>NW_021940541.1:824864-995232 GCF_001715985.3 Manacus vitellinus
GGGGATGCGCTTCCCGCAGATCCGGCGGGAACGCGAGGGATGCTCCGGCAGCCGGGGCAGCATCGCCGCTCTGCGTTCTTTGAATATTTATAAAGACGAAAGTTTTGAGCCGTGTCACTGGAACCGGTGTGTCGCGCCAGTGCTTCCCCTGATGAATATTTGAATTATTAATTGCTGCCGTGAGCAGCAGCAGCAATAGCGGAGCCTCTCGGCCGGGTGCTCTCCCTGTCACAGTGCAGGTGCCGGAGCTGTGCTGTAGTTTTGCATCGTCTTTATGTTTTTCACCACGCAGAGGTAAAAATAAACCTGGGATGTGAGCGCTGTGGTGTCCGCGCGATTTCGTGTGATGATTTCCAGCCGTTTCGAGCTCGAGCGTCTCTTGTGGTTCGGGAGAAAACAGTCGGTGCTGGGTCTAATGAAACGGGAACATCAATTATTCCCCAGCGTGAGACCACTTGACTAATCCGCAGAGGTGGTTTTGCTGTGGGAACCCACTTGCCAAGAGAATTTAAGTTGAGAAAAAATACGTTTCTACCATTTCCTTTGGTTCTCCAGACTCGTTTTCAAAGCACTTTCTAGCGATGTTTGGTTTTGTGCGTGAGGTTCAGTCTGATCAGAGCAAACCCACTGCAGCCATTACCAGTGCTGCTGTGCTCCAGGCTACTGGTTTGTGGCTTCCTAAAGCAGTTTATGATGCCAGTGCCATGTGCTGCTCACCGTGGGATGCCCAAAGAACCACAGATTCTTGTTGGACTGGAGGAATGTGCTTGAAAATCTCAGTGCTCTTCTGTAACATAATTAGGAAGTCATGAAAAGCAGCAGTTTACTCGGGATAAAATCCTCTTGTTAACTCTTCCTCCTGTTTTTTTTTCCCCCTCCAAAGTGGATATTTGGAGCTCATTCTCCAGTCATAGGATTTTCACCTTCTTCGAGCATGGAATTTGTCCCTGTTTTCCCCCCTGTGTTCACGGCTTCAGTTCCGCCTCACACTGGGAAAAGCTGGATCGATAAAAGGCTGCCCAACTGCAAAGTAAGTCTGATCTTGGATGTTGAAGTGGTTTTAAGGCTGAAGCACATAAAGTACGGAAGCTGAGGAATGTTATGGGTTTAGTGGATTGTGATGGAGTGTGAGAGGTCAGTGGTTTGTCAGGAAAACCCTGTGGAGGAGGAATGTTGGGAGGGAGGGTTGATGGAGCAACACTCACGCAGCTTTGCTTTTTTGAAGCTTAAAAAAACTAGAATATCTCCAATATTAGTCTTTACTCTATTGTAGAGAGCGTCTTATTTTTAAAATGGGATGTGATTATGGGAGTTTTCCCTTTCTTTCTGTTTTTTCCCCTATTTACCCCAGAGTGATGCCGAGGTCCAGCTCTGGCAGCAGCCGTGTCACTTATGAGTGCTGCCATGTCCCCAGTACCCAGTCACTCGTAGTCCTGTGTCCTCATCCCACCCTCAGTTACCTTCACCTGACCATTTACCATCTGAATGCTGAAAATGCAGCTCTGTGCCTTCATTCCATCCCTTCCCTCACCTCATGTCCCCAGTTCGGAAGGTGGCTGCATTCCCTGAGGTGCTGATGGGTCTCTCTGGAGTGGCTGTGGCTGTGTCCGGGACACTGTTTCCTTCAGTGATTCTTTTCTCTTTGTGATGCTGCATCAGCTGATGATTCATGTTAAAAGCCAATTAATTTTTAAATAGTCACTTAAGCTCAGCCTCAACAGTGAGGGACCAGAAATCCATCTAGTTTGGCAGATTTGTCCCCAGGTGAGACACCACCTGTTATAATACTGAGTTAAAGACACTTTAGTCTCAGTTTTATTAACTGAATTTTTTATCTCAAGCGGTAACATTTTTCATTTCTCCCTGTTGGACAGATATACTTGAACAATGCATTTGCTCTGGATTCAGCCTGGATACATCCTGAGGAGTCCAGGTTGTTCCAGGGAGCTGAGAAACCTCTGCTGATGACCAACCAAGTAGCTCTGGCTGTAGCCAGGCCAGCTGCTGCCTCCAGGCCACTGCCCACCCTGGTGTTGGCACCTCAGCTGGTACCAGGTCAGTAGCATGTAAATAATTAAACACTTGTCTGTTACTTGGTGTTTTTCCCTTAATGCATCTCCCAGAGAAGCACAAGCCATTCTCTAGAGTAAAGGTTTCCTTCAATTCAACTAAAAATCTCCTGTTTGAGCTGAACCTTGATGGCAAAGTGCATTTCATCCTCTAAAATTACTCCGAAAGAAGGAAAAGACTATGTGTAATTACAGGAGGTTGTAACAGGTTGTTCCATAGCCTGTTGTTGACCTCTGGAATGAAGGGACCAGCCACTCCCCAACTGCACAGTTTATTTTTCAAACAAGAAATTGCTGACAACCTGAATGATTCCATGATTCTATGGCACAGCCCATGCACAGTTCTGTTGGCTGCTCATTGTAAGAGTTCGGTGTGGTCTCTGTAGACCACTGGCAGTAGAGGGGAGGAATTGATCAGTCAGCTCATTAAGGCTCAGTTATGCACAGGGATAGTGTGAAATAAATTCCATTGATCTGCATAAATCATTAATAGGACTAAGAGTTATATACTTATAAATATATTTATACTATTATGTGTATTTTCTGTATAAATATTCAGGGATTCTGTAAGTTACTAAGATTTATACTTGGAAAAGAACAGTTACACTTGGAAAAGAGCAGGACATGCATTTCTGTAGAGCTGAATCTCTGTTTTGTCACTGCAGTAGTAACATAGCAGTTGTTTCAGAGAAGAGGTTGAGAAGTAAAATGCTACTGATGTTTCAACCTCTAAATATATTCTTAAATTGAGAATTAGAATTAATGGCTCACTGTCAATTGTTTCTTCCTCCTCTTTACGTGGTCTCTGCCCCATAAAGTGCTTTTTATTTTGCAGCTGAGCAGCACATGGGATGTTGTGTTTTGCCATCACTGTTGAGATTCAGAGTGTGCTGGAAGAGATTGTTGCTGTTTGGGCTCATTTGCCAACCTGATTAATTAGCAGTGAATATTGTTCTGCACTGAAACATGTTGAACCACTCGAATGGGTCCATATTTTGGTGTTTTAGCAAAGCCATGTCTGTCAGCTGCCTCCTCCTGCCAGGATCTCCAGTGCTCAGCTGGGGGAGTGAAGCTGCTGTGGGGAAACCCTGTTTTTTATTTATTTATATTAATTATATTATTTATTTGTATTAATTATCCATAAAACCCGCTGCATCCTCCCAGTATGACATGGGGAAGCGTCAAGCTGTGTTCCCAGACAGGAGAAAGTGGGGTTTAAGGAAAAGTGTGATGGTGAGGGAGATGTTCTGGGCAG
The DNA here is from genome assembly GCF_001715985.3 of Manacus vitellinus. Classification (NCBI taxonomy): domain Eukaryota; kingdom Metazoa; phylum Chordata; class Aves; order Passeriformes; family Pipridae; genus Manacus; species Manacus vitellinus. The sequence goes on from NW_021940541.1 coordinate 828,189, forward strand.
GGGAGCAACAGCCCCTCCTTTTTTATGTATGTTTAAAAGATTTCAATATTTTAAAATATTTCCCAACAATGTTATTTAAACATGCACAAACATTTTATTACACACATAACACAAGACTGTACCTGGCAGTGGGTCAGGGGATGTACTGGGCAGAAGCAGGACATTCCCAGCCTGGTGCCATGTCTGAGGTCTGGAAGTAGCATGGAGAAGGGAAGGTTTTCTTCTACCTGGATAATTTATGCAAACACCAGCCTGTTTGTACAGGGTATCCTCAGGTGGATCCAGCTCTTCCTGCTGCAGTGTGTGCAGCACTGTCTGCCTCTTCAGAACTCCCTGAGCTCCACTGGGAGGGAGAAATGCAGGGAGGAGCACAAAGACCCCCAACCACCTGTCTAAATCATAGAATCCTGGAAGGGTTTGGGTTTGAAGGGATCTTAAAGCCCACCCAGTCCCACCCCCTGCCACAGGCAGGGGCACCTCTCACTATCCCAGGTTGCTCCAAGCCCCTCCAACCTGGCCTTGGACACTTCCAGGGATGGGGCAGCCACAGCTTCTCTGGGCAACCTGCGCCAGGGCCTCACCCCCCTCTGAGTCAAGAATTCCTTCCCATCTTTCTCAAAATCTCATTTCTGCTTGCTGTGGTTGTGCCAGTCCAGTAACATCCCAGGCCGTGTGGCCTCAGAGCTCGTGCAGGACACGTGTGGAGTGGGGCCATCCCTGCAGGACGGCACCATGAGTCCTCCAGCCACAACCAGAACCTGCCTCTCCAAGGGTTATGGTGGCACTTGAAATATTTGCTGTGTAGTCTTTACACTTAAGGTGGAGATTAATAAAAACCCTGTGAGCAAATGGCTTTGTTAAGTGGTACAAACGGAGCAGTTAATAAGGGTTCTGCCGGCTCTGCGTTGGATTCATTTCGGGAGCCACTCGTACGACGAGTCTGCCTTGCACAGTTATCAGTAATGATATAATTGTTTCCTCAATGGATCTGTAGTTCCAGAGATAAAGGAATGAGCACTGAGTCTGTGGAGGGTAATATGCATAATTTACCAGCTGCAGCTCCAGCTACTATAAGGTGTTATTTTCTGTAAGGAAAGGAAGCTCTATTATTATCTCACAAACTGCAAACCATGAATTTATGTACTTAGTGGTTTGTGTATCTGAGGAGAACTGTGGACTTTGCCCACCTTGGAATGATGGCTTGTTTTGTGTCTGCTGGATTTGGTGGGTTTGGGTGGAAGGCAGTGGCTGGATGTTTTTCAGAGAAAGGATTGATGTTTTTTCAAAGAAAGGATTGATACTTTTCAAAGAAAGGATTGATATTTTTGCAAAGAAAGGATTAATGTTTTTATCTCCTGCATTGTGCTCTCAGCCATGTGGGTGAGGTCAGGGCTGGTTTGGTCCTCAGTCAGATGTGCCCCTGTGGCACCTGCACATCCCTGCAAGGTCGGTGACTGCTGAATTAGGGGTGAGGAAGCATTGGCAGGACCCCTTGGTGGCACCTGTTAGATAAAAGCTGTCACCTTCTGGTACCTGATATTCTGTGCTTTTACTGTTGTTAATATTGGTTTAAGTGCTTGAAGGGGTGTTCTTGTAGTTTGACATTCCTGGCTCTCAAGAGCTTCACCAGCAGTGATTACTTGCAAAGGGTGTGTTCCTGTTGGTGTGTTTGAGAAGGTTTTCACAGAATCATGGAATGGTTTGGCTTGGAAGGAACACTAAAGTTCATCTTGTTCAACCCCTGCCATGGGCAGGGACGCCTTCCACTAGACCAGGTTGCTTCAACCTGGCCTTGAACACTTCCAGGGATGGGGCATACACCAACACCCCCAAGTCCTTCTCCCCAGGGCTGTTCTCCAGCCATTCTCCTTCCAGCCTGTGATGGGATTGCCCTGACCCAGCTGTAGGACCTTCATGAACTTGGCACAGCCCCACCTCTCCAGCCTCTCCACATTCCTTTGGATGCCCCATCCCTTCCCTCAAGCATGTGACTGCACCACCCAGCTTGGTGTCATTGGCAAACTGACCAAAGGTCCATCAATCCCACTGTCCCTGTCACAGACACAGATGTCAAACAGCTCCAGTCCCAATCCCAACCCCTGAGGACACCACTCCTCACTGGGCTCCACTTGGACATTGAGCCATTGACCACAACTCTGCATGTGACCTTCCAGACAATTCCCTACCCGCTGAGTGGCCCATCTTTCAAATCCATGTCCAGGTTAGAGACAAGGATGTCACGTGGGATGTCCTCAGTAGATTAAAACTTTGATCCTCCCTGTCAGTGTCCTTTCTTTCTTTTAACCCCAGGAACCTTTACAGAACCGAGCCAGTGTCTCTTGTAGCAATTATCAGCATTAGGACTTATATGCAAATACACACCTACATACAGGCACAGTTTTCTGGGTAATTTCAGTTTAGATTTCAGACATTACAAATCTCTGAATTAAGTGAGGTTGCTTTGTGTTGAATTTGGGTTCTACTGTCTTACGTTTTTTAGCAGTTCTGAAATGCAGGACCCAGGACCTCCAGCCTTCTGTATTTCCTGAGCACAAGCTTTGATTTGAAGCCCATTTGCATATACAAATAATCAGGTTTGGGCTTCTCAAATCGGATTATCTTGTATTTAACATGCGTGTGCTGGGGCTCCCTGTTTGGGAAACAACAATAGCACTGCAGGACCCTCTTCATGTCCCTGAAAAGCCATCAAACCCCTCTTTATTTGTGGAGTGTTCAAGCATTGCAGAGCCAAATGCTTTATTAGGTCTGGGAATGCTTGACTTTAATCACAGTCTTCACAAAGTTTTTGTTTTGCTTATTAAGTTTATGGTTCTTTGGTGCTTTTTCTTGTTATCAACCCAAATCAAGAGAAAATTTAACCCAGTTTGGGGTTGTTTAACACTTCCATTATATAAATAAAACATAAAATGCGTTATTTATGGGCAAGGCTGGTAATTCTGACCCTTTCATACCATTGTCCTGCCTGGCCACAGACCCTTTGGTAAATAAATGCAGCTCTCCTAGTGCTTTGCAGGGTGTTGTTTGTGAAGAGCCAGGGATTTTTGTTTATTGCAAATGAGCAGAAAAGTGGGGGGTTGGTGAGGCTCCCCCTGGCACGCTCATACAATAACTGGAGTTTACAAATGGAAGTGACACAAGCTGTTTTCCCCCGTTGGGTTGCAGGAGACAGGGATATCAATATGTTTTCCTTTGCAGAGGGATAAATATGCTGTTTAAGTCAATCCATGGCTTCACTTATTGAAGGATCGATGTTGCTGCAGGAGCTCAGCAGGTGATGGTTTGGAGCCTGTAGGATGGGGGTGGAATGGCCAGATGGGCATGGAGCATCACCCTGTAGGTGTGGGGGCTGGGATGGGTGGGGCTGGATGGTTGGAAGGGCAAAGTTCCTTCCAAGAGACATCAGAAACTCCTGTTAAAGCATGACTGTTGTCAGGCCTTGATGATGATTCTTCCTGATTGTCAGGAAAAATTTATTTCTGGAAAGGGTGTTCAGGCATTGGAAGGGGCTGCCCAGGGAGGTGGTGGAATCCCCATCCCTGGAGGTGTCCAAGGAAGGACTGAACATGGCACTCAGTGCTCTGGGCTGGGTGACAAGGTGGGCATCGAGCACAGATTGGACTGAATGTGCTAGGAGGGCTCTTCCAAACCTCAGTGATTCTGAGATTCAGCAGACAAGTCTCACCTCCCTGCCCAGGGTGTACCCTGACCTGCCAAAAACAGATTTAGGAAAACACCATTGCTAGGAAAAATACTGCATATTTCCCCCCCCTCAAGGATATGTTGACAGCTGCATTTTACTCCCATTTTCAAGGCATTTGACTGTTGAAATTCCACCTATAAATGTGGAATGGTTAATGATGATTCTAAAAAACTCTTTCAAGAACTTTTTCAAAAATCTTATGGCAGAATCTGGTTGGTTTCTGAGAAGAACTTCTCAGATGAAGGTCCTCAGCCCTCAAGGAGTCGTGTCCTGGGCCAGCTTTGGCAAGTCCAGTGTTGTGTTAGAGCTGATAAATTGCTGAGTGATTGTTCAACTGCCTGCAAATAGGAGAGGGGCTTTGCTGACCCACACACCCCACTCGTGTCTCCTCTCCCGGATTAACAATCACAGGGATAGTCCTTTCTTCATGGAGTTATTTAGCAGGAGAGAAGGAGAGAGAACTTCATCAAAGGAGGGGAAATCACCCAAACTTCTCTTTCAACTGACTGATGAAACTTTAATAAGGGGATTGATGAAAGTTTAATAAGGAAGCCCTGCTCCAGGACTGTTACTCACTGGTGCTGGCAGAAGCTCTGGCTGGCCAAGCAACCAAGGCTCACATTATTTTCCTGTTTTCCTGGACTCTTTGGGGAAATTGCATCCTCTTCTCCAAAATAAAATAATCAAATGAGAAGTAAAGAACCTTTCTGCTCAGGTACCCTGTAGGAAGCCAGTAGAAAAGCCATTTTTCCAAACAGCATTAGTTTTCATAAGAGCTACAGAAGATGTTTTGTGGGTTTTTCCCAGTTGCAGACAGCTGGAATTAGGAATGAACCTTGACTCTGGGAGGCCAGGTGTTTGACCTCACTAAATGGCTGTTCTAGTCCCCAGGTGAATACAAAATGAGGTTGGATTTACCACTTGGATTAGTTGGACACTGATTTTTATTTATTTTTATTTAAATGTCCGTCATGACTCTGGCAGAAAAATTTGGTTTTGTTTATCCATCACTGAGTGATCAAAACTGAAACATTTGTGAGCTTTTTTGGCCCGTGTGCCTGTTAATTAGTGCATCTGCAGGTGTTTCTTGGCATTGAGGGATACAGTAGAAATAACAAACTTTTTTTTTTGGTGATGATTACTGAAAATATTTAAACGTATATTTTACTAATGCATGGCTTAGTTGTTGAAAAATAATTGTCTATAAAGGGTTAGAACAAAGCTAAGAGAGCTAGGGGTGTTCACCTGGAGAAGAGGAGGCTCCAGAGAGAGCTTAGCACCCCTTCCAATGTCTAAAGGGGCTCCAAGAAAGCTGGAGAGGGACTTTGGACAAGGGCCTGGAGTGACAGGACAAGGGGGAATGGCTTCCCACTGCCAGAGGGCAGGGTTAGATGGGATATTGGGAAGGATTTTTTGGCTGTGAGGGTGGTGAGGGGCTGGAATGGATTTCCCAGAGAAATTCCCATCGCTGGAAGTGTCCAAGGCCAGGCTGGATGTGGCTTGGAGCAACCTGGGCTAGTGGAAGGTGTGGGATAGTGGAATGGGGGGGACACTGGATGAGCTTTAAGGTCTCTTCCAACCCAAACCAGTCTGTGATTCCATGATTCTGTGATTCCACCCTGCAGCAGTGATGTTGTAGGTGCTGCATCACCCCCCTGACAGTCCCCCTTCCCAAACACCGATTCCATGTTTTCCTCTCAGTGATACGCAAGGATAAAGGAACCCCCCAGACTGACATTGTGCCTGGGGTGAGGAGTCTGATCAAATAGTGATTTTTTTGGATCACCACAGTTGCCTCCTGTTGCCTGAAGGATTTCCACAGGAGCTGGGAGTGTTTGCTGAATGACATAATAAGCTAATGATTGCTTAATTCTGGAATCCTTAGCTCGGTGTGGAGGGAGGAACAGCTGCTGTGTGTCAAATTAGGTTTTCTCCTTAAGATTTTTACTCCTCATATTCTCATTTATTTAACATATTTAGCCAAGATTGAGCTCTGAAGGTCTTTCCTGCAAGTTTGTCAGACAAGGTGAATAAGACAGAGTCTAAATGCTGCTTGAGCTTTAATTTGGAAGACTCCTTAGTTCTCACATTAGACCATTGGAAGTTTCCTGCATGTGATGTTTCTGAGATGAAGGATATGAATGTACTACTTGTAAAACCCAGGTATTTGTGTGCAGAACAAAGCAGAGCAGCCAGGAAGGCAAGAGGAACATTGGGTTGTTAATATAGCAAGTAATAAAAAAAATCAGGTTTGAAATCAGACAGCTTATATTTAGGAAAGTTCAGAATAATTGTGTTCAATGTGCTCAAATATTTGGCTTTTTTATTGAGGTTTTTTCATTTATATTTAATAACTCTGCACAGTTTGGATATGAGTCACTGCTGCCTTGTCCCTCTGGGTTATAATGATGTTTTCACATCTATGGGGTTTTAATATCTAAAAATGCTCCAGCCATGAGCTGGGACTTCAGAATAAGGAGTAGGAAAGGGGCTTTGGGAGTCCTTAGGAAATATATCACAGAGCCACAGAATAGTTGGGGTTGAAAGGGACCTCAGGGGATCACCCAGTCCATCCCCCTGCCCAGGCAGGGTCACCTGGAGCAGGTGATACAGGAACAAGTCCAGGTGGGGTTGGAATGTCTCCAGAGGGGGAGACTCCACACCCTCCCCAGGCAGTTGTTTCAGGCTCTGCCACCTCCATGGAAAGAAGTTCTTCCTCGTGTTGAGGTGGAACTTGTTGTGTTTTAGTTTATGGCCCTTGCTCCTTGTCCTGTCCCTGGGCAGCACTGAACAGAGTGTGGGACCATCCTGACACCCCTTGGAGATATTTGTGTGGATTGATGAGATCCCCTCAGCCTTCTCTTCTCTGGGCTAATCAGGCCCAGTTCCTGCAATCTCTGCTCATCAGAGAGATGCTCCAAACCCCAGATCATCTCTGTGGCCTCTGCTGGACCCTCTCCAGTAGCTCCTTGTCTTTCCTGCTTCATCTCCCAGGCAACCAGTAACAGGACAAGAGGCAATGGCCTCAAGCTTTGCCAGAGGAGGTTCAGGTTGGATATCAGGGAAAATCTCTTCACAGAAAGGGTGTTCAGGCATTGGAAGGGGCTGCCCAGGGAGGTGGTGGAGTCCCCATCCCTGGAGGTGTCCAAGGAAGGACTGGACATGACCTTCAGTGCTCTGGGCTGGGTGACAAGATGGGGATTGGGCACAGGGTGGACTCGATGATCTGGGAGGCCTTTTCCATCCTCAGTGATTCTGGGATTTTTGAGCCTGGAGACCGGAATTGAACCCAATACTGCAGATATGCTCTCACTATATAATATCTACATATATTATATATAGTATATATTCAAGCTCCAATGTCTCTGACATGCGGCAGGGGCCAGGTGGGAAGTGTTGCAGACTTCTGTTCCATCTTGTGTTGAAACTGAGTGCTGGAAACGTCCTTTTGCTTAAACCCACTCTTTCCCATCCAGATAACTCTGCTGTGCCTCCCTGTCCCACAGGTGGTTGCCAGAACAGCCTGAAGGCCATGGGTACCAACCAGACCCTGGCTCTGGCCACGGCGGCCGTGGTGTCGGTGGAGCCCGAGGCCCCCCAGCCCTGCCACCTCCTCACCTTCTCCCCGCTCAAAATCCCGCTGGTGGCTTCGCCCTTCCCAGGTAAGGTCCCTCCTGGGACACTGATGAGCAGCTTTTCATGTTTTCATGCAGCAGAGAGGCTTCTGTGTGTGTTGGGTACATCCTGAGGGGTGCAGGGGGTGTCGCTGCAGTCGGGGGTTGAAGGTGGCTTTTCTGGGGCAGTTTGGAGGCGTCCTCTGAAATGGTGTCAGAGGTGAGTTCAGAACTCTGTGGACATTTGCAGTGGCCCTCTTGCTGTGGCATTTACGGGCAGTTGATGAACTGAATGGGTTCCTCCATCTCAGTGAGTTCTGTAAGGAAATGTTTTCTGAGCTACACCAAGCCGTTGGAGCTGATCCTCAGCTTAAGTGTTGGTGTTTGAAAGGTATCTGCTCAATGTACAATAATATTTGATTAAGACTTAAGTAGATTCCTTGGCTGTTTATCATTTTAAAGTACATTGGGAGACCCAACCTGAGTCTGTGGTTTTTTTCCAATAGGTTGCGACGTGGTTTCTGACTGGAAAAAAACACTGTTTTCTTGGTGTGGTGTTGAGTAAAAACTTTCTGTATGTGGCAGCTGGGGAGGTACTGGGCCATCTTTGCCTCACCAGGGCTGGTTTAAACTCTTAAGGGTAATTTTTGAGACTGTACTTTGAATGCTCAAGGCTATATTTAGAAATGTTACGTGTTGATGAAGTTAAAAATGTAAATTAGGGTGTGTTTTCCATACAGTGAGATTGGATTTCACAGAAGGTGTGTGGTCATGGCTTTGGTGCTCAGACGAGATCTTTTCATGAGAAATGTATCTCAGTGATTATTGTTCCTGAATTAATTCTACTGTAGGGCAGAGAGTTGGTGGTGCTTCCCATGGAATATTGTATTTGACCCATAGAAAACACTTTGCCTGTTTATGAGTATCTTGGAGGAGAAACCAAAGGAGAAAAAAGTCATTCTTTATAGAAAAAGTGAAATTACTTGTTGTGTTCTTCCTTGAGTTGGAGTTCATTTTAATGCAATTTATTTTACATTTTGTAAAAGAAAATCAGAGCTATAAGAGAGCACAGGATATTTAGGGAATTTAAACCCATGTGTTGCCTTTTACTGTGAAGGATCCCAGCTGGGGATGGGGCTGAGCAGACGTGGGTGGGATGTGCTGGGTGGTGCAGGTTTTCTGTGCTGTGGCTCTGCCACGAGAGAAGCTCCTGTGATCGTTTTTATTGTTGGGTACTTGTTTGCCACTGTCCTGAGCTTGGAAAACTGTAATAATGAAATAAATATACGGGGGAAAAAAGCAGCATAAAATACTGGGTTTAGTAGCAACATAAAATTTTTTTTAAAATATTTAAATTTGAGGAACCTATTTCTACATGAGTGATCTGTGACTGGACTTTCACTGGACTAAAACTCAGGTACTGGGGCTGGAGCAGTCCAGCAGCACTGAGAGGGAGAAGGGGCTTGGCACAATATTTTTCTGCTGTCACATCAGTGACTTACATGGACAAGGTTCCAGCAATGCTGTTTCAGCTCCATTTCATGATTTTATTCCTTTTCCCCCCCCTTTTTCTTCTTTCTGCATCTACTCGTGGTTCTGCTCATGCATCTACCAGGCAAAATGTTCCCTTAAATATTTAATGCCAGCCTCACTGTTAGCTTAGTTTTTGTGCCAGGTTTCATATAAAGACTAAATAGGAGCTTGTGGAGATGCAGCTCCTCACTGCGCTGCAACTTTGTGCTTGTGAGCTCTGCTGATGGAGAGAAAACTGAATTTCCCAGCACTGTCAAGCCAAGGCTTTGAAAATGATCTTAAAGAAATCTAAATGCAATAAACTTTGGGAACATAAGCAGTTACATGGAGTATTCAGGTATAGGATGTCTAGTGACCTCCAATACCACTTTTACAACTACTCTATAAAGAATTGGGTATTTATTTTCTTTATGTGCAGTTTTTTAATTATTGGAGTGAAGAAGGTAAGAGCTGAGTCTGTGGTTATGGACTCCCTAAATTAGCAGTGAGTACAAATATTAAAAAAGGCACCATCTGCCACCTAAACCATTTGCCACCTGTTCCTGGCTTCCCGAATTATTTAAGGTTTCAATGCACTGTTTTACCCTGCCATGGAACAGCTGGGAAGTGACTCAGTATTTTTCCTCTCGGCACCTAAACGGCCAAACAACATCATGTGTTAAACCAGCTCTTAATGCCAGCGCTTGTCTGGGGCCTTTCATGTGTCTGTCACTCCTTCATTAGCTGGTTTAAACCACGTTTTCATAAGTTATTCAGTGATTTTTAACGGTGTTTTGGGGGGGAAGCAGCTCCTCTCCCATAGCAAACAGAGGTAATGGCTGTTTGCGTGGTCACAGCACTTAGCGAGGGGTCAGTGCTGGGGAAAAGTAACGTGGCAGTGGAGTTACTCCCATTACACCCTTAAGCTCAGCCTAATATCTTCATGGAATCATAGAATCACATAGAATCCAATCCCTTCTGGGTTGGAAGGGACCTTAAAGCCCACCCAGTCCCACCCCCTGCCATGGGCAGGGGCACCTTCCGCTCTCCCAGGTTGCTCCAAACCCTGTCCAGCCTGGCCTGGATGTTGCCAGATGTTTTCTGGCCAACCCCTTCCCTCCCCAGTTTCTTACTACTGTCAAAGGTGAGGCTGATTAACAGTGGGACTTGATGATCTTCGAGATCTTTTCCAACCTATACAGTTCCATGATTCTGTGATTGTGAATGAGTGGGCTGGGAATTTCCTGCAAAATATTTGGAGCACAAGTCTGTTGAGGAGCAGCTGAGGGAGCTGGGGGGGCTCAGCCTGGAGAAAAGGAGGCTCAGGGGGGACCTTCTCACACTCTGCAACTCCCTGACAGGAGGGGGGAGCTGGGGGAGTTGTCGGCCTCTGCTCCCAGGGAACAAGGGACAGGACAAAGGGAAATGGCCTCGAGTTGTGCCAGGGGAGATTTAGATTGGAAATTAGGGAGAATTCCTTCCCTTATAGGTCTGTCCAGCCCTGGCACAGCTGCCCAGGGCAGTGGTGGAGCCCCCATCCTTGGGAGTGTTCAAAAACCATGTAAATGTGGCACTTGGGAACATGTTTTAGTTGTGACCATGGTGGTGGTGCTGGATTGACATTTGGACTTGATGATCTTCGAGGGCTTTCCCCACCTTAACAATTCGGTGATTCTATGAGATAAAATTTGTCTGTAAAAAATATTTGTTTTCTGGGGAATGGAACTGAAGAAATTAAGGAGCAAGGCCTGACATCTCCAGTACCTCCCAGTTACCTTCTCCCAGTGCTTGGGCTGGTGGGGTTGGGTGTTCCAGCAGACTGCAGGGCTGGGAAAAGCTGGGCTGAGGACATTTGTCCAACCTCTGTGGAAGCTACAGACCCTTTTCTTTCTTGTCTTTACAAGATTGATTAAAAACTGTGATCCAGTGAGTAAATACTTGGAGAGCTAACGCAGTTCTGGCACTGGGATTGTTCCTGCCTGTTCTGCCAGGAGCAGAGCCCCTCTCTGCTGGGCTCATTCCCATCAGGAAGATGATTCATTCAGTGGTAATTTAAGATTAGTCTGGCCATCCTGCATACCAGAATTCCTAGGTATTAGGTGAGCAAAAAATAACAATTTTGGAAAAATCACAAATATTCTAATCAGAAATGTGATGTTCTTCTCCTCAGGAAGCTTTTCCTTCTCTTTCCTAAGTGTCCCACATGCCTGGCAGTAGAAATAGGCTTGACTTGGAATGCTGAGTAGTTCTAACAAGCTTGTTGTAAATGATCTGCCCAGCTTTAATGCTGTGTAACGAAGCAAGATAATGAATGTTTATAGTTATTAAAGTGATAACTTCCTACTGGAGCTAATATTCAGCATAAAATTACTTTTCTGTTCCTATCTGTGTTGGCACATGCAAGGGAAGTCATGATTGTACAGTGGGATAAATTAATGCCCAGAATCACATTGAAATGAGCACCAATTCTCTCCTCCTGTTGGACACGAAATCTCTGTTGGAAACTGGAAGCGCTCTGCTGCCCAATTAAGACTCTCTAAGAAGTGGGGTGATGGTTCTAATTGTGTGAAAATTCAGCTGTTTTTTGAGTTACCAAAGCAAACTTCATGAAAAGGACAGGCAGAGTGATGGCAGGCAGAACGTTTTAATATTGCAAATTTGAAAAAATTCAAAAAATGAAGTCAATCATGGAGCATTTATTGGTGAAAATATGTGGCTGGACCCAACTGAATTTATGGATCATGATGCACTTGGTCTGTGCAAACCGACTGGGATTCCCAAGGTATTCAGAGAATGCCTGGGGACCAGTGACAGGACCCAGGGAACACCTGGGGCTGTGTCAGGGCAGGGTTAGGTTGGATCTCAGGAAAAGGTTCTTCCCTCAGAGGGTGGTCGGGCACTGAACAGGCTCCCCAGGGCAGTGGTCACGGCCCCAAGGCTGCCAGAGCCCAAGGAGCGTTTGGACAACGCTCTCAGGGACAGGGTGGGATTGTTGGGGTGTTCTGGGCAGGGCCAGGAGTTGGAATGATGGTCCTTGTGCGTCCCTTCCAACTCAGGATATTCCATGATCTCATGTACGTATAGAAAAAACGCCTCTCTAATCCTCCTTTTCCTGGAATATCATTGGTATGATGAACCAGAAGTAGAAGGAAAGATCTTCTGGCAGAAGGACATTCCCTCCCTTGTGGAGGGAATGTCCTGCTGTGGTGCTTAAGGACAGGACTTGGCACTCAGTGCTCTGGGCTGGGCGACAAGGTGAGGGTCAGTCACAGGTTGGACTTGATCTCAGAGGTCTTTTCCAGCCTCAGTGATTCTGGGACTCATCACGTTCGTGGCCTAACAAACAGCTGTTTCCTCAGGTGTGAACCAGAGGGGCCTCATTCAGTGTCTCCCATGTAATAACAAGATATTGCCAAAAGAGAAAATATAAATATTTCCTGTAGTTACAAAAGACAAACAACCAAATCCTTTCATTCATGCTCGGCTCTTTGCTTGGTAAATGTCATCGAAGTCAGATGTAATTGACTTTAACTGCTCAGTAAAACAAGTACTAGGGTTTTTTTTCTTTGAAAAATGCCAGTGCACTTATAGAGTGTTTAAATCAGGTTTCACTGTCAGTAATAGCAATTACACAGTTAAAACACCTGCTGAGGGGGGGTTTCCCCAACCAAGAGCCAAGCAAGATGTGCAGGCTGAGGATTGTCTCTGCTGGTACTTGGAAGATTAGTACTGATACAGCAGTTGGTAATTTTTGCTGTGTCCCTTGGAGGAATTTTATCTGAATTGGTCACAGTTTGCTTTTTCCCCCCAGAATGGGCCTCTGGGCTGGGGGGGGCCAAGGTGCTGCCACTCCCCTGCTATGCACATGGAGAGGCACCTAAAAGCACTAGAGATCGCTCGTCTTCTTATTTTATGCTTTGTGGTTACTTGGGCAGCCTTGAAATGTTTTGGTCTGAGTTGAAAAAGACATTGAGGGGCTGGAGTGTGTCCAGGGAAGGGAACGGAGCTGGGGAAGGGTCTGGAGCACCAGGAGCAGCTGAGGGAGCTGGGGGAGCTCAGCCTGGAGAAAAGGAGGCTCAGGGGGGACCTTCTGGCTCTGTAACTCCCTGACAGGAGGGGGGAGCCAGGTGGGGGTTGGGCTCTGCTGCCAGGGAACGAGGGACAGGACAAAGGGAAATGGCCTCAAGTTGTGCCAGGGGAGATTTAGATTGGAAATTAGGGAGAATTCCTTCCCTAAAAGGGCTGTCCAGTGCTGGCACAGCTGCCCAGAGCAGTGGTGGAGTCCCCATCCCTGAAGGGATTTAAAAGCCAAGTGGATGTGGTACTTGGGGACATGGGTTAGTGGTGGCCTTGGCAGTGCTGGGAGTGGTTGGGCTCAGTGATCTTAGAGGGCTTTTCCCAGCTGAATGATTTCGTGTTTTGTGACATGGATTCACAAACTCTCTTGATCTGACACTTGAGACAAGGGGCTGTAATGGGTCAGGACTGGTGGGATCTTGGCTGGTCCTGCTCTGCTTTTAGGGGTGAATTCCTCCCGCCTGCGGCAGATGGGACTACTGGGAATCCGTAGGGGAAAGGTCTCATTTTCCATATGACTTCTGAATTTCCAACCTGCCCACCAGTGCTCCTGAAGCACCATCCCCAGCTGGGCTGTGTCAGTGTGAGTGTTTCCCACCCCTGCTCAAACATCTCACTCAAATCAGTTCAGCTCCTCCTCAGGAGCTACAGGAGACACCATTTACCCCTTGGAAGACTTTTCATAAAGGATTCCCCTGCCTCCTATTTTTCTGTTGCAGACTCAGATTTAGTTGAGATTTGTGTAGCTTAAAACAGTTTTCTCTAAACATGATATATTTCCTGTAAATGGAGCAGCAGTCTGAGAAGGAAAAACCAAATGAACTGAAATGAAGAAATAAGTCTTGCAAGGATAATGGACCAGTTCCAAGAAGATTCTTTGGCTTGTCCCTTTCCAGGAGAAGGGAAATGGATGAGAATTACTGTGTGTGATCATAAGTTTTAAATCAGAGCTGAGGGAACACCTTGTTTTGGAGGCTCCTGCTGTTGTTTCCTTAAATTTATTTACACAATTAAACCATCAGGAACTTTGTGTGTGTGGCCAACGCTCAAAGCAGCCAGGATGGAATGTTGTGTGATACCAAGTAATTCCCAGTGCCATGATCAAACCCATCTCTTCTGTCCCTGCTTGTTGGTACCTACTAGGAATATTGGGGAGATTTGGAGAGGGAACAAAGGAGCCAGTTTTCCTGAGGTCTGTGTAAAAGGAGTGACATTGTTTTGTGTGCATTTTTCTTGCTCTACGTAACGTTTCAGGTGCATTATCAGTGAGAAAAAACACATGGGCTTTTGAAATTATTTTTCAGATGTTCAGCCAACTTTATTTTTGAAATATTGTTTTTTTTGGTTCTTATTTTGATATTGTAAAGAGAAGCCACAGAGTGGGTTTCAACCAACATGTTCTCAGTGTTTGACCTGAATTTTCAGTCCTGAATCAGGTCTGTATGTGGTGTAAACTCAGTGCAAAACTAATGTCTGATGGAGGGAGAAATTCCATGGTCTCAGTGGATTAATATTTTCTTTTAGGATTTGCATCTCAGAATCTGGTGGGAAACTCTCAGTGTGGTGTGTTGGGCAGGGAAATAATTTCACGGCATTCCCTGGGATAGAATGGGACCTCAAAAGGCTGAGAGTTTCATTTTCCCCTAAACATTCTGTCTAATGGAACTGTGAGCTGAGGAAACCCTGTGCCACAAAAACATCCTTGAGGTAATTAAAAAATTACATTAATTACATTTAATCTCAGAAATTAAAATTAATACAGAAATATCTGATTGGAAGTTTATTATAAATAAATAAAAATATAAATTTAAGTGGCAGTATGTGCCCAGGAGCAGCTGGAGAGCTCAGGGAGGTTTCCTGGCGAAGGACCTACTGGTCCTTGTGCTGGTGGCCTTGGTCCTCCAGCCCCAGGGACATGTGAGTGCCTGGGGAGGACATAGGGAATGGGAGAAGGATGATGATGATGATTATTCCAATAAAACAGCTATTCCTGTTCAACTTCTTAGATGGTTAAACCACATTTTTAGGGATTTTCCTGGTATTTGTAACCAGTTGTAATTTGGAGCCAGTGGATGTTTTCTGGATGACTTCATGTGGTTCTCAATCAAGCCCCTCTATGTCACTGTAAATAAATGTAACAAGCTAAAGTGAATCTTAGTCCATTGCCAGAATATAAATAAGGAAAATTAATTGAAATCCCTAATTTTAAGTATGCCATAGATGCTTCCCTGAAGTAGCTAAATGGAATTTCATTGATTTTATTGCAAATGTGGTTGTGTTTGCTGCATGTAGAACATGATGTTTGTGAAAGGAGATCCCTTCCAGCCCAAACCAGTCTGGGATTCCATTGTTCCAGTCAACTACAGGTTTACCAAAGCTATGTGGCCTGAGAACCTGGCAGCAAATATTCCAAAGCAGAACCTTTCTGTCTTGGGTTTGTTTTGGAGATGGATAAAGCAGCAGAGAAAAGTGTGAGCAGGCCCCCAGGGTTCCACGGGGATAAACTTTTCAGCAGGTCCTGTTGTGATAAGACAAAAGTGGATGGTTTAAAACTGAAATATGGTTGATTTAGATCAGATAAGATGTTTTTTTCAGTTAGGGTGGTGAGACCCTGGCAGAGGTTGCCCAGAGAAGCTGTGACTGCCCCATCCCTGCAAGTGTCCAAGGCCAGGTTGGACAGGGCTTGGAACAACCTGGGATAGTGGAAGGTGTCCCTGCCCATGACAGGGGGTGGGAGTGGATGGGCTTTAAGATCCCTTCCAACCCAAACCAGTCTAGGATTCTGTCATTGCAAGAAAATCCCCACCCTGCCAGGCCCTGTGTGCTGTTTAACCTCAACTCAGAAACCATCATTAAAACTGCACAAGAGAATCACATTTCTGGTTTCTACTTCACTGGTTTCAAAATTCCAAAACGTAATTTATAACTCAAATCCTCCTAGAAATGAGCATTTGAAGATTCCACTCAAATACAAAGAGTTGGTTCGTGCAGAAATAATCACTCTGCTATGATGCAGAGAAAGTGGAAGTTCCAAAGGTTTGATACTACAGAATTTAGGAAATTCTCTCCGAAATACATCCTATTAAACCAGGAGATTGATATTTTGTGTCGGAGTTTTCATGAGGCTGGAAATAAAGCAGGAAAGTTTTGTAAATGGGGCCATATGGAGCAGCAAGAAGCGTTACGGGAGGTGAAGGGTGTGGGGTGACCATCATCATCGTCATCCCTTTCCCCTCTTGGTGTGGGCAGATGATTCCCAGCCCTGTGGCTCCCATGGATGCAGGATGGTTTCCCCACAATCCTCCTCAGTGTTTGCTGGTGCATCGCAGTGCCCCTTGTGCTTGGAGAAGCTCTGTGTTCCAGCCTGGGACACTCCAGTTCCTGCAAAATGTGCTGAGGTACACTCAGCACAAATCACTGCTGCGGGTTTGGGGACCTCCAGCCCTATTTTCCAACTTGATTGGATGGATCCCATGAATAATTCAAAAAGAACCTTTTATCCAATAGCAACTGCCACGTTCCAAGCTCGGGAGGTCCCCATGCGCAGGGAGGTCACCCGGGTTAGGGGCTACTGCCTGAGAAACTCGCCAAAAATCTAATATTAATTTCCCTCCCCTTATTTTTGGGACTACATTATGCTCTGTAATGCACCAGGAGCCAGCAGTGCCCAAAATGATCTCAGTGGAGCTTTAGACACACAGGAACCACGGCTGGAAAAATGTGGCAGCCCCTGCTCTGAGCCCTTGGTTACACCTCATTTGTGTTTTACTGGAGAGGGAAATAGCAATGCCACAATCAGGGCCTTGTAAAGGGGAATTGGGAGGAAGGAATCCTCCAAATGAGATTCTAGAAACATTTAAATTGTTGAGACTTTAATACCAATTTTAAAAATTGCTTCTAATACTCCTCTCTGTGTGAGCAGGGACAGGACCAGGGAAAGGCTGAAGCTGTGCCAGGGCAGGGTTAGGGTGGGTCTCAGGAAAAGGTTCTTCCCCCAGAGGGTGGTCAGGCACTGAACAGGCTCCCCAGGGCAGTGGTCACGCCCCCAAGGCTGCCAGAGCTCAAGGAGCATTTGGACAACACTCTCAGGGATAGGGTGGGATTGTTGGGATGTCCTGGGCAGGGCCCAGGGCTGGATGGTTCTTGTGAGTCCCTTCCAACTCAGGAGATTCCATGATTCCAAAGCTATTAAATCAAAGCACAGAATAGAATCAGCCATTCCTCCTTGTCTTTGTGGTGCTGAAGATCCCTGGCACAAAATACATCAAGGCCTTTCCCAGGGCTAAAATCTCGGGGGCATCTCTGGGTTCATTCATGGCCACGTGACCTGTAAAGCTGCAGGAAAACCTGAGATAGGAGAGGTGGGGAATTCACCTTCATGGCTCAGGTGGGGATTAGTGTCTGACAGCTCAGGAGCTGAGTGTCATTTATGTTCATGGAATCACAGAGTATCCCGACTTGGAAGGGACCCACAAGGACCATCGAGTCCAGCTCCTGGCCCTGCCCAGGACACCCCAACAGTCCCACCCTGTGCCTGAGGGTGTTGTCCAACATTCAACTGTATACCCTTAAAAATAAAAATGGTAAGAAAAAGCTTCCAGACAGGATTCGTATTTTCAGTCTTCCAAAGCTGTGGGATCTGACCCCAGGCAGAGGCTGGAGCAGAGGGTCAGCAGGAACCAGAGCTGAACAGTCACATGGGGACACGAGCTGGGACTTGGGATTTGCATCATTTGCTTTTCTAACTAAGGGGCTTAAAGTGGTGTTTAATAGTCCTGCTATTTTTGTTATTAAATATGTCAGTTTTAATACCGTCATTATGAGTCCTGCTTTTACAGCTCCTGTGATGAGAAATCTCATTAAAAGTTGGAAATGGTTTCTGTTAACTGTGCTGGTCACAGAGTTCTCATTCAATTTGGACTTTTTTTTCCAATTAAACACCAATGTCAGGAGGTGGCAGCAAGGGGGTGAATTCCTGCACTGGATCCTCCAGGCGGGACCAGGGAAGGGGTCAAGTGTGGTCAGGGCAAGGTTTGTCTGGAGTGGGTGTATGGCCTTGAAGAACCATTTCTCCCCAAAAGGGCAGAAATGAGAATGCCAACCCCCCATTTTAAATAATTCCTCTGAGAAATCTTTTAGATTGAGACACTTCAGCTTCCCAAAAGCAACTGCAAGACTTTGAGGAGCAGAGTCTGCCTGTGATTAATGGCAGAGGGTGGAGAGGGGAGGGGGGGACTTTCACATGGTTTTTGGGGGGGATATTTCATGCCCTCTGAACCCAGTGGTGTGAGACTGTGCTCAGTGGTGCTGGGGAAGCTGGTGCCTGGTGCCATCGCTGACACGGAATCACAGAATGGTTTGGTTTGGAAGGGATCTTCAAAGGTCATCTAGTCCAACCTCCTGAAATATCCCCCTCCCTCAGGGCAGGGAGAGTTTCCTTGGTTGGTTTTTAACTTATGGTGTTTTTCTCAAACATCAACAATACAGGATACAGTTTTAAAAAAAGGCTGGATGTGACATTTCAGCTTTTAGGGAGTTTTGATTTGTTTTGATTTCACTTTGGTTTTGAAGCAACTTTTTTTACTCGTTTTGCTGCTCATTTGTTGGGAATTGCAAAAAACCAGGTTGTTAAAGGAGGAGAAAGTAGATAGAGAAATGTTCCCCCAGTAGAGCTCATTGCAGAAGGTGCTCATTGACACTCAGTCCTGACTCTGCAGATTTACAGAAATACTTGCTGACTTTCTATCTCACATCTTCCCTTCCCGCTCCAATAAGCAATTTACTTCAGCATTTACTAGTTCCTGAAGTGGTTATGGCAATGCATATTGAAATGAGAGCTGAAATTATCCTGCAGAAACAAAAGTGCAGCTCCTGCTAGTGCTGTGGGGGGAGGGTGGGGAACTCTATGCCAGCAGGAATTTTGGGTTTGCTGTTGGACATAGAGAAACATGGAATAGGTTGGGTTGGAAGTGACCTTAAAGCCCATTCAGTCCCACCCCCTGCCATGGGCAGGGACACCTTCCACTCTCCCAGGTTGCTCCAAGCCCAGTCCAACCTGGCTTTGGAACACTTCCAGGGGTGGGGCAGCCACAGCTTCTCTGGGCAACCTAGTCCCCTCTAGACTTGCTCCAGCAGATCCACGTCCTTGTTTACTCAGGTCTTGTTTTGTACTGGGAGCAAAATAATGAAAATCTAGACCTGACTGGAGCTCAGGGTTTGCAGGGTGTCCAGCTCTGCTGCTTGGTGGGCTGGTAGGTGGCTGTGGAATTTTTATACCCCCAGGCTTTCTGATAAAATCATTTTAATTGCATAAATTGACAGAAATGGGTAGTTGTAAAGTTCAGCAAACATCCTGAATCAGCTGTCCTGAAAAGCTGTAGATGCTGTCCCTGTCTGTCTGTCCACACAGGGTCTGCCACCCTGTCAGGCTCAGGGGGACAGGGAATCCAAGCTGGAGGACACCAATAACTTGCTGATGTCTCATCATAAAAGTGAAGTGGCTGATTTCCCTCTCCATCCCTCAAATTATTATTAGGGTATGTGTGCAATATCTACTTGGTATCAGTACAGATAATTTTGAAGGAAAAATGTTCCAAGGTGAGGTGTAGTGGAGGGGAAGTGATGTAAAGCCATGTCAACCCAACATAGATTGGGATCTGATACCTGTGGCCATGCTGTCAGTGTGATTTGTGTCCTGTAAATACCCACCTGCATGAAATGAGATGAAATTGTGTTTTCTCTTTGCTTCTAAAAATCAATTGTCCTGTTAAAATCACAGTGAGTGAAAAGCAGACACTGCCGAGCAGCTTCGTGATTTGCAACAGTGTCAGGTCATTTTTTATTCTGTTCCTGAAGACAGGTGGCTCCAGCCTTCCTGTACATGGACCAGGGATGTGGGATGTAGCTGGGGACGCCTGGGCATGGCTCTGTACCAGGTGGGTTTGGGGACACACCCCAGCCAAGCTCCAGCAGGGACCAACTCCTGTTTCCACAGCCCCCACTGGAACCAAACGTGTCCTCAGAGACAAACTTGGAGCTTCGTGCCCCTCAAAACACAATTCCAGATTTGTGGAGTTACAGCTTGTACAGAGCTGCCCCTGGAGAACCTGCTGTTGGAGTATAGGAAGAAAAGCAGTGACAGGACTTGGGAAATGGGAACCCAAACTGATGTTCCTGGACTTCTCCTGGTCTCCTGAACCCTGGTGTGGCTCCTGCAGAGCAAGCAAAGAGGAGGTGGAGGAGGAGTAAGTGCTGCCAACCCCATCTGTGCTTCGGCCCCTGAGCCTTAAGATCATCCCAACGTGGAAGATTTGCCTGGGAGCCTCCAGGATGGGAAGGGCTGTTGGTCCATCCACCTCCAAGCCTGGAATGGGTTGGCCCGTGCTGGAATGTTGCACTTGACTGGGTCACGTGCAAGGTCTTCCTTCAGAAGGAGGACACTGTGATGGGAATGCAGGGGGTTTGTTTTCCCAAAAGCTCTTTGGATAGTTTAAGACCCAAATTTAAGACAGGCCAGTAATGGAGATGCAGGAAGGGAGTTCTGTGTGATCTTAACTGGGCTCTGCAGAACTAATTGGCACATCCCTGGGATTTGGCTCTGCTCCAGAACACATCTCACTTCATTATCCCAAACGATGGTGACACAGCCTGCCAATTGTTCAACAGGCTCATTTATTTCTGGTTTCATCTTGGAGGGAATAAGGGATCACTGCTCATGAAAATATAACAACCATAAACTCACAACTGTTGTTTTTTAAAAATTCTATCAGTTTCTCTTTGCACCTCGTATTGTTTTTGTTAGATTTGGTGCATTTCTGTCCTAAGGAAAACAAACAGTGATTCAGATCTGATGTCACCCGGTGCTTCCTGGACAGGAAATGTTAAAATACTCCTGGCAGTGTCCAAAGCCAGGTTGGATGGGGCTTGGAGCAATCTCCTCTAGTGGAAGGTGTCCCTGCCCATGGCAGAGGGTGGGACTGGATGGGCTTTAAGGTCTCTTCCCACCCAAACCAATCCATGATTTTAGGAATTTTCTTCAACCCCCCAGTAGTGGAAGTGTTTTGGTTCATAAGTTACTTAGGGAGCATTTAGCACTGACTGGTACTTGGGCTACTGCAGGTGAACAGACCCTGGGGCTGAGAGGTCTGACCCTTCCAGCCTTGCTCCGAGGGGGTCATTCCCCAGGACACCGGTACTGGGGCAGGCTTGGGTTATAAAGGAACAGTTCCCTTTTCAACTTTACATGAGGGTGGAGGAAAGGTTGAATTCAGGATGGATGTGGAAAGCTGTAGAGTGGAAGGATGGAGGGTGGAGGTGCTGGTGGCAGTGGGGAGATGCTATGGGGCGTCCAGCACGACCAGAGAAGAGAATTTAGGTTCAAGGCACTGTCAGTGCATCACCCTGTTGGTGTTTTCTGGCTCCCAGAGATTTAAGAATTCTGATTCCCAGAGATTTTCATGAGTAGGATTTAACCATATTAGCACTCCTCGTTCTTCAGCTGGAGCTGTTTGTCTGAGCAGTGTCAGTGGTACAAGTACAATGGGCAACTCTGAGCCCCAAAATTCCCATTTCTGTTCTGTTCATTTCTGATATTGGAGCACTGCTGGATGGGCTCTCCTGCTTTGTCATGAACATGCATTTGCATTTTGTTTCTCCCCTTGGTTTTTTTAAAAAAAAAAAAAAAAGCAAAGCCAAAACAACCCAGGAAACTGCTGTTGCTTCACTTTTGGCCTCAAAGGTACAGAGCTGGTGGCAATGAAACAGCCAAGTTCCCAAAGCTGCCTGTGGATCTGACCTGGTTGGGTGGTGCAGCAATGGCTCTATTCCCAGATCAGTTAATTAACCTCTGCAGACCAGTCTGACAGTCACTGGGGAAGATTTCCAGAGGAAGGACCCCCTGTGCAATAGAACTGTGACCTGGGAAAATGGAATGATGAGAACCCTGACTTTCAGTGAAGAAAGGGAGTTTTCCAGCACTTCTGGCTCCCTGCCTTTGGGAGAGGAGATCCAGCAGCAATGATCTCCTGCTTTATTTCCATTTTGGTACCAGGTGGGACATACTTTGTTTAAATTTCTCTTTGCAGTTGTAACTACCTCATGTTCTGATTAAAGATTCTTAATTTCTCTTTAATGAACTATAACATTCTGCATATTTTGAAGCACACGTTTGGATGTTTTTAAAAGGCATTTTGCAGAAGAAAGCAGAGCTGTTGCCTACAGCTCCAGCTGATCTGGGCTTGGTGCACTGCTCTGGGTCCTTTAAAATTTCATGATAAAACCCTGTTTGCAGCCCAGAGCAGCAGTTGTTTTGGAGCTGGCAGAAAACCCAGCCTGGAACACCCCAGTAAGTTGGAGTTACTGGGGGTTGCTTTGGCTCAGGAAGGATCCCTGGGTTTAATCCTTTTTGGCACTTTACAAACTGCCCTGATTTTTTTTTTTTTTTTGTCTTCTGTTGCTGATACATTTCTTCAAACAAATAGTGAGGAGTAATGGCATCAGTGTGGGCATTAGTGAGGAATCCAAGGCGTTTCCACAGGCATTGCAAAGCAATCAATTAATTTCAGAAAAATCCAGAGATTTCCAATATTTCCAAATATGGGAAACTGACAGAAACATGTTAAGAACATAATAAAGCTGAGGACAAAGGAACTCAGTGAAAATTCCTACTGAAGAGATTTCCCTGGAAGTGTCCAAGGCCAGGTTGGACAGCGCTTGGAACAACCTGGTCCATGGAAGGTGTCCCTGCCCATGGCAGGCATGGAGCTGGATGGCTTTTAAGGTCCCTTCCAACCCAACCCGGTCTGGGATTCTCTGAAAGTGGGAGTTCTGTATCTTAGGTTCTATTTTGCATATAAACATTAAGATTTGTGAGGAATTTCCACAGGAGGGTGGGGTCATGGCTGATAAAAACACAGAAAATTGTGTTGAGCCTTATTATGAGCCAAAGTTTTCCTATTTTTTTTTTAAATACCCCATTTCCAAAAGAAGGAGCTGGAGAGAAAAGAAGTTCAAACAATTTGATTCTTTACTAAGTGTGTCTGAAAATGCTCCATCTTCTTAAACCTTTGTCCAGGTCATAGATTTATGTCTAAGGGAGGTTGTAGCAACAGAATCTTTTTCAGAAGTGAGGTGGAATCTGAAATGATGCTCAAAACCCCCGGAGAAATAAAGTTTTTCAAGGAAATTGAAATTAGAGTGTAGGAGGATGGAAGAGTTGGAGAGATCTTAATTTTAACCCATTGGTGTCTGGCAGCTGTTTGCTGAGGTATAACAAGGGTGGGCAGCTCTTATTGTGCTGAAGTGTTTTATCTCTGTAGAAGTACTGAAAGAGTAACTGATGTGAGATTAATTTCTGATTTTAGGAAGACTGAAGATTTTCTCAGAACCCTGAAGGGTCAGCATCCTGTCCATGGATGTTCTGTACAGATGCCCAGGTGACTTGGGGACTTGGAAACCAGAGATCCCGAAAACATGTCCCTTGAAAATTCAAATATAGAAGTATTATTGATTTTTCTTGTGGGATGCAGGGAGGGATCAGGGTGTGTGAGGTACCTGGTCACTGGAAAACATCAGAGGACTGAGGTAGATTCCCAGGTTGAAAAGCTGCCACAGTCAGAGCCGTAAGTAGGAAGAACTAAACAAAAACAAATGTTGTTTGTTTTGGAAGCCACCACGGCAAATCCACCCATTTGTACTCATCCTAAGGAGGCATAATCTCGTTTAAACAAACAAATGTTTGTTTTCTCTTGTTTAACTGTGTGCTGAGAGCTGAATCTCCCTCCTCAAGTCCCTTTTTCAGGCATCACTGCCTTGTCCTGTGTAGATAGTCCTGAAAATTCTCCCCGTGGGTATTAAGCAAATGCTGGGCTGTGCTGCAGCTCTCACACACTGCTGGGGGCACTGTCCATGTTCATCATCCCTTCAGTCCCTCATTACACACCAGGCTTCCAATGCAGAGGAGAATATTTTCCAATAATCCGTGTTTTATGCCACAGTCAGTGTCCAGCCTGGCAGTCAGAGCTGTAACAGGATCATTGTAATGAGATGCAAATCGTTCCCAAACAGGGCTTTTCTTCCAGAGCTGCTGCTGCCTGTGGGATGTACCCACACCCTGCTGTTCCTCATGCCTGGGCTGCCCTTGGCACAGCAGGGCTGTGTGCTGGGGCATGGCTGGTGGAGGTCCAGCAGGGCAGGGATGTACTGGGGACATCCCTCACCTTCTCCTTGTACCCAGGAATTAAATCTGGGCAGAGTCCTGGCAGCTGAAACCAGACAGTCCTTGATTCCCAGGTGATAAAGGACAGTACCCAAGGCTGTCAGAGCCTTGGGTGAGTTGGTGGCAGTTGGAGATGACCCACGTGGTGGCTGAGATGGAGATTACCTCCTTCAGTAACTGACCTAACAAGGGCTGGTTTCCCACAGACTTGTGCCTCCAGGTATTTAAAGAAGTGCAAACTTCAAGTGAAGCTTTTTTTGACGTCCAGCACCCTTTCCTTCCTCATGGATGTTGAGCACTGAGTCCCTGAGCAAAGGTGGGGCTCTGCTTTCAGTGTGAGCACTCACAGCCCTCCTACTTCCTCCCTGCCCTGCTCTTCGTGGGAATGGAGGTATTGATTTGTTCAGTCTTTGAATCGTGGAATCCTAGTCTGGTTTGGGTTGAAAGGGACCTTAAAGATCATCTTGTTCCATCCCCTGCCATGGGCAGGAACACCTTCCATCAGATCAGGTGCTCCAAGCCCTGTCCAACCTGGCCTTGGACACATCCAGGGCTGGGGAAGTTTCCTATAGAAAAGATAGTTCTCAGTATTGCCTTTCTGCTGTACAGTTACATATCTGTGAGTGTGTGTGTGTGTCTCTGTCCCTCTGTAGTTTTGGGTCTCATGCCTCTATTTTTCATTTAACCAAAGAGAGAAATTTCTACCCTAATTTCCTGACATCCTTCTAGGGCAATATATTAATTGGATGGAATACAATGAGGTGATTAAGCTTCTGCATTATCAATTTAAACTAAAAAATAAAGCATTTCCATGCCAAAATCCATAAGCAGCTCATGCTTCTTGCAGTGGCTGTGATGCCCTGGATTCCCTGGTGTCTGTGCCAGGCTGGACCATCCCGACTGGGAGCTCTTCCTCTTCAAAAACACCCATTCATTCTGGAGTCACCCTTCACCTTCCAGCTCATTGTCATTCTTCTGGGCTCCATCTGGGATGACTGAATGTATTATTTGTGTTACTTCCCAGTACAGCAGGAAAATAGATCTTCAGTAGCAATTTCCATATTTTTTTTTTCTGATTTCAAAATAGGAAAACTCAAACAAAAATAAACCACAGGAAAGCTGGATGAAGAACTGCAAAGCAGTTGAGGTAATTCTGCCAAAACCAGTGATGCTGCCAAAATTCAAAGGTTGGATGGGGCTTGGAGCAATCTGGTCTAGTGGAAGGTGTCCCTGCCCATGGCAGGGTGTGGGACTGGATGAGTTTTAAAGTCCCTTCCAACCCAAACCAGT
This sequence comes from Manacus vitellinus, assembly GCF_001715985.3. Classification (NCBI taxonomy): domain Eukaryota; kingdom Metazoa; phylum Chordata; class Aves; order Passeriformes; family Pipridae; genus Manacus; species Manacus vitellinus. Next base: position 853,618 of record NW_021940541.1, read on the forward strand.
CTGGGATTCCATGATTTTCCGGTGTAAGTTCTGTTTGTGTATGGTGTCTCCTTCTCTTCAAGCAAGCAAAAAATTCCTGTTTGCATCTAGTTGTCAAATTTGCTTCAGTTTCTGGTTTCCAGCTCGAGTCGAGGGGCTGTTGGCAGCTTCCCAGTGAGGAGGACTCAATAGGGCAGAGCTGTGTTCCATGAATCACCATTGCCCTTTGTAACCACCTTCATGGTGCATTCCAGGGAAAATGATAAACAGGGATTGCCATTCTCACCGGTTTCCTCCAGCTTTTGGCAGTTTTGGGGCAGCTGTGGTTCCTGGAGCACCAGAAAGTATTGCAGCGTGTGGAGACTTTCCCCGGTGCTGAAGGGGAGGGGAGCACAGGGGAGCTCCACCGCACCCAGGGGACACGGTGGCTTTCTCCTGGGGAAATTTGGGGTAGGAATGAGGACAGGGCAGGCTTTGCTGAGCATTCCAGCATCTGTGCTGAAGGTGTCTCTCATGAGGCCTCACCCAGCAGCACTTCAGCAGAGCTGTGAGGGCAGCGGCTGCTCGGAACACACCACACGTTTGGGATCTGAGGGAGATAATCAGATTCAGAAAATGCTGAATCTTTTTAATGAATGTGTCTGGGCCCTTCAAAGAAACAGAGGAAGGAGAGAAAATTCCTCAAAGGTATGTTCTAGGCAGCCTTGTGTTTACCCATCAAAAATTGCCTTGAGGAAGAGCAGGGTATGTCCTTGAGGAGAAGGGAAGAGCAGAGCTGAGGGGTTGAATGGGGTTAGAGAAGGCTACATGGTTGGTAAAAAGTCAATTTTTTAGTATTACTGCTCAATTCTTCCTTTTTTCAAGCAAAGAGACCTCTCCTGTCCTTTGCAGAGAGGCAGAATTGCCCCAAATTACCTCATCAGGACGGATGGTGCTTCTAAATGAAGCAAGTCCCTGAGCCCTGATCTCCAGTAACTTCTGGGGTCAGGAAATGATAGCAGCAATAATAGAAATAAATTGGTGCATTTCTGTGTCTGACTGATACTGGCTATTAGACACAGAGGCTGAAATTACTAATTTCATTTCTCTCCGCTTTTCAATTAAACTCTGTGTTTATATCCCAGGAATTTTACAAACTCATCCTCCCTGTGGCTGAGAGTAGTTTGATTGCACCAAGACAGGAAAAGAGGGGCCAGGGTAACAAGTGTCCACATCAGTGGAGGGTTAGATTAGATATCAGGTAATTTTTTTCATGGGAAGGGTTGTGAAGCATTGGAACTGTCTGCCCAGGGTAGTGGTGGAGTCTCCATCTCTGGAGGGATTTAAAAGTTGTGTGGATGTGGCAGCTGGGGACATGGGTTAGTGGTGAACATGGTGGTGGTGCTGGTTGACAGTTGGAGTTCATGATCTTTAAGGTCTTTTCCAGCCTTAATGATTCCATGATCCCATCCATGATGCTGATGTCACTCACCTGGCTGAGCACCCTCGGGGCTGGGAATGGGCAAATTCCTTCAGAGCAACGTTCCAGTAGTGAAAAAGTTGGACCAGACATGGATTTGTTCTGATTCCTTCTTGCCAAACCATCTTGCATCCCGGTCTCTTCTGCCCAGGCCCACCCTCAGCAGCAGGAAGGCTGGATTTCTCTGCTGGGCTTGGTTTGTATTGGGCAGAAGCTTCGTGCTGATGCTTTTGCCCGACCTGCTTCATCCTGGTCACAGAATTCTTAAGGTTATGCCCTTCCCTTCCAAGATGTTTAAACTCTACTTGTTTCTTTGTCTCAGTTCAAGTCCAAGTCCCCCAGGAGGCATTAGAGAGGCACCAGAGCTAAATGTGAAATGCTGGCCATGACTTTTAAAGTGAGATGTGGTTTCCCTGCAGTATCACACACTGGATTTTCATTCCCAGCGTTGCCTGCTGGAGCTCCCCATGCAGAGCTGGGGATTACAGGCATTTCTCACATGGGCTGGGGGAGTGCCTGGCATCAGATCCCTCTCAGAGGATTTAGTGCCTTGAGCTTAGTGTCAGCAACAGTGAGGGGGGTTTGGAGAACAGGTCAGACACTGGAGTGAGCGGTGATGGAGGTGCTGCCATGGGCTGGAACCCCCTTTCCTCTCACCTTTCCCTGTCTCTGGTCACCCCTTCTCCTCCCACCTTTCCCTGTCTCCGTGTTGTGATGGCTGTTCCTACATAGCAGAGCATCTTCTTCCAGGTATGGGATGAGGCTGGTGAGTGCCTGCCCTGCAACCCAGACATGCTCATTACCTGCTGCTCAGGAATTAATTACTTCATGGCTTCACTCATCTGTTCCTCAAATTTCTGTTCCAGGCATTTGGGTGAGATTCCTTCACACTGGAATGCTTTTCTTTAACGCAGTTTTGTAATTCAGTGGTGTTAAAATAGGGTCACAGAATTCCAGAATGGTTTGGGATTGAAGGGACCTTAAAGCCCATCTCATTCTACCCCCTTGCCATGGCCAGGGACACCTTCCACTAGCCCAGGTTGCTCCAAGCCCTGTCCAACCTGGCCTTGGACACTTCCAGGGATGGGGCAGCCCTATTTTCTCTGGGCAACCTGTGCCAGGGCCTCACCACCCTCACAGGGAAGGATTTCTTCCCAATATCTCATCTAATCAAATGTGCAACTGCAGGGAAATATAAAGTATGTCATAAAGGGGAGAAAATGTGAATGGAACAAGGGTGAAATTGGGTATGTGAAAAACAGTCAGTCTTTTAAATTAAAACCTTGGCATTTTTCTTACTGAGCAGGATGGTGGCTCAGGATGGCGGCTCAGGCTGGGCCATCACTGGTGCTGAATCCTGATCCATCCCTGAATGGGTGGCTGGTGCCTGTGTGGAACCTCATGGCTGTGCTGTGGTTTGGTGGGACTTGCTGGGAGCAGCCAGAGGCTGTTGCCTGGAGGAGCCTCAGGGGTGACCATGTCACTCTCTAGAACTACTGGAAATGAAGTTGTAGGTGGAGGTCAGGCTCTTCTCTCAGAGAACAAGGGACAGGACAAGAGGGAACATTCCCCGGGGCTGCAGGTGCCTGGGCAGCCCCTTGGCTGGGTCCCCCACTCTCCATGGGGAAGTATTTGCTGAGCTGGGGGAGCAGCTCTGGGGATGGAGCTGTGCCCGGTGGGATCCTTCTGCTCCAGCCCTGCTGATGCCCATCTGTGGCTGAGGTGGGGCTGGACATTGTGGCCGTGGGGACCAGCAGCTGAGGGGGAGCCTGTGGAGACCCTGAACCCTCTGCAGGAGGGTTGAGGGTCCCAATCCAGCCACAGAGCCTCCGGCACCCCCACTCTCCCCTCTGCATTCCATCATCCCACACACCAATGAACACTCTCTCATCAGGGGTGCAAATCAGGGCACTGTTTCACTTGCAAGAGGATCTTCAGCTTTCTGAACCTTCCATTCCTGTGCCTTTGTCCTCCCTTGTCCTTGTGGTGTCCTTGCAGTGTAAGGAGATGTGGATTGCTCTGTGTTTGTAAAATGCAGGAAAACGTGCTGAAATAATCTCAAAAAGGGGCAGATGTTCTCTGAACACTTGGTTTGCTCGTCAGGCCTCCCTGACTCTGCAATAATCCAAAACTTCACAGGGAAGAGCACTTTTATCCTCCCTCCCACTCCACAGGATTGTGTTAGAGTAAAATTTGCCTAAATTTAATCGTAAAATGCTCAGAGTGTGGCTTCATACTGGGGTGTAATTCCAGCCCAGGTTATGTTCAGTTCAGACTAGAAGCTGATATTGCATTGTGACATTCAACTCAATCCAGAGTTTATTTGTATTCCAAATCCATCTATTGCAAAGGCTGCTCTTTATGAGCTCAAAGAGCTATAAAACATAAATATTTATTCCTTAAAGGTTAAGATTGCCTTAAATCATTCCAGCTTATTTGGTGAGCAGCACTTATAATTAAAATAAGCAGTTGAACTCGATCTGCATGTATGAAATGCATATGAAATAAGTATATATATGTATATGGATGTATATACTTGACTGTGATGTGGGTGGAAGCTGTGGGATAATTGCTTCCATCACATCAAAAGATGCACTGATATTGTGTTTGGATTTGGTAATAAATCAACATAAAGAAGCAGCTGAAATTATATAATGGCAAGTCACATTTCAACAGGCAGCATAAACCGTGGTAGGAGAATGAGCAGAGCTCAGCTCAAATGTGTGTGTGGAATTACAGAGAGATAATTATGCATGTTATGAAAATTATTCCAGTTTTGGGTGTAGAGAATTCATAGAATCCCAGACTGGTTTGGGCTGAAAGGGACCTTAAAGCTCATTCAGTGCCACCCCCTGCCATGGCCAGGGACACCTTCCGCTATCCCAGGTTGCTCCAAGCCCCATCCAATCTGGCCTTGGACACTTCCAGGGATGGGGCAGCCACAGCTGCATAACCTTTTCCAAGGATATTTTTGTAGATAACAGGTGATTCATGTGCACAAACCCCACTAGCACAAGGTGGTGAAATTCCATTTTAATCTGCCTCTGATACTTCTGAAATCAACAGGATTAAAGTCTCCTTTTTGTTGTCATTAAAATTAATTTGAAAAACTGAAGAAACCCCAAACCCTCTTGCTTTATAAAATATTATTCCTGGAATTAATTGTGTAGGAGTGTACACCTAAGGTACAGATGTAAATGGTCTCCAAGGATGTGGAAACCAGAATTTCCATGTGCTCACGTGTGTGTCCTGCTGAGGGGCTGTTGGGAATCTGCTGTTGTGCCATGTAATTAGAGACACCTTCGACTCCAGAGTTGGAATTGCTGGTTCCTCCGTGTTCCTTGATATCCAGAGAGCTCATAAAAGGTAATGGTTTTGCCAGGGGCTTTGACAGAAGCAGAACTAAGGAACTGTCATTGCCTGAGGTCTGAACATGGGCTCGAGCTGGAAAATGGTTCAGTTCTTGTTAGAGGTGGCCGAGGTACAAGTGCCTCCAGTCACGCTGTGGTGCTGTAGGGAGCACAACAAACATCTCACTGACCTGCTCCTCTTCCCTAAATGCTTTATTTATCGTTCTTTCTTCCCAGCAAGTCTGGATTCCATTTATCACAGCACCGTGCAGGGGAATTTCTTTATTGTGCTGTCGATTGTGTCTTGCAGGGATTTCTTTATCCTGACTTAATGTTGGGGAAAAAAAGAAGGGAAATAATGAAATGTTTCATTTCCTGATGTTTATCCTGTAGCTGGTAGTTCATCTCCTCATATCCCAAGGAAGTCCTGCAGGTCTCCCCTGGGAGGGTGGTGAGGCCCTGGCACAGGTTGCCCAGAGAAGCTGTGGAAGCATCCCTGGAAGTGTCCAAGGCCAGGTTGGACGGGGCTTGGAGCAACCTGGGATAGTAGGAGGTGTCCCTACCCATGGCAGGGGCTTGAAACTCTCTAAGGTCCCCTTCAACACAAACCATTCTAGGATTCCATAGTTTTGTGTCAGTGAGAGTTATGTTTAATGCTGTGCTTTGGCACCTGGGATTGTAGAAACACAAATCATAGAAGGGGTTTAAAGTGTGTTAGCGAGTTTTTATGCGTGGAGGTTTCAGAAATTATCCATATTATTCCTAAATTCAGAGAAGTTGGGATGGGAACTGTTTGATAGCCCATGAACAGTTAGTGAAATGAAGGGTCAGTAAATCTAGCAGCTTGGATTGTGTTTGGGAAACACATTCTTCCCAGAGTTTAAATTAAAGTAAAGGTATGTCTGTACTGACAGGTCAGTTTGGAAATGGTGGCTTGTAAATAGAACATGGAACTTCTAATGGGACACCTGAACTTACAGCTGAGAGGAGAGGATGTTGTGTGGGCCTTGCATGGGATTCTCAGTTTCTGAAAAATGGTTTTGTGCATAATAATGGGAAATTAATACTCCAGGTTTGACCTTAAATTTGGCAACAGCCATGAATTCTCCAGGACTGAGTAGCCTGGTTTAATTAGCACAGTTCTAGCAGCAAACCTGGGTTACTGATTTACCACGAATAATGTACATGTGCACATTAGTGATTTTCTGCTTTGGGCCCTGTCTGAGCAGACTGTGGTTCCCTGGATAAAGCTGCAGTTTTAAATTATTTGCAAAATCATTTCCCATGGATAGAGTGGGACACAAAGAGTTTGTGAAGAGTAACAGTAGAAACCAGAGGTGTGTTCTTTAAAATAAGAAAACTGGTCTCGCTGTAATCTGCTCTGAAGGCATTAATCTATCCATGTAAATTCTCATTTTGAGGGCTATGTTTTCTTTCATTAATTTCAAATCTCTGGCAACGCTTATTGTCTGAGAATTAGTGGGCAGGCTAGAGCAGGAACTGAGCTAAAGACAAACCTTCTTGTTTTAACCATGCCAGTGGCTGTAGGGGGAAGTGTTTAGCAGGAGATTAATAATAGTCATTCAAGTTGGAAAAGCTCTCTAAGGTCTCCATGTCCAACCCTCAGTGCAGCACCACCATGTTCACCACCAGCCCATGGCCTCGAGTGCTGAAAGAAATGTTCTGTGAAATACAGTTGGGAAACAAGCTGAGTTTTTTAAAGGCATATTTTTTTTACAGGTTAAAAATGGGTTTCCTTATGGTTTGCACACAGGTTCTGGCTCCAGGCTGGATGCCCACGTGGGTCCCTTGATGCCAACTCAAGTCACCCGTGTCACCGCGGTGTCCGCACCGGCTGTGACGTTCATGGCCACCAACCTCATGGACCAGGCACTGACAGGTGGGTTGTGTTTCCATGTCCTGGAATGATGGCTGAAGCACAGGTTGTGGATTTGTGTCCTCCCAACCAGCCTGAGCTTCCTGTGCTACACAGGGATGGGCACCTCCAATGAGTCTCCTCCAATTTAATAACATTTGCTTTAGTTAATTAGGGGAGATGCTGCAATGGGGTTGAAGAGGTGATTCCTCTGCCTGAGCTGGGGCCACACAGCCACAGAGGGGCATCCAGCCACCCTTGCTACCTTTATGGCACCGCAGGGCTGTGAGTGCACCTTCCCAGCCCTGTTCCATGGAAAAAAACGAGCGTTTGTCAGGAATTACTCTAGGGATCAGTTCAGGAGTAATTTATCTGATCCTTCAGCCCTAAAGATTAGACTTTGTTGTCCAAAGAGGTTGTAACTCCCCATCCCTGGAAGTGTCCAAGGCCAGGTTGGGCAGGGCTTGAAGCAACCTGGGCTAGTGGAAGGTGTCCCTGCCCATGGAAGGGGGTGGGACTGGATGGGTTTTGAGGTCCCTTCCAACCCAAACCACTCTGTGATTTTATGATTTTCAGGGCAGTGACAAATAGCACCTCTTGGGCAGTGCTGGCTCTGTGCCTGGAAAATGCAACCATGCGATGAGTTTGTCCTTGAACTCTGCACCAACAAAGAATTTGTCCTTGTTATTGTACTGTTCCCATTACAAATCTCCAGAACAATAAAGGGGAGGGTGAGAAGTGATTGCTGGAGGATGGAGAAAAGCTCAGGTCAAGTAGATTTGTTCTAAGAGGGGAAAGGAGTGCTTGGAGGGCACAGCAAAACTGGTGAGAGCAGCAAACAGACACCAGTGACAGTGGAAAATACCATGTGCAGGCAGGAGCTGGAATGGGATCTGTCCCTGAAACTGTGGTGATGGGGTGAAGTGCCATTGGGAGCAGGGCATGGACCTGGCTGGTGTAGCCAGCACTGAAATCCCACACTGGGACTGAGTGAGAACCAGCAGAGGAGGAGTTGGGAAACAGTCAGGGAGAGTTTTAGACCAGTCTCAAAAAACAGAGCAATAGGGTTATGAGGAGAGACAGAACCAACCTGTGGAGATGCTGGGGGATGATAACACCCGGAGTATTCACATGTGTGCACTTGAGTAAATCCAGTTCTCAGAAGCATTTGGAATCAGAACTTTAAACTTCTTTTGAGATTAATGGTGGTTTGGCCTCTACATACCTTTGCAAAACAAATTTTTATTATGTCTTGTCCACAGCTCCTCATGCCATGAATCAACCTTCCCTCTTCCCCCCCCCTCTAATTCTGCTTTTAATCAGCTGTTTATGATCACACACCGACATCCTCTGTGATTTACCCAAGGTAGTTTTGCTGCTTCACCTTTCCTTTTCACACTGTGAATTATTCATGCCTCTGTACCTGCCGTGGAGCAGGAGAAGCCTCTTTGATCAGGTATTTCATCCTCTGTCTGCAGCGCATCCTTGGGCAGCGGCACAGCAAAGGGATGATGATCACACCGCTGGGTTTAGGGGCAAAAAGAGGGTTGGAAAGATGTTGTGGTGCCTGAATTGTCAGGCAGCAATTTAGTTTATGCACTTAAGAAAAAAGGGAGAGGAAAAAAAGATTATTTAATGAGAAATGAGTAAAGCTGAGCAAAGACATTCCCAAGCTGGCAGTGGAGGGTGAACACAGGCTGTGCTGGATGTTCTTTCCCCGTGTGAGCAGAGGAGGGGAGATCTATAATGATGGAAAAAGTCCTAACAGGGACCTGCTTGGTGTCCTCCATGGGAAGCACAGAGGGTTTGTGGGGCAGTAGACCACGCTCCCCCACCTCTGTGCTGTTTGGGGGCTCAGCCCATGGGGTTGGTGCTCCTGTCCTGAGCTCACTGGGGATTCCTGAGCTTGAGAAGGGAGGCACAAGCTCGGATTATCTTTCTCTTTACATTATACTTAGGAAAAACATTCAGTGTTCAACTGTAGACATAAAACTAAATGACTCCTGCAGTGCACAGGGACTGTCAGGACTTTCCTTTATTTTATTTTCCTTTTTTTTTTTTTTATTCACATCTTTTTTTCTATGTGCTGACTGTCCCAAATGTTGTGTTTCCCACGTGAATGCCTAAGGAGCTGCCTGCTGCAGAAGCTCACCCACATGTTCAGCAAAAGCTGCAGCACCCAAGTCTGTCCCTGGGGCTCTGGGGATGCTGTGAGGTAGCTTTTCAGAGCTGCAAAAAAGAGATGGAAAAAGAGATTGAAGAAGAGATTGAACAAGAGATTGCCTCGGGCGTTTGCAGTGTCTCCTCCAGGAAGGTGTGAGGTTCAAAGAGGACTGAGAGTGGCTGTTGGTGTGGGAGAGCTGCCCATACCAGCCCCTCCCTGCTCTGGGCTTCATCCTCAGCTTCATTTACTAACGAGCAGGGCAGGGGAAGCAGAGACAAAAGCAGTTACACTGTGTTGTACCTTCCTGTGCATCAAATGAGAGCTCCTGGAGTGTGTTTAGGGTTTCTCTCCTATTTTAGTTTGCTTAAATCTCCCAATTGACACTCATATATTTCCTGTGAGGGTGGTGAGGCCCTGGCACAGGTTGCCTAGAGAAGCTGTGGCTGCCCCATCCCTGGAAGTGTCCAAGGCCAGGTTGGACAGGTCCCCGTGTTATCCCTCCAGTGTCCCAGAACTTTCTGAGCACACTCCTGGGATGTCCTTCCCCTTTCCAGAGGCCAGGCAGGAGAAGGCAGAGGTGGACATTGACTGGGTGTGACTTCACTGTGTTCAAAGACCAGTGTTCCTGGTAAAGCTTTGATTCCTGATTACCAGATACTGAGGGGAGGAAGATGAATTTAGAGCCCTCTTTGATATGTATTAGCTGCTCCCTACTCCTGGCTCCTTTAATGTGGAAATTAATTGATCTGGTTTGTAAATGTTCTCTTTCTCTACCCATAAAAACTGAGTAAGTCATCTTCTGAGCAAAATGACATGGATTTAATTTTTTATTATTCTGAAATATTCCAAGTGAAGCAGAGTTACATATGTTTTTAAGAGGACGAGAAGAAAAAAAGCCCTCCACAATTAAGAAAATAACGTATTTCTTAATATGTCTTACTGCGAAAACTCCTTTTTTTCTGATGATTGGGTCTGTGTCTCACACCTGCGGCCTTTTTGTCTTTCCCTGGGGTCCCTTAAGGCCTCTCTGTTCTGGAGACATTTTGTAGCAGCAGAAACTTCAGGTGTTTAGGATTTCAGGATGGAGACAGGAGTCTGGAAAGGAGAGGAAAGTGTTCTTGTACTGCTTCCAGTGGAAATGCAACCCAGCACTTGGTGGTGGTTCCTATGGAGGTTATCCCAGAGCACAGGAAGATCACAGCAGGATCTCTGGGCTGGGAGGAGAGGGGGTGGCCAGCCCCAGACCCCACGGAGGAGAGGGCTACTGTTCCCAGGGGGGCCGTGGTCCCCACAGAGAAGAGGATCATAGAATCAGGGAATTATTTCTGTTGGAAAAACCCTCCGAGACTGAGTCCAACTGTTAACCAAACATCACCAAGCCCCCCACTAAGCCATGTCTCTCAGGATATCCCATGAGGGTTCAGGGAGAGCAGGACACGAAGCTCAATGCAATAAAAACCTCCTTCTAAGGTCTGTGAATGATTCCCATTAAAAGGTGGTATTTGGAAGGTATGTGAGTGAATAAAGAGCCAAGTGAGAAGGAAGAGGTGGAGAGAGTGGGCTCAGAGCTGTAGGGGGTGGTTTGGTTTCTGTTTACTAGTTTTGGTTTCTTGCAAGTTTATTTGACGTTAAAAAAAATGCTTTCTCCCCACAGATCATGGCAAAGAATCGAGCAGATCCTCCTGCCCCCCGACTCTGATCCTGCACACGGACAGGAAGAGTGTCCCTGTGGACAGCGATGGCAACAAGGTCTGTGCAGGAGCTTCTTAAAAACCTCTTTAAACCATCGAACTGCACAAATTGGAATCAGGGTGTGTGGCTGTGCTGGTGACACACAGTCATTTCCTGCAGCTGATTTTAAAGAGCCATAGACTTAATTCACCTTGGTGTTTTGTAGGAGCTCTGTCACTGAGTGTCAGAGTGTTAGGGAAGGGACCTTTGCAGCTGGCTTGCTCCCCATGAAATCCCAGAATGGTTTGTGTTGGAAGGGACCATAAAGGTCATCTTGTTCCACCGCCTACCACGGGCAGAGGAGATGCCTTCCACTACACCAGGTTGCTCCAAGCCCCATCCAACGTGGCCTTGGACACTTCCAGGGATGGGACAGCCACAGCTTCTCTGGGAACCTGTGCCAGGGCCTCACTACTCTCACGGCCAAGAATTCCTTCCCGATATCCCATATACCTCTGCTGTCTGGCAGTGGGAAGCCGTTCCCCCTTGTCCTGTCCCTCCATCCCTTGTCCCAAGTCCCTCTCCAGCTCTCCTGGAGCCCCTTTATGCACTGGAAGGGGCTCTAAGGTCTCCCTGGAGCCTTCTGTTCTCCAGGTGAACACCCTCAACTCTCCCATCCTGTCTCCAGAGTAGAGGGGCTCCAGCCCTTGGAGCATCTCTGTGGCCTCCTCTGGACTCACTCTAGCAACTCCAAATATTTTTGTGCTATTTTATGGGGGAGAGAGTGCAGCTGGGTCCCCTTCACCCCCTGTTTTTTGCCTTTTGGAAGTCAGGAAGCAGGACCAGTATGATGGCCTTGAGGAGCTGGGCCCTTCGAGGCACCTGCTGCTCCCTGGGCTCATTCCTTCCTTGTTAGTGCCATACACAGAGTAATCCCTGCTCTCCCAAGGGAGTCATTGGCATGGACAGGAGTGCATTGGCTGCTTTTTCACTTATACTGCTGGAAGTGGGGTGACATTTTTATCATTCCTGTTTATCTGGGCTATTCCCGAGGCAGCTGTTTGTTCATAAAGCCACTCATGGGATAATGGCCCTAAGGGGAATCCACTCCAGGTTAAAGGGGTGATTTGTACAGCAATAACAGTACAAATAAAGCCTGTGTTTTATTTGTTAACTCATCTCTGTCTGCCTTTCCAGGGTCATTCCTTTAAACTGATGGCTGAGGGTGACAGCACAGCCAACGGCAACAAACCCGTGGCCTCCACCCCTGTGCCAGGATCACCATGGTGAGCGGGGGGGGTCAGACTGATAGAGGCTGTTCCTCAGTGCCATTCCCTTCCCAGACATGTGTTAGTGGGAAAGACAAAACTCCCATGGGCTGTCTTTCTGATTGAAGCCACAGCTGGGTTTGTGCAATCACTTTGGTGGGATGTCTTACCTGTGGTGCACAGGGTGTGTGTCAGATTATTTTAATACTCTGCAGTGGTGGAGCACTTTTCCAATTTGGACTCTTTTACCCAGACCAGACTATTTTTTAACCAGCTTTATTCCCTGCTTTTAATAACAATTAAGCAACAGAGCTTCTAAATATAGGATTTGTTCCTTCCAGATATTTATGCTTCAGAGACACCAGCATTTTCCTCCTGTCAGTGTGTGTGTGTGTGTGTGTCAGTGTTTGTTAGTTCTCATTGTGATTCAGAAACTGCTGGCTTGAGATGGAAATTCTGTTTGTTTATTTACATATAAATTTAGGGAAGTACAGCTCCCGGATTTTGAATGTCTATTAAGGATAGTGCAATACTTATTTTCGTATTGTCTTGGCTGATTCCAAATGACTGTCAGGACAAAGAGCTGCTCTGCTGCCATGCCTCTCTTACCTGGCCAAGCCATGAGACTGCACTTGGTCACGTCTGTCAGATCTGAAACAGCCCTAAAAAATCAACCTAAAGCTTTGGGGCAGTGCTGGAGTGGTGGTGGGGACCTGTCCAGTTGGGGGGACCTGTCCAGAGCAGGTGGGAGCTGGCTGGGATGACACCGAGGATGCCATGGGGATGTCCCAGGAATGCCTTTGGGATGCTATGGGGATGGCCCAGGAGTGCTGTGATTACACCTCCTCGCACCAGCACAGAGAAAAAGGCTCCCATGGCCACCTGCCAGCAGCAAGCAGAGCCCTGGCCTGTGGCATCAAGGTTATGGCTCCCCTGTCCCATGGCTGAGGCTCCTTCCACTGGCTGCTCTCAGCCATGGCTTTGGATCAGGAAATCTCTTTTCCTGTGGCTGCTCATGCTGTGAGCACACAGTGAGCTCTGTGCTTGGCTCTTTCTCCCTTCTGCGATAGGATTTCCCCTTACTGCTTCTGAGGAGGGGGATTTTTCAACCATTTCTGTGATACTGTGTTGGCAAGGAGAGAGTTGGCGTTGGGGTGGGCTGGCAGGGCATGGGCAGAGGGCAGTCCCAGGAGGTGTCACTGGGCACAGCAGATGGGCAGAGGGCAGTCCCAGTGCATGTCACCAGGCATGGCAATGCAGATGCAATACCCAGCTGGGGGGAATGTTTTGCTGGTGGATGTGTCTGACCTGGTCTAAACCCGGTTTATCTCCTGGCACAGGTGTGTGGTGTGGACTGGAGATGACAGGGTGTTCTTCTTCAACCCCTCCATGCAGCTCTCGGTGTGGGAGAAGCCGCTGGACCTGCGGCACCGCGGGGACATCAACCGGCTGCTCGAGGACCCCCCGCACAAGCGCAAGCTGGAGGCTGCTCCAGGTAACTCATTCCAGGATTATTGGCCTCTAAACTCCAGTGTCCAGGGAAGCCTGGGCACTGAACATGCTTGGTGGAGGTTTGGTAGCCATAGTTAGAGCGGGTTTCCTTTGGAGATTCCACGTGAAGTATTGCAGGAAAATTGCTGTTTGTTGCAGAATCCTTGTTTTCACTGGAATGCTGAGCTGTTCTCATTACTGGCAGAGAAGGAGCAGGTGGCTCCTTACATGAGATGAATCTTTGAGGTATAAAATACGTCTCAGAAGACTCTGTCTGTATGTTTTATTGTCCTGAGTTCCAAGATGTACATTAGGAGACCATTACCAACACATCACTCAGCTGCTGCACAAGGCAGATACTCCAGAGCTAATGATTATCCAACCGAGTTGTAGAGGGGGGAAAATCCCAGGAGTAAATCTCTGAGTGCTAAAAGGTTTGGTGGAAAGGTGGGTGCTTCCATCTAACCATGGCTCTGCCAGGCACCTTCTGATCACCCTGGATTCCTGAAGGGAGGGTTTTCCCAGCTGGACTTTCCCATCCCATGCTCCAGCTTCTTTTCTGCTCTCCATACCTTATTTGCTCAGTCCAGGTGTTGTCATACTGGTGCCAGTCCAGGAGCAGCCCAGTGTGCCAGCCTCTGCTTGCTGTTTCTATAGTGGCTCTATAGCTTGTTCCACCACATTTCTCTCCAAAGATTATGTTTCACCAGTTTAATGGACTCCCTGTTCCTGGGAACAGTTCCTTCCCATGCCAGTGCTCCTTTTATGTACTGAGGCTTCACATTGGCTTTGCTGGGTGCAGGGTCCATAAGACCTGCCCTCATGGGGGAGGCACTGAGTCATGGCAGTCACTGGAAATGCTCTTGGTCTTGATTAGCTGCTTGGAATTCCTGAATGTTCTGTTTTTCGTGGGGAAAAAATAGTCATTATCCTTCAGTTGCTGCTTGTTCTTTAGTGGTGAGGTCTAGAAAGATGGAGGGGGGGAAAAGTGAGACTTTAGTTATTGTTTTAAAGTGTAGTTTTTATTACTAAAGGAGGATGGCACTGCCAGTCTGATAAGGGGACCTGCCTCATCCCCTCAACCCAGCGGGGCTGGGTGTTGGCTTTGAACCAGGGGCACAGCTCCCAATTAACCCCTGTGTCTGCAGGGGATAAAAAGGAGTGATAACCAGGATTTGTGTCAGCAGTATGAGCAGGAAAACAACCACAGAGGCTGTTTGCTGTTGGTGTGTCCTTATCAACAAAGGCTGTAATTACATTTTTCAATATCAATTTCAATCCACAGATGCCTGTATATATATTTATGTATGTTTTGTATATGACTTGAAGAACTTCAGCAGATACCCTTTGGAATTACAGCTAAAATTCGTTCTTCAGGAGAAAAAGATAGCATATGCTTTTTATTACAGCTCAGTTAATTCCTGACAAGGGGGAATGATGGCCAGAGACAAAACTGAGGTCATTGTTCATGGTCTGTATCATAATTCATGGTCTGTAATTAATTAACAGGAGGGTCTGAAGTCATGGTTGGTACATCCCACTTCAAAACTCTGTTTTTTGCTGTGTGTTCCATCCTTTTTATTTATTATCTCTATGTCCCATGAAGACTTGACTCATGCACCAGTTTTTTTATGGCCATGACTTTCATTGTTGCTAATTGTCTTAATATTCCTTGATATAATTGGGCCTTACTTGGTGTTTGAGCAAGGCAGGTTATAATTAGTATATATTGGCTGCTGAGGTGAAAGGGATTATTTGTTCCCACTTCTCTTAGTTTATAATCTGGAGTAAACAAATAACACAAATGAGCTGTGCGTTCCCAGCAATGGTTCCCAAATTTATTGAGCTGAGTGGCTGCTGCTGAGTTTTAATTAGAATCTTCAAATCAAAGGCATGGAAAACAAGTTGTCAAGTGAAGTTGTTCATGGGGTGCTCTGGGTTATCTCTGCTGAAAGATCAAGTGCATTTGTAATTTGGGCATAAATGAAAAATTACTCATTGTCATGGTTTGAGAGTTCCAAAACCCAATTCCCTAGTCCAAGCCCCCTCCCACATCTCAACCCAATATGAGATGGGTTTTCCAGACACCACACGAGACTCAAAATGGGGGAAAGGGAATATATTACAATGACTGTACAAATAAATACTACAAAACATTATATACAATCTCACCTATCTCTACCATGACAGAATAGTATTTACAATGGATCAGATCTCTTCTCCCCTCCAAATAAAAGTCCAGGAGGGAAGAAGGAAAGATCCTTTTCGCTTTCAGAGCAGCAGTGTTCCTAAGGCAGAAGGCATCTCTTCTGCAGCAGCTGTAGCTGGATCTCTGCCAGTGCACACGAGGGGGTATCCAAGCCCCTCGGCCGCTCGTCTTCAAGCGAGGGTCTTCTCTTCCGTGGGCTGCATTCACCCAGACAATGGTCGCTTCACCATGGTCATACCACGAAGCACGGGGGTCTTCGTGACAGTCTGTATCTTCAGGGGATTCAAGTCCCCTTTGCAGAGCTCTGTGCTCTGTCTCAAGCAGTGGGGGGGCCAAGGTCACCCCCTCCACATTCCTTCTCGGAGCTGTTCAGCTCCTTTCTGCAGTGCTGTAGCATTTCAAGACTCTTTCAAGTAAGAGTCCGTCATCCTCCTCTCTCTCTGGGAGGGGTCTCCAAGGAGTTTGTGTGTTTCTGGTTCAGTTTCTTACCCCAACTCTGTCTCTGTAGAGCCTAATTCTCTCTCTGCTGCTGGCTCTCTCTGTCTCTCTCCTTCCAGGAGTTCTCTCTGTGTTGCTGCATGCCTGTCGTTGCTTGGTCTTATCTCTTCTGGCTCTCTGCCACCGTTTCTTCGGTCAGAGCTGTTGCTGCTGCTGCTGCTCACAGTGAAGAAACATCCCCCAGCTCTTAGCTACAGATACTTAGCCCATTCTTACACTGTTCCAAGTCTCTGTAGCCCCCCTGCCGGGGACTGGGGGGGGCCCAGAGGCCCCAAGGGCTCCGAGCCCCTTGCCCGTGCCTCTACAACGTGGCTACTTCTTCACAACAACAACTACAACTGCCTTCTCTTCATTCTGCTTGTGATATGTTTATATTTTGCAAAAGCGCTCATTGGATCAGAACTCCAAGAGTCACCACCCCCTGGGGATTTACCATTTTATAACTTCGGGGGAAAACTGTTTCCCCCCACCACACTCATTTATCAGTTCCTCCACCTCCCCCAAGTGCTTGTTCTCAGGAGATTGATGGACGTGGCCCTTCACTAATGGTGCCCATCAGGCCATCCCGTGGGATTGGAGAGGAGGGGCAGCTCCTCCTGTGTCCCAGAACAAATGGATCTGTTTTTATCTCCTCCTCTGCCTTAACTCCTCCTATGGTTTGTCCGGATGTTCAGGCTGAGGAAGTTTTTTCAGCTGATTGGAAGAAAATGGACATTATAGAATCATGGAATCACAGGATGGCCTGGGTTGGAAGGGACTTTAAAGCTCATCCAGCCCCACCCCCTGCCAGGGGCAGGGACAGCTTCCACTAGATCAGGTTGCTCCAAGCCCTGTCCAACCTGGCCTTGAATATAGTTGGTAGAATCCACCAGTGATGGTTCCATTTACTCAATTCCCACAAATATTTTGGACCCTTTCACATTCAGACAAAAATCTGAAGCCTGTTCCTATCACAGGGGAGCTCCTGGGCTGACAGACAATTCCAAAACTGCAAATCAGAGTTTTGCATGGGAGCAATGGATCAACAAGGATCTGGTAAATGCTGTTTCCTCTTTGGGCTGGAAAATGAACCAGAATTCCTGACAAGGCTGGGATTAGCTGAGTGATTTAATTAATCAGCACTAAGCTCAAAAGACCAACAGACTGGGGCAGTGCTCTGCTTTGTGATTCTGTGGAAAGATCCCTGTCAAGAGATGTTCTTCCTCGAAGCTTTACATCAATTACTCCATTTTGTGCTTGGTTGCCTCTTCCCTACGCAGTGGGTTTGTAACTCACAGAGGTCCAGGAGCATGATGTGATTCAGTGGATTTCTGAGTGAGAGCACAGACACCATTTGTCATGTTTTCCTGAGTTTTCCATTGCACTGAGGTATCAGTGATGCACTGGCTGGAATTGTGTCCCATTTGCCCACAGCGCTGTGCCCCTGGCAGTCACTCATGTGGCAAAGTGAAGAGGGTTTGGTCTGTCCTTGCTCTCTGGGGGAACCTGAGGTGTGATAGGAAGGGTCAGACGGAATCAAACTCTGAAGCTGGGATGTTTTGTGTCAGAGTTCCTTTACTTGAAGGCTCTGTGGTAGCTAAGATTGGGTTTTATTACCCGGTTCACAGATTTTTCATGGCAAAACTTTAAAATGATACCTCCTTTTAAGAGAGCTGTGAGAGATCTTGTCATAAAATGATTTAGAACTTGAGTTCTTCTTGAAGTAGCTGAAGAAATTCACATAATTTATCATCACCAGAGGGTTTTTCTTGTCCTGTGGAAATGTGGAATGTGAAAGGCTCTGCTGCCTTGGTTGGACTCTCCCCACTTGTTTTACTAAAAGAACATCCCATCAGGGTTCAGAGTGTCTGACCTTCCCACAACATCTGTCCTTGAGCCGCCTCTGGAAGGGCTCCCATGGCAGGTGCCAAGTGCGGGGGGGGGATTTTCCTTTTCTTTCATAGAATCACAGAATTACTGAGGTTGTAAAAGCCCTCTGAGACCAATGAGACCAACCATTCCCCCAGCACTGCCAAGGCCACCACTGACTCACGTCCCTAAATTTGGTAGGAACAGAGTTGTGCTTGCCCAGTCACCCAACTCTCCTGGAAAGCACCAACAAATAGTCTCATTTCATATTCTTACCCTCAGAGTTCAATTAACACTACTGCTGCCTTTGCAGGATGTCCTACTCCTAATTAATAGCCCTATAATATCTCTGTTGTGTTACATTCCACCTTCTGAGTTCACAGGTTGTTTTTCCTATTTCTTCGTATTCTTAATTGGGTTTTAATTCTTCTCTCAAAAAAGAATTTACTGAGAAGGGGTAATTTATGACCTAATAATTTTACGTTTATTTAAAACATTATTCCATTTATTTATGTTGTCATAATGCTAATTTATTGTCAGGACTGTTGAGATCAATCTCTCCTTATTTTGGAATTCCATCCCTTTCTCCTTATTATCCTTTAGGGTTTTAAGTAGAATGTCCTTTTGCACCTGCCATGTTTTTCCTCCTCATGGGGTCCCTGCTCCCGATCTTTCCATGCCACAAAGTCACAGCTGCTCTTTGCTTTTTATTGTTCCTTTGAGCACTGAATTTAAATAGAAAGTAACATTTGCTGAAAGAACACAAATAAACATGTAATTTCCTTCAAATAGGGAACCAAAGGGAGCTAAGAGCAAGATTCTTAAATTGAAACTAGAAATAAATGACCAAATTTCTGTTCCCTTCACTGGTACAGAGACTGGGCCCATTTTCCAGCAGAAGTCTTGGAGTTCTGTTGGGTTTCAGTGAGCTCAGATCTTACCATTTCATTTATTCAAACCTTTTCTCTCCATAACCTCAGTTCGATTTTATATTTGCCTTTAATTTATTTTTTCATAGTTTCCTAAAGAGCAAGACAAGTTCATTACCAGGCTCATCCAAAAGGGCTGAAATTGGTGGTTCTGATATTCTCAAGGGAACCCCTTGCAGTTTGATATTTACATTTCTCAACCAATGTGTTTGGGATGGAAGAGTCACAGCACAAACCAAGCACTGGGTGGTTGTGGTTCCTGGTGTTCTGTCCAGTGGAATTTGGATGAAAACTGCAGCTTATGTGGATGAAAAGAAAATATTTCAGAAGTAAACGTGTTTTACAACTGAAAATCCAACCGCTGGGTCCTTCAAGGACGTGTGTCCAGGTCAATCCAGGGGAGTGATGTTGCCTTGGAAGTTATTCCCAACATCAGGAGTGTGGAGGTTGTTGGTTTCTCCACAGCCTTGCCACACTGGTGCTTGTATTCCTGGGAAAACGGGGGTGTATTTGCTCATATTTGAAAGAAAAATGGGCTAAGGGGGGAGGTTCTGGGGGAGTTCCCTCTAGTGAATCCCTCAGGCTGCCAGCACGGAAATCATTTTGCAGGAATGTCTTTGCAGCTGCAAGGGGAAGGGAAGGGAGGAGGGAGGATCAGGTGAAACAATAACAAGATTGAAACCAATAATGTCATGAATGAAAAATGAGTGATTTTGCTGAATGAATGAAAATGGTCAGTTTATTTCTGTCCCTTTCCTTTGGATGAAGCAGTTCTGGGGATCTGATAAAATACGTAGTATATTTTTAAACACTCTGAGCAGCAAAGACAAGGAGTGAAAGCTCAGTTGGAGGAATTTGTGTTCCCATTTCTCTGGTTCCAATCTAGTAATGATTTCTCTCTTTTTAGCAGACAAGTGTGTTAGTTCTTGCCCAGGGGATGAAAACGATGATCTCAGCATCAAAACTAAGAGAAATAAGTAAGTTCTAAAGTCTGCTTGTCTGTATGTAATGGTGGGAAGGGAATGTTTGGTGCGAAGGGGGGCAAAGAAAACACAGTTTTTCTGTGTGGATAACTGCACCACTAAATTATAGGAGTCATTCTGTGGGTATCCAGTCCTCATCAGACTCCAGGTCTCTCTGTAACCTCTGTTTCCCATGGACACCATCCATTTTTGTCTGAGTAGCTTTTCCTTTAAAATGGTTAAACAAAAGACTGCAAGGATATTTCAAGTTATTTCAAAGACATTGGATAAAATCTTTGTCTCTGCTGAAGTGAAGCAGTTTTTTCCCCTGGTCTTAGGTTTCCAGGCTCAGAAGTAGCCTGCGGTGTTGCTGTTATTGACCTTTATTACCATTTGTGCTTCAAATTCTCATGAAATAACAATTGAAGAAACAATTTTGAGACATTCAGGCTTCCAAGATCCATGGCCTGTGTCCTTCTGAGCAGGCAGTCATGGAGTGTGATGTGCAGATTGTTGTATGTTTGCTAAATTAAATTTTTTATTGTCTTTTTTTGGCATGAGAAAAAAAATCAGTGTGATTCACAGCATCATTTTCACTTGTGTGAAGGCTGAAGGACAGAGGAGCCTTCCTGGTGTTTGGCTGGGGGAGCAATGGGATGTACTTCCCTCAGTTTTGGCTGGACACAGCTCTTTGTGTGTAGTAGAAATTGGATTGGGCCTTTCATGGGTGATGTCACCAAATGAAATTTGCTACTTTGATATCACACTCATTGTCATTCTGTGAAGGGCACCAGTGTGGTCCCTCTCAGCTCACTGGTGATGCTGCACCGTTTTGGGATGAATGTCAAGTGGAATGCAATTGTTTGCAGGAGGATAATGGGCCAGAGCTCAAGTTACACAATGATCAAATTCCTCTGATTGGAAGTAAACCAAATTGGTCTCTTGTTGAAATTTCAAACTGAGTAATATCCTGTAGTGGTGAAAGTTGTATCAATAGAAAATGCAGTCATGTTTAGTAGGAGGCTAAAAATCAGATCACCTTCCTTGAATTACCCTCACTTGAACCTTGTGATCCTTTAAAGATTCCTGGTCTTTCCAGAAAGAACCTGAATTTGTACTGAACTTAATCATAGAGTCATAGAACAGTTTGGGTTGGAAGGGACCTTAAAGCCCATCCAGTCCCACTCCCTGCCATGGGCAGGGACACCTTCCACTATCCCAGGTTTCTCCAAGCCCTGTCCAGCCTGGCCTTGGACACTTCCAGAGACAGGGCAGCCACAGCTTCTCTGGCAACCTGTGCCAGGGCCTCACCACCCTCACAGCCAAGAATTCCTTCCCAGTATCCCATCTAACCCCACCCTCTGGCATTGGGAAGCCATTCCCCTTTGTCCTGTCCCTCCATCCCTTGTCCCAGGTCCCTCTCCAGCTCTCCTGGAGCCCCTTTATGCACTGGAAGGGGCTCTAAGGTCTCCTTGGAGCCTTCTGTTCTCCAGGTGAACACCCCCAACTCTCCCATCCTGTCTCCAGAGCAGAGGGGCTCCAGCCCTTGGAGCATCTCTGTGGTCTCCTCTAGACTTGCCCCAGCAGCTTCACATCCTTGGGGGTCCTTTGGGGATCCCAGGGCTGGATGCTCCAGGAGGGGGTATTTATCTTGTGTGAAGCAGCTCAGCTCCAGTGATGACACTGGTTATGTTGGGCTGCACCTGAGGGGAGCATCACTCTCAGGGTGCTGTGACTTTACAGTTGAAACCTGAAGATCCTGGAGGTCTTTTCCAACTGTAACGATTCTGTGATTCCATGATGAACTGTCCCTCCCGACAGAGAGCCCCGTGGTGATGCCCACCTGCTTTATCCAGGAATATTGTGGGCAAAGGCACTCAGACAATGTGTGGGATGTGATTTCTCAGGAACACCTATTTATTCCAATCAGATGCAATCTTGGAAAAGGCTGCCAGAATAAACACAGACCCTCTGGCAGGGTTTGTGAACTTGGGGTGTTCCTGGATTACTTCCCTTAGGAATGAGCTCCTGGGGTGCACAGGAACATAAAATAAAAGATGAGCATTACCTGTCAAGTTCCAGGCCACAAAAATAGAGGGGAAAAAAGAATAAACCAAGATGAGTCTTTTTGGTCCTTCAAAGTCTGTACTCCTTGGCAAGGTTTATTTAAAGCTGTCACTTTGCTGTAGCTGGAATTATCGTGTATTGTTTGGCTGCTGAGTCCCTCTGATGTCCCTGATGGACCATCCTTCCTCATAAGGAGCTGCCAGAGGTCCCTCACAGGTCCCCCAAAGCCCAGGGTTTAATAACGAGCTGCAGGCTGGGGGAACTTCTCATCCATCAGCGTCCGCTCCCGGCGGCTCCCAGATCCTCAAGGATGTTCTGGGGAGGATTAAAATCCCCTCCCAGGCTCACAATTGCTGAACTCTTTTCTATCTTACCTTGTTAAAGAACAGAAGATTCCCAAGCTGCTGGCCTGGAGAGGGCTGGAGTGGAGGAGAGGAATGAGGAGACATCTGCCCCCCAGATCACCCCTCCCCTGGAGGAGCGAATCACCCACTTCCGAGACATGCTGCTGGAGAGGGGGGTAAGGAACTGCTCCATTCCTGACATCCCATCTCTCAACCAGGGCATCAGCCAGGGTGATGCAGGAGTCAATTCATGACTATGACTCAGCAGCCAAGTGGAGAATTGGTGAGAGGGAGTCCATGACCATGTTGGTTTGGGACACTTTCTGTGCCTTTTCTCCCGCTGCCAAACACTGCCATGCAGAACTGAAGCCCTTCCCAAAGAAATTCCTGGAGACAGACCCACGGATAACCAGGGGCAGCAGCTCTTCCAGCACAGAGCAGTGGCTCAGCAGATCATGGGGACTGTGGCCATGCACCATCCCAAAGGGCAAATGATGTGTCTTGTACATCACCTGCAAGGCTTGTCCTGGAAAGGGCTTTGCTTTTTTTAGTGTTCATCACCACAAATTCCAGTGATTCCAGCAGACTGAAGCCAAGTTCACTTACTGGCCATCCAAAATGATAGAATCATGGAGTTACAGACTGGTTTGGGTGGGAAGAGAACATACAGGTCATCCTGTCCCACCCTACCATGAGCAGGGACACCTTCCACTAGCCCAGGTTGCTCCAAGCCCTGTCCAACCTGGCCTTGGACACTTCCAGGGATGGGGCAGCCACAGCTTCTGTGGGCAACCTGTGCCAGGGCCTCACCACCATCCCAGCCCAGAATTCCTTCCCAATATCCCATCTAACCCACTCTCTGGCAGTGGGAAACCATCAATGCTTATCCAGATCCCTAGAAAAGGATGTTCTGGAGATGTTCCAGCTGAGGCTGAGCTGCGGGAACACGGGATGCTCAGGGATGAACAGGGACAAGGAGGGTTTATAATGAGCAGCGTGTGCAGTTTTTCTCCCTCCCTCTAACTCTCTGCAATCTGTGTTCTCTAAAGATAACTCAGTATGTGTTCTATAAAGATAATGTCATTTCTGTAACAAAATAAAACCCAAGGTGTCTGTTGTTAGGCAGTAAAGCCTATAAAATTTATCCCTGGTAATCAGCAGCTTTAAAGGTGCATAATTAGAACTTCAGCAGCTCAGCAGTAAATTATCTCCACGCCAGCCCTGCTTTATTAATGCATTTTGTTATTTATGCATAAAAATACAGAAGGGCCATAAATGAACCCTGGTTGAGACTTCTGTTGGCACAGTTTAAGTTGGGGGTTAATAAGTCAATATTTGGAAGTATTAGGGATGTTCTAAGGAATAGGATCCTCAAGTGTTTCTGTGTAAGAGTCAGATTTGCTCATAAAACTAAGAAATTTGGGAATTTTACTGTTTTGCTTTGCTATGATTTAAAAATGTGGAGATAAGGGGGGATTTGGCTTTTGCCCTGAGCGATTTTTAAATGTCCAGATGAGCCCTGGGTCAGCACCAGCTGCTTGGCATCACTTGAGACACAGGGAGGGCATTAGTGCTGCTTTAATCTGATTATTTAATGACCATCTCCTGCCATTTTCTCCTCATGTTGTTGTTTCTCAAGGAATTACTTGATGGCATTACAAAGAGCTGAACCAGATGGAGTTTGCCAGGGTAGTTCTGCATCTTCCTACGTAAATTATGTCAACAGAAGAATATTTATTGTAACATTTCAAAAATAGATGGAATTTTTGGTGCTGCTCCAAGACAAAGGCGCTATTTATTCTGAAGTCTGGGGCAAGTTTTTCTGTGTAAAAAGTGTAATCCCTGATACACTCTTTGAAGTTTAAAAGTTTACACAAAATCCTGAGAAAATTTAAGCTGCTTTCTGGCTCCTTCCCAGCCGCAGCCTCAAAATATCCGTGTTCTACAGCATTCCTAGGAAAGTCTTCTCCTTGCTGGGATTCTGGCAGCAAAACAAGGCTTTTCAAAGGATTCCACGTGGTACTTTTTCCTCAAGATTTTACCTTCCTAATACTGGAGAGAAAGGGGGTGTTGGGCTTTCCTAAACTCCACCTTCCCATCTCAAAGTCTGAGCTTAACTGGCTTTGAGTTTGAAGTGGATTTTGTGCTGGTAACAAAGCCAATGTCCAAGAGAGTATAAAAGACACCCTGAAAAGGGGATTTCTGCTGCTGAGCCTTTTGAAGGGGGAACCCCCAAACCTCAGGGCATGGTAGGTACAGGGAGGGGACATCAGGAAAGGAGATGTTGGGAGGAGATGGCCTTGAATCCCCAAAAGGAGCTTGAACTTTGAATATTCCAATCTCTGACCACTCTTAAGAGGAAAATAAGTCCGTTTAAACCCATTTTGCTTCATCAAACCTTTCCTGTTCGAGTGTTAATTACTTTATTTAATTATACTTCACATACCTAATTTTGTTAAAAGAGTTTACTCTGTTTTGTAATTAGATGGAGTGATTAGAATATTTTATGTTCCTCCAGATTGTTCTGTAGCAAGTAATTCCCAGTGATGTTCTGTAGCAAATAATTCCCGAGGTCCTGAAATAGTGGAAGGTGTCCCTGCCCATGGCAGTAGGTGGAACTGGCTGAGCTTTAAGGTCCCTTCCAACCCAAACCATTCCATGATTCCACGACTTTGTGAAGATGGAAGAACCTCTGTGGGATGTGATCTCCTCATCTCCTGTAGCTGCAGGGATGTGGTGCTTTGAAGATGTTCACTGGTGGTTCCTCAGTCTGTGCCTCAGTTGGGTCATAATTTCAGCTTTGGAATTAAAGCTAATTCCTTTGATGGAATTGATTTTTCTGTTGCTCAAACAGGATCATAAAATGGAATTTTCCTTTCTGCTACAGATTTTTTCCACCAAAAATGTGGAAGGAACATCTCCCAGCTCCTCACTGAGATATCCTACAGAAAGTCAATGGTGTGGGGGTGACCAGAGCACTGCCAAAATCATTAAAATTCCCCTTCCAGCCACTCTGACATGTCCTCCCGAGGGCTCATTAGCTCCTCTTTGGCTTTACCTTGGAACATTTGCTTCTTCCACATCCTATTAAGATTCCTTAGTGCAACTCTTGGTGTGCTTTGCAGGTTTCAGCATTTTCTACATGGGAGAAGGAATTACACAAAATAGTGTTTGACCCCCGGTACCTCCTGCTGAACTCAGAGGAGCGGAAGCAGGTGAGTGTTTCCCTGGCCTGGCTCCTGATTGGCCTCAAACATCGCCCAAATTAACCGGGATACCAGAGGAATTACCTTGGGAGGGTAAAAATTGCATAAAATTAATATTTCTTTGTGGAAACTCCTGGTTTAGGCTCAGCTCACTGGGATATGATGCTCCTCATCCCAGGCATAGATTGGGATTGTTGAGGTGTCCTACGCAGGGCCTAGAGCTGGACTTGGATGATCCTTGTGGGTCCCTTCCAACTTAGGATATTCCATGTTTTAAAGTGTTGTCTCCTTGGAGAAGGAAGTGGTACAGGGAGGTTTGAACACAAGGCAAGCTCTGGTCTCTTGGGTTGTAGGAACAACTCCTGAGCCTGGGAAACTGGGCTGGAAAGAAGGAAATGGCCATAAGGCAACGTTCCTACCCTGAATTATTTAAATATTGAAGAGAGACTGCTTCATTTTTATTTTTTTGTACATTTTCTAGGAGTTTGGCAGGATTTACTGCTGGATTTGCAAATAACTGGGCACAGCCCTGTGTTGTGCTGGTGCCTGTTAGAAGGGTTGGGTTTTCCTGGTGATGCAAAGGGACGTGGATGTTTAGCTTACTTGATAATTTGGGTGTTATTTATCACAAGGGATCCAAAAGTCTGCAGGTTAGTCTAAAAAATTTAGGAGAGATGCAAGGATGTTGCAGAGAAGGTGGGGACTTCTGTCCTGTAGTTACTGCTCTTCCTTAGAAGTCTTTTATCATCCTGGAAAAGGAAGAATTTTGAATATGGAACTGTCCATTTTTTAAATGAACACGATGGAAAAATGGACTTATTCCTATTCCATATTGTCCCCTGGTTCTCCAGAGAGCTTCCTGTAGATATTTACTGAGGGACTGGGCACATCCATCTTCATTTACTGACTTGATGACTGTGACCTCAAGAGCAACTGTTGCAGGCTTTGGGAATGATGGAAATTCAGTGAGAGGGGAAAAGTGGCTCAAAATGAAAGGGAGGAGGGAGGGAAGGAGAGAATAAGGGAGAGAGGAGGTAAAGGGATGAAGGAAGGAAAGGAAAACAAAACCAGTGTTACCTGTTAGTTCTATTTTTTCCATCTTTACTCAATTGCATTTAGATTTCCTTGAGGTTCTTTTTAGTAATTCTTTCATGGCCATCTTTTAATATTTACTTTTCCAGTGCTACACCTTCCCTTTTCCACATTCCTCCTAAATCCCACCTGTAATTTGGTTACTTCAGCTTTCCTGGGGTGTAGATTTGCACCTGAGCATCCTCGAGCTGGGGAGGGAGCTTGTGGTGGTATCATGGATTTCATGTTTAATGTGTGTCATTTGTGGTGAGAAGGATGTTGACTATGGAAAACTCAGGGAATTCTGAGGAGCAGCTCCTTTGGTTGAACAGCTTAGTGTGTTACAGTGTTTAGAGCATGAAACCAGCCAGGGGTTGGGGATTAAAAATGGGATTAAAGTAGTTGGCAGAATTTTGTAACATAGTGAGCTCCTTAAGTCCCTTTCAAGACACCAAAAGTCCTGATGTTGTGTGTCCTGCCACCTGCTTTGCTGCCAAATACTATTAGAGGAAGGTCATTCCAAAGACATTTAAGCTTTTGGGTGCACGAGGATCATGTGTAAACTCTTGGTGTTTGAAAGATCTTTAGGGTTTTTTTGGGATAACGTACAGAATTGCTGTTTGGTATTATAGACATTTTCAGGAATTCCATCCAGCTGGGAATGATGCAAGATTCAAACTGAAGGCCTGCAGGCAGTTGGACAGCAGACAAAACTAATGCTGGAGGCATGAAAATGCAAGCAAGGCACTGGAGTGGGGAGATTTTGATTTATGTTGCATTGGATGGAGATGTTATCTCTCCAAATTGTGCCTTTTCCCAGCTCCTTCCTTTGTGGGAATGCACAGTCAGTGCTGCAGGAACCTCAGGCAGATAAGAACTGCAGTCCCTGGACTTGGCAGCTCTTGGGCCAGGCCCCAACACCACAAAGGCTTCGTTAATAACTCTGTGTCTTCTTCCCTTTCTTGGCAAGATCTTTGAGCAGTTTGTCAAGACCCGGATCAGAGAGGAGTACAAAGAGAAGAAAAACAAACTGTTGCTGGCCAAAGAAGAATTCAAAAAGCTTCTTGAAGAGTCCAAGTTGTCACCAAGGTGGGCATTGCCTTAGGAAGGTGTTATGACCCACCCCAGAAAAAGGGGAGGGGGGTAACTCAGGTTTTTATCAATAATTCCCTTGGGGTGGATTAAAGTGAAACGACACTAAATAATCGGTGGCTGAAAACAAAGTTTATTTTAACAATTCTGTATCAACAAGTATGCTAGCGTTTTGGGTGTTGTCATAAAACAATGCAACATAGAGATAACTTTTTGGGGGGGAGAAGCTGTTTAGGGGAGAGGAAAAACAGGATGAGAGTAAGGGAAAAGAGAAGCTGAGAGTGCAAAGCAATGGACATAGCCACTGCCCACCGGATCCAGCGATGCTAGAGAGCGATGGTCTTGATTCGCAGGCAGTGGGGGAGAAGGAGAACCCAAATTCCCAAAGTCACCAGTCAGTTTATATACCCTCAGCATGCTTTTGCACCTCCCTGGGATGAGGAGTTGTTTGCCTTTTTAGGGCTTAGCACTGGAGGGAGGGATGGGCCCAATTGCCCACCTGAGGCATCTTCTTGCCTTTTTAGGGCTTAGCACTGGAGGGATGGGCCCAACTACCCATGTGAGGTATCTCCTTGCCTTTTTAGGGCAAAAGTCAAAGCCTGCAAACTCCTGGAATGCATAAATCATTAACCATTTCAGTCTCTGACAGAAGGCTTGGAGAGATAAGATTTCTCATTTAGGCTGAGCTTATCAGCCCGGAGTGCTGGAACACTGAGCTTAACTCTTCATAACAAGCTCTTCCAATGCTGATGTTTCTTCCCTAATATTTTATTATATTTCCTTAAATTGCTGGGAGAGGGAACGTTCCTTCTCTCTCCCTCTCATTCAGAATGTGTAATATTTTGCATAACATACGTATTTTATATTTATGTATATGCTTTGATTGTAGAACACACACATACATATTAATCACGTAAAATCAGTCCCTGAATGTTAAATCTCATTTATATTACACATACAGGTGGAACTAGTCATAAATTGTGTTTAGGTTTGGTTTTTGATAGAAGAGAAATATAATTTAACAAATTTGCTGTTAATGCTATGTCATTAAATTAGTGCAAAGTGTCCCTACCCATGGCAAGGGGTTGGAACAAGATGATCTCTAAGGTCTCTCCCAACCCAAACCATTGTTTAATTCTATGAGTAATTTAAAATAAAGTGCCCAATGTGTAATTTGTTTTTTTACATTGTTTTTCAAGTGATGGATCCAAACCTAGCAAATGTATAGCAAATGCAGTGCTTAGGGCAGTACTTTCTTATTTGTAAATTATATGAAAATGAGTGTTTATATATTATAAATTTATAGTTGGAAGCAATAAATTAATGTTTTCTCTACTAAAATATGCGAGTATTTAATTATACAGTACAACCTGCCAAGACATGTAGATACAAACAGCACGTGGGGCTGCATGGAGATAGAAATAATAATTATTATTATTATAAGAAGGATTTTGCAACAAAACTGGGAATATTCTGAGGGTAATGTAGCACTTAAAAGCTGGTTCCAGCAATGATATTTCCAGCCTGCAAGGGAAAAACTGTCCTGGCCTACAGGACAGGGAACATTTAGCCTGTGAATGGTTTTGACACAGCAGGAAGGACGCTCGTTTCCCTGCAATAGTCTCTGGCTTGGTTTAGGTACACAATGAGATAAATAAAACACAAATCTTTCCTATAAAAAGAAAACATCACGTTGGGAGTGCAGCCTGAAAGGAAATTAAGGGAGAAAATGCTGCTAGGAGAGTGTAATGTAAAATATCCAGTATAAGATAAAAAATCCCCTGTCACTGGTTTGTGAATGACATGGTAGTGATTCAGCAATGTCCATAGTGCCAACTATCACCCCATTTTTCCATAAAAAGTGGACCTTAGCCATTGCAGGGAGGTCTGTGTGTCCAGAGGTTCAGTGGTTCTGGCATTGTCCTGCTTTCCCTCACCATTATATTCCTGTCAGATATTCCCAGAACACCCCTCATTTTTGGTGGCTGTGTGAACAACTGAGATCCAGGTCAAAGAGCCTGAGAGTGGCGTGGCCAAGTCCCAGCTCTAAAATGTCTCTGTTTCCTGCAGGACAACATTTAAGGAATTTGCAGAGAAACACGGCCGAGACCAGCGGTTCCGCCTCGTCCAGAAGAAGAAGGACCAGGAGCATTTTTTCAATCAGTTCATACTTATTCTTAAAAAGAGGGACAAAGAAAACAGGATAAGGCTACGGAAAATGAGATAAGAACTCCTGAAACTGGCAATAAAGACACGAGTGAGCCGAGGCTGTGACTGCGGGGAGGAACTTGAAGGAGAAGGAGTTCAGGGTTCAATGTTCAACAGCACGACAGCGAGTGGGTTTCCCAGGGAAAAACTTGCTCTAAACGGAGTTTCTTGACTATCTCTGGGATTTGTGAAGGCTGTTCTGCAGGAATCTAAAGGATATTTTGTTCTCAAAGAATTAATGTTTCATATTGAAGCTCTCTTTTGTACAACATCCAGAGTTTGATGCATTTCTAATTGCCATGATATGTCAATCCCTTAATTGTTTTAATTATGCAAATTACTTGTAATATACACAAATTATGAATCCAGTGCAGGTTTATAATTAAGCAGAAGCAGATGCCATCCATAACCATCCCAAGGTATTTTCATCATTTAGGGGAATTATCTCAAGCGACCTTTTGGCAACTTTCTGCATTCCAGTGTGTGGGGGTCTGGTGGTCACAGGAATCCATTCCCCGCTGCTCATATGTCTCTGTCCAGTCCTCTGAGTAGTAGTAATCAGATATTAATTGTTAATATTGGTGAAGAGTGTGAAAATCTTGGCATATGTCCCATAGGAAAACTCTCTCAGAACTTCCCACCCCCCGTGACCGGTGCTCCAGGCGGGTGAGAGAGACACTTCTCCCTCAACGTCCCCAAACCCAAGTTTTGTAAAGCCATCCCAGTCTGGGTTCTGTTACTGTCTGTGAAAAGTCTGCATGAGATTTTTCTCATCATATTTGTATAAATAAATATTTAACTTTTTTAATTAATAAGTATGTTAAGCCAATTTTTAGAGGGGTTTAAGTTTCAGGACTGTTTGAATAGTTTCTTTGCCAGAGCTCAAGGAGTGTTTGGTGGGATTGTTGGGGCTGTGCGGGGCCAGAAACTGTACTGGATGATCCTTTTGGGTCCCTTCCAACTCAGGATATTCTGTTTTTCTATGAAATAATGGGTAAGATGTTGTGGTTTTCACTGGAGTGATGGAAAACCAGAGGAGTGGGAGGAGCCTCACTCATGATTCATGTGCAAATTCCATTGGGATCCATCAGAGTTCTGAGGACATTGGGAGCAAAAGAGTCACTCTGGCTACACAGATAGGATTCATGGCTGGATTAAACCAGCACAGCCCTGCTGGACATCAGGGTATCTCTGCCTTTGTGCTGCTTCAAAGACACTCTCTCTGTGATCATCACTTTCTTCTCATTTGACCCAATCCATAGATTTTTGCTTGCTTGAAGTGAGGAGGATATTTTCTCCAACTAAAAAGGAATTATTCTTTATGTGTGTGCTACATATTCTTATAATTAAGGAGATATGAGGTATTTTCTAATGCCTTGGAAAATTGAACTCTGAATAATTCAAAGAGTGCCAGGACAAGGGGGAATGGCTTCCCACTGCCAGGGGGCAGGGTTAGGCAGGATATTGAGAAGAAATGTTTGTCCAGGTCCTGATTTCCACGCTTCCCTTTGGAGTCTCCAATTGTTCTGTGTTTTCCTTCGCTTGCTCCATGATTTCCCATCTGTGATGGATCTTCTGCATGTTCTTCTGCCCAGGTAAGTGCCTGGGGGGGGGGTTGGATATCTGCTCTTTTTCAATTTTGGAGTTGGAAAAGTTTGGAGTTTTTAGTGGTTCTGATGGTCTCCAGTTCAACCAACGGCCCTGAAACCCCCCCAGGACACATGGAGCAGATTTGCCTATAGTTGGTTGGATCCTTGGGAAGGAGAATGAACTGGAGCTGAGCATAGGGTGCATTTCCAGAGGGGAGCTCTGCTTTTGGCTTCCCTATGAACAAGACACTAGAAATTAAGGATGTTGTAATTCGAACTAAATTAAGGTGGAAGGGGCTGCCAGAGGCTGGAGCTTGTTGTGTTTTGGCTTCACATGCCAATAAAATCCTAATAATCACTTTGTTTGAATAACTCTGTTTGAAGAGCAATTTGTGTGTTTGCATCCTTAGCAGGATTGTGTTTGGCTGAAAACAAGATACATAGGAGGAAAAATCAAAGGTGAAAATGTTGAGTTTTTTTCTTTAGGAAAAGTGCAAAATACTCAGTAAATAAATTCTGAACAGTGTGGGAAATATGAAGATACACAAAGGATGGTCATTGGGAGGTTTGGATGAGTTTTGGATGGGGTTTTTTCTCTGCTTTTTGGCCTCCTAACAAGCCTACAGATTTTTGGGTGAATGTTTAGTAGTTCAGCAACAGTTAAAGCCATTTTGTTTCTCTCTCCTAAATACTTTGTGACTCTGCTTTTTTTAAACTTCTCCATATTTTGATTTCTTCGCCTGTGTTTACTTTGGTAAATATTCCTTTCATCCCATTCCCCTGGGAGCAGGTTTTTGTATTGCTGTGATCATTGTTGGGAGAGCTAATCTTGAGCCTAAATGAAGAGAAGTCAGAGCAATGAAAACAAATGATGGCAACGTTCCCAGGAGACTCAGAATTGACTTTTCTGGATTCACAACGAGATGCTTTGGGTTTGCTTCTGTGAGCAATTCAACTCGATTTATCCCTCCAAGCACCAATGAAATCTCCATATATTGTATTTCTCCAGGCCTGGTGGAGACACCCAGAATTGGTGTCTCTCCACTTGCTTTTCCTGATGAATTCACCCCTGGCAGGTTTGCTCGTGTTGTATCCTGAGAGATTGTCATGGTTTTCTTCCTTTCTCCTTGTCTTGAGGTTGTTGTTTTTAAAGCCTTTGGGAAGGAAAACAGGACAGCAACTGGAAATGCAGAAACAATGGTTTCTCTTGGACAGGGAACTGAGTTTCGCCCCTTTCAACAGAGGGGCATCTGGAGATGACTTGGAGTAATTTGCTTTTGAAGAGTTTGTGAGACGTTCCTCTAAAATGGTAAACTGGCCACTTGGTGTAGCCCTAGAAATGCTTTAGGGTTTGTCAAACTTGCTGTAAATTGGACTTTATTTTCCTCAGGCATCCTGTACTGGACATGAGGGGGGAGCTCACAACTCATTCCTGATCCACTGTATTTCTATACTTGGGTGCTCACCAGGTTTAGCTTTGGGCAGAAAAATTAAGGATATTTTTTGTTGGTTTTTATAAACTACAGTCAGAGACCTGGTCCTGTCCTCTCATCTTCCCTGCAGACCACTAACCATCCTCTTTTCTCTCTTCCTTTTAACAGAACTGCATAATTTGCCAATATTTAAATTAGAATGATTTTCAATATAAATATCACAAAGTCTTCTGTTGATTATTTTTGAGTTACTGTCTGGTAAAAAAAAAGGTACTGATAAAAAAAGGGCAAAAAAATCTTTGCCAATTCCCTGAACACTCTCTGAACACCTCCCCTTCTTTTGACCTTGTTATTTATCTGTAGAGAAAAAAAAAAATTCTGTTCTTGGGAGTTCTTGTTCTTGCCTGAGATGCAGATTTCAGGCAGCTTTTCAGTGGAATTGGAGTCTCCAGTTCTACTGCACATAGGAGTTTCTGAGCTGTAAGGACTGGTGCAAGCATTTCTAAATTAATTTTTTCACATTTACCTGTTGGAATCAATTCTGCTTTGGCCATCCTTGGTTTTGAAACAACAAAACCAGACAAAATGCCCAGAGCAGCTGTCACTGTCCCATCCCTGGAAGTGCCCAGGGCCAGGTTGGAGCAACCTGGGGTAGTGGAAGGTGTCCCTGCCCATGGAAGGGCGTGGGACTGGATGAGCTTTAAGGTCCCTTCCAACCAAACCAGTCTGGTATTCTTAGATCAGG
Source organism: Manacus vitellinus (assembly GCF_001715985.3). Lineage (NCBI taxonomy): Eukaryota > Metazoa > Chordata > Aves > Passeriformes > Pipridae > Manacus > Manacus vitellinus. Next base: position 887,077 of record NW_021940541.1, read on the forward strand.
CTTTACCCAATGAAACAAAATGTCATTTTGTTATATTTCCCCTTTTTTCTACTTTGAAGAGAAAACCTTTCCCCGGAATCACAGGAAAGCAGTGCTTCTGTTTGGAACAGAAACTGAAAAACAAGAATATATTTAACTTTAAAGAGCATTTTTAATAAAGACCTTCTCCTTCTGAGAAGGCTGTGATTTTAAGCACAGGAGGCTGAGACTTTCAAGGCTCGTGTTTTGTTTGTATTAAAAATAATTTTTCCCTCAGATGTGATGTTTTTCCTCCTCAAAGAATAAAATATTGATTTAATAATTCAAACCCAGTAAACTTGAGGTTGATCTGTCTGGATCTTCCACACAGATCTTACGAATTACCACTGTATATTTTTATTTTTAAACAAAAGCTGCTCATGTGTTCTCAAAAATATCCAGAGTAGCTGTGATGTTCCAAAATCAGGGGAAATCCTCTTCCTTGCAGCACCTGATGGTGATTTCAGAGTGAGGAGAGCTCAGAGTGGGGGAACAGGGACAAAGACATGGAGGGAGCTGTGCCAAAACTTGCCTATGGTTAAAGGAAATAAGTCTGGGTGTTTTGTGGTGGAGTCCCATCCCTGGAGGGGTTTAAAAGTCATGTGGATGTGGCACTTGGGGACATGGGTCAGTGGTGGCCTTGGCAGTGCTGGGAATGGTTGTGCTCATTCTCAGAGGACTTTTCCAGCCTCAAGTATCTGTGATTCTGTGATTCTAAGCAGATATTACTCTCAGCCCTGGCAATCTCCATGTACTGTTCCAGCCTCAAAGCAGTTGCTTAAAAGGGATGCTGTAACTTTTTTCCCTTGGGATAATTCCCATCCCAGGACCTCCAGGATGTGCTGGTTCATGTGTGTTTTACAGCAGCACATTCATTTAATTGTGGGTAGGAAAATGTCAAAAGGAAAAGGAAAAGTGAGCCCCTGCAGAAGCCTCTTGATCTTGTGGATTTCCCAGGTCTCCCAGTGGGACACCAAAACCACGCAATGAAAAAGGAATTTTCTGGGGATCTGCTTTATCCAGGAGCATGGCCCCGGCTCTTTCCAAAGGTACCTTTTGCTCACACAGCTCTCTGAGCCTGTGCCTAAGGCAGTCCAGTGTGGAATATTGCCATTAAAAGAAGGGATTGTCTTTTACAGCAGGAGGGTGTGTCCCCCCATGCTCATCAAGGGGGTCCTCTGCACTGTGAATGGGGAGTTCTGTATTTGTTGCTCTCCAAAGTGAAGGTTGGGAAGTGAAAAGGCAGTATTTTCCTCTCAGTTTTGCTGCTCTCTTTAAGTATTCCACACTTGTCCTCTGCCAGGAGAAAAGTTTTGCCACAGGGGAGATCCTGGGGAAAAGCAAAACAAAAAAAGCTGTGAGATTGTTTACTTTATACCTTGGGAATTATGACACAAATTATGCAGAATGCAAAGAGAAAGTTGAAACAAGTTCAGGAGGAGGATTGGTGGGTTTCCATCCCAGCTCCAGTTTATCCATCCCTGTCCTGGATACAAAGAGCCACCATAAACCTGGCTCATTCTCAGAGGCAGGATCCTCCCAGGGCTGGTCTCACATTCCTCAGGGATTCGGGCAGGAATTTTCTCTGCAGGAAAAATATGTGTTTCTAGCTCTCTGTCCATATTTCTGGCTGCCTTTAATCCTGGTTGTTGGGCTGGCACTGTGAGAAGAAAGGAGTTTATTTCCCCTGGCAGAGTTTCAGCTCTTTCTTGGGCTGTATAAGTAGCTTGTGATTGTCTTTCCATGATAAAGCTTCGTGGTGATAAACCCTTTGTGTTCCCCAGCTGAAGTCTCATAGTGTTGGACAGGATAAGGTGTTTTCTTTAATATACTTATTTTGAAGCAGCAGACAGGATGATGAGTGTTCCTACACTGGACTGTCTGAAACGCTCAGGGAGACAAGGCATGATATTCCTAATCTCACCTCTTTTCTCCCAGTGCCTCTTTGATGTGTATTTAGTAGCCTGGCTCCCAACAATGGGACAAATGGGCAAAAATCAATGTATTCCTTGAGTGGGGCTTGTTGTGGGATCAACCCTAGTGCAGGTGGGGTCCTGAGCATCCCGAGGGCTGCCAGGGGAACCTGCTGCACAAAGCTGATTTCAGTCCAAGGGAATCAGAAACACTGCTTTTCAGTCCAGGCAGCTCCAGTCTGATTCCCAATTAAATAAAAAGACAGCCAAGTAAAACAAAACAAACTGGATAACCCATCCTGGATGATGCCCTTGATAATTCCAATCACAGAGATGCAAACCTGTGGCGAAGCTGATGGTTGGGTGGCTTGTAATAATTTAGCTCCCTCTGACAGAAGCAGATGGTTTTGCACATGGGTTTTATTTCTGTTTCTATAAACAAACATTTATTCTGCCTGCTATGCTAAATATATATATTTTATTGAATGGTCTTTGCTGCTGCTGTGAGTAACAGTAATTATCCCATCCATGTGTTGGGTTTACAGCCAGAGTCTGGCACCTACTTTACAGCAAATGAATATGTGAGAGATATATTATAGAAATATATGAATGCAGTGTCATCACTTCGAAATTTTAAAAATAATAATGAATTGAGCCACCTTTAGTTGATGCTCCACAGCCAGAATAATTCCCAAAGCAGCCTCACGTGTCTCGTGTGCTGCTGAGGGTCGAATCAATGAAATATGAAACAACTCCACTTCTTCCTTGGACCTCTCACATGACTCTTTTAATAAGAAAATAGACAATATGCCTTCACAGTGCATCTTCCCAGGATTCCATGGAAATGTTTCAGTTAATGAAGATGCTCTTCTCTTCCATGGAGACAGAAACTCAGCTAATGAGAGGTTGGGAGAGGAGAAGGGGCTTGACTGTGCTGAGCCTGAGGGACGGGGAGATGCTGGAGATGGGGCTTCAACAGCACTGAAAAACAAGGAAAACTCCAGATGATGGAAAAGGTAATGGAGGATTGTGGGTCCCCCAGCCACTCACTCAAGATGTGTGGGCTTGGTCCTGGCTTTGCTGCTCCCCACAGCAGACAGGAACATGGAGCAGGGAGTGGCACCACCTGAGCTACCTCTTTACTAAGGCAGTGGCTGGTGGCATTTCAAAGTCATTAAGAAATAACCCCTTTCCCCACACAGATGCTTTTCCCTCTCTGGAGGCTGTGGCTCAATTTGCCAGAGTTTGGAATTGCTGGATGTGCTGCCTGTTGAGCCCGTGGGAGCAAAGACTCCCTTTTTTTTCTTTTTCTGCTGTAGCCACTGAGCTGCACACCAATATTTTGCCCAGGAACACCCAAATTTCCCAAGTTTTACTCTGGGCAGAGTTTTTTGTCTTTAAGTAAATTATCTCATGAACCAGCACATCCAGTGACATGACACAGAGAGCAGTTGAAGTTGTGTCAGGGCAGGGTTAGGTTGGATCTCAGGAAAAGGTTCTTTCCCCAGAGGGTGGTTGGGCACTGAACAGGCTCCCCAGGGCCCAAGGCTGCCAGAGCTCAAGGAGTGTTTGGACAATGCTCTCAGGGACAGGGTGGGATTGTTGGGGTGTCCTGGACAGGGCCAGGAGTTGGACTGGTTGATCCCTGTGGGTCCCTTCCAACTCAGGAGATTCTATGATTCTGTCATCATTTGGTAGCACCCTAACAGAGCCCATAACACTGAGCACAGCCCCAGGTGAGGAGCTGGCCGTGCCCTACCCATAGAATTGCACATTCCATGTGAACCTGGGTGCTGGCAGGGGTGGCAGGCAGGGCTCCAGCATGTGCTCTCCCCCCTGAGCTGGTTTATCTCCCCACAGCAGGCAGCAGCAGACGAGTTACAAGCCCTTGATGGTGGAAAAAGTTTGTGCTGGGCTCTGCTGGCCCAGCTGCTGTGATGGAACAGGCACAGCCACATGTCAACATTCCCATCCTCGGGAAAGCAGGTATGAAACCACCCGGCTCAGTCTGATCCCCTGCTGGGCCCAGGCTGATGTAAAAGTGCTTTGCAATCCACCTGCAACACATGAGCTGTGGTACAGCCCTGTCAGAGCAGAGCACTGGGAATGAATGCTAACAAATTGGAAATCATTCCTTGTTATGGGCATCAGCAGGAAAAATGATATTGCCTCTGCTACCTCCTCTGCTCCCTCTCCATTCACAGTGCTCTGGGACTTGCAGCAGGAAAAGATAGCAGGAACACAGGGCAGGGGCAGAGTCCCCAGCCCTGGAGGGGTCTAAAAAATGTGGATGTGGCACTTGGGGATGCAGGTTAGTGGTGGCCTTGCAGTGCTGGGGAATGGTTGGGCTGGATGGGCTCAGATGGTTTTTCCAAATGATTCTGTGATCCCTGCTGCTCTGAACCCACTACAGGCATTGCCTGGGCAGTTTTACCTTTCAGTCCCCTGTGCCCACACTGCCCCAAACACCAGATACCCCCAGTAAATGTGTCATTCAATTTAAACTCTGGAGGTGAATTTTTTATTGGTATGGGACCGGCTGTCACTGGAGGCTGGGGGGGCCTGTTCTCACTGTACTAAGGCACCTGGTTGCTCTGCCATGATCCATCCCAAGCTCCCATTGTTCCACAGCTCAGATGAAACCCATCACCACACAGGGAATGTGACAGCATTGAACAGCAAATAATAGGGAGAGGGAAAATAGCCCTGAGTGTTTGTGGTTCAGCCCTTTGCACAAATCCTGCTGGGATGGGATTATCCTCGACTCGACTTTCCTGATCCTTTGTATGCTGTCAGCAGACGTCCTTCCAAACTCCATCTCCTGTTTTTCTCTCTCATTCCTGAACTCGATTATCTGCTCTCCCCTGTGTTTAAGCCAGTTTTGGTTCATTTACTTCACACTTATCTTTTTCGAAAACTGCCTGTGTTTACACTTTAACTCATTTAACTTTTGTTTTGCTGCCTCTCGCCACAATTACATTATAACTGATAATTTATGCTTGGGGGATCAAAAAAGGGATATTTTGTTCCAAATCTGCCTGGCTATTTAGCAAAGTCGCCTCCTTCCAAGGTGGGCTACACCACTGGAACAGCTCTTGCAGAACCACCTGGACACACCCGCTCAGGTGAGACCCCTCCTGCAGAGCTGCCTCCAGCTCTGGGGCCCAGCACTGGAAGGACATGGAGCTGCTGGAGCGAGTCCAGGGGAGGCACCAGGATGATCAGAGGGATGGAACAGCTCTGCTGTGAGGAAAGGCTGAGAGAACTGGAATGGAGAGAGACTATTTATGAGGGCCTGGAGGGACAGGACAAGGGGGAATGGCTTCCCACTGCCAGAGGGCAGGGATAGTTGGGATATTGGGAAGAAATCCTTCCCTGTGAGGGTGGTGAGGCCCTGGCAGAGATTGCCCAGAGAAGCTGTGGTTGCCCCATCCCTGGAAGTGTCCAAGGCCAGATTGGATAGGGCTTGGAGCAACCTGGTGTAGTGGAAGGTGTCCCTGCCCATGGCAGGGACTACATGAGCTTTAAGGTGGGACTGGATGAGCTTTAAGGTCCCTTCCAACCCCAATCATTCTGGGATTCTGCCCCACATTTGCCCAGTGCAACAGCCCCCATGAGCAGACAATGGTCTTGAGGAGACCATTTCACACATAAAACTCACTGCCAAGGGAACTATGGGAAATCCCCATAAACAGGGATAACAAAACAGATGAGTGATTTAGGGTAAATATAAATTTCTCATCTCCCAGATTCATTAGGCAGCCCAGTGTCCTTGTCCACATGGATAATCAACATTTCCAACAGCTCCTTGTTCTCTTCATCTCCTGATAGAAAGGGAAGCATTCAATTAGCAAACAGAGACTTTAAAAGGGTGATTAACCAGAGCTCAGGAAATAATAAACCCATTTAATTAGCAAGGTCTTTCTAGACTTGCCATTTAAGGTACTTTTGTTCTTTGAGAGCAGGAGAGCTCCAGCCAAAAATGTCTCCCCATTGTGTTAACCAGGTCTGTGTTTCCCATATGCGCATCTGAGACCTTCCAAAGTTGTCCTCTGGGTTTACAGTCACTGGTGGGGTTTTGGCTGCCTGCCTTGGAAATGGTTAAATTCCAAACCAGAGGATGTTGGAGAAGGACATTAGAGGTACAAGGCAAATTATATTTTGCCTTTAGACTCCTTTCCTGCAGCACTTCCACAGCTGTTTTTCCCTGGCTGCTGCTGGGAGGGTGATCACAGAGCTGCTGCCACAGCCCTGTCCTGCAGAACTGACACCTCATTTATCCCAGATAAGGAATCGCTGCTGTCACAGCCAATTAAGCAGGAGGTGAAGAGAGGGGTGATGGAGATGAGCTGCTCCCCACAGCTGGTGCCTCTACTCCTCTTCACACTCCCTCGGGGTGGAATGTGCCAGATTCCAGGAAAAAAGCTCCCTGGTTTTAAGTTGCTGCTTCTCATTTTGGTTGGACTGTGATTTCCAGTTGGGAATTTCAGTTTCCTTGTTCCTGACACAGTGAAGGGCTGAGCCAAGACCCTTCTCTTTGTGCAGCCCTTGCCTGTCACCTTCTCTCATCTCTCTGAATTACTATTTTTCCTTTTTTCTATCCTACCATAAGTAGAAAGTCTCCTTGGCTTAGGTATCCCATCTTGCCATGGAGGTTGGTGCCCCAAAATCCCACAGTGCCCCGTGGGATAAGAACCCCCACAGGCCAGGCAACAAGTGTTTTCCAACTTTGGGTTTTAGATTTGCCTCCCTCTCCTGTAATGCCTGTTTTTATTGTCATTGTGCCACTTGGAGAAGCAAAAATCTCCCTCACCCTCTGCATTGCTCCTGTCCAAGCTGCTCCTTCCCAGCTGAGCTGGATCCCTGGAATCTTTTACTCCTGTGAGAGTTCTGTTAGGTCGATTCTTCTATCCCTCTGCAATACCTGGAAGTGTGTATTAAGTGAAGCTCTTTTTCCTGCATCCCTCCTCCATAATCCTTTTCCCAAAATCTTGCTGTTCCTCCTAAAATGCTCTTACTTTGCCTTTAGCACCAGTGATGTCCCAGCCAGAGGCACGTCCTGGTCCCCCCCAGCAACACCACTGTTCCCTCCCCTTGGCTTTGCGGATCCAGGTGTCCAACTTCCCTCTTTTTCTCTTGGTCAGCTTGACTGCAATAATTTAAAAACCTCCAAACCTGACATTTGAAGCCTCATTGTTCTGGTTAAGCAGGAGGATGAAGAAGGACGAGGCAAAGTGGCTCTGCCCAGCCTGGGGCTGTGGAGCTCTGTTCCCACCAAACCCTCCCCTGGGCCACCAGATTTTAAGGAGCTGCACCAAAGCCAAGCCTGAAGTCAGCCAGCTCCAGCTGGGGATGAAAGGGGTATTTAAAACCTAAATTTTAACTGGTGGTACTCACCTCTCCCTGCATTCCACTGGCTGTGGCAGTGAAGGGATCAAAGAGTCAGCCACCAGGACAGCACAGCCCCACTCTCTGGGGATTCTTCAGGTGACCTTTTGGTAAAGGCCATTTTACATCCAAACACAATTAACAGTGACTTTGCTGTTTAGGACTAGAAGAAATATCATTCTATTATTATTAATTTACATACCATATATACCTAACTGTGCATATAGAAACTGTACAACTCTCCAGTTCTCAATTAACCCGGGCACTAATTCAACAACTCTGTGCACATTAATCTTTCTCACAGCCTGAAGAAGGAATGTTTAATCTTTGGTTGTAATGGAGTGTCCTGGCTGTTTCCCTCCTGCCCTTGCCCTGGGAGTGCTGTACTGTGAGGGCATTGGTGGCTGCTCAGCTCAGGGAAAATGCCAGATGCTGGGGACAGATCTGGTTGAAATATTGTGGCCTGGAGAAAGTTCTTGACACCTCCAACACACGTGGCTGTGGGTGGAAAGCACAGTGTTGTCTGAGGGCATAGAAACGTGGAATTATGGAATGGTTTGGGTGGGAAGAGACCTTAAACTCATCCAGTCCCACTCCTTGCCATGGGCAGGGACACCTTCCACTATCCCAGGTTGCTCCAAGCCCTGTCCAACCTGGCCATGGACATTTCAAGAATGTGGCAGCCTGGAATAATTTCCAGGTAGATTTCTTGCTCTTTCAGACAAATTGAAATGGAGTTTGTTTCATAACAGAAAAACAGTTTTTCTCTGTAGCTGTTTGGAAAGTGTCAAGTTTGTGACCTAATGCACCCTCGGGGGGGTATGACTGGAATGAGCAGGACATTGAGATGCAGGTGCTGGGAGAGGGACTCCTCACCCTGCCACAGAAATCAGAAGGCAGGGCCCGAGCTCACCCTGAGCTTGGGAGGGTTCAGAAGAGGTTTACAACACCAGCCTGTAGTCAAATGTCCTGCAGAAGCCAGATCAAAGGAAATTGGATTTTGTTATCACTGAAAATTCTCATTTTTGCAAAGGAGTTTCACTGTAAAGACTTTTTTTTCTCAGTTGGAGAAAATATTCTTCCCTGATTGACTGTGTGGCTAAGCCAGGTCCAGGAAGGAGAGCAGATTATGCTTTATGGAAGTAATTTCTTTAATCTTGTGGGTTGCTTGCAGGCTTCAGCCTCTGTCGTGGGGATCACAGAGAGCTGGTTTAGTAGTGCTGCTATTGCTGATCTGGTTGGGCTTAGAGACTGTTTAATTGAAATCCCAGGGGCCCTTTCCTGGAGATCACATCTCCATTGTTAATCTTTTAATGTGGTTCAATGAGAAAAGAGAACAAGACTGGGCTTTTTTTTGTACCAGGGTATTTGGGAGTCATTTCTTTACCCTTTCCATGTACCAGCAAAGTCCCATAAAGCATCACCAGAGCACAGAGGATGTGCTTGAGCTCCTTGCTCTGCTCTCTTTCTCAATATCTACAGTTCCATCAGTTTTCCAGGACATTTAATTAGGAAAAACCCTCTGTTTCAGCTCCCAGCAGCACAGACACCTCCCAGTGCTGGTGTCCAGCTCCTTGGTGATGCCAAGGGCAGCAGTGGGAGGTGCAGGGTCAGCACTGGGAGGTGCTCAGAGGTGCAGGTTCACCTGTTTTATTGTGGTGTTGGACATTTTGCTTCAATAAAGGTGAGCATTTGTGGAAAAACCCTCAATTCCCTTCTAATTCCTGTGAGAAATGAAAAATTAAAACATAGTCCTTCCCCTTAAATGCAGAGCTCTCCATCCAACCTGGGAAGCACCCGTGATGGAAAGGTGGGAGGAGGTGAAGGACTTCCAGGAGACAGAGAACTGTTTCCCAGGGACAAATCCAGCTCCATCCCAGAGAAGCAAATTGTGAGGATTCAAAGCTTGCAGCTCACAGCTCATCCCCTGCTTTCAGCAAAGCAGCAGAAAGGGCCAAATGAAGGTAAGAAACATTTCTGTGTCTCTTCTAACTAATACTGAATAAATTGATTAACGAAGTGCTTTGCTCTGTGGTTGGGAACACGCAGATATCTGATATTTCAGTGCATGTGTGCCCTAAAATTGATTTCAGATGGAAGGTCCCACATTCAGGTATCTCTGTTTGTAAACTGATTAAATGAATATGGTATCACAGACTGCTTTGGGATGGGAGAGACGTTAAAGCTCATCTTGTTCTACCCCCTGCCATGGGCAGGGACACCTTCCACTACCTCAAGTTACTCCAAGCCCTGTCCAATCTGGCCTTGGACACTTCCAGGGATGGGGCAGCCACAGCTTCTCTGGGCAACCTGTGCCATAAGTTATAAATGAAATATAATAAAATAAAAATCTATGAATTAGCAAACGTGAAACAGATTTAAAACCAAAACTAAATAAAACAACAGCAAAAAAACCCCCCAAACATTTCTGAGTTAAGTGAAGTGTATGTATTTCCCTGAAGGGTCTGCAAGCAGTTTGGCAATAAAACTGATTATTTTGGAGGAGCAAATGAGTGTCAGCAAGGTCGTTGCTCCCATAGCTCAGCAGATTGTTTAATTGATCCCACAATTGATTGGCCTCAAAGGCAAGGCAGAACTATGCCTTCCTTTCCCCTTTCCCCGTGTGCAGGGGGGCTTTGGGAGGCACAGACCTTCAGCTCCCTGTGGGCTGTGTCCCATGGCAGTGAGAAAGGGGAAAGAGCCTGGAATTCCTGGGCAGGTTCCATTCCATTCAGTGAGGCATCACAGGTATCCACAGTGAATGGAATGGTTTTTAAAGTGATTGGTGAGCTCTGAAACACAGAGCCCTTGATCCTCTCCTTGGGGACACAGGGAAATGTGCCTTGAAAGGATTAACTTTTCACACCCAATGAGCTCACACTGAACCTGGGAAAGGCTCTGTGAAAACACTCTGTGTCAGGAATTTATTCCTCCTGTTGTGGAAGCTGGGGTGTAATAAATCACCTGCAAACACTTGGGATGGGGGAGGAAGAGAAAATATGGGAGGCAGATAGGACAGGGGTTGGGATAACTTGAGAACTGGGGAAAGTTGAAAAAGAGATTTGTAAAATACTCTTTGCATGCACTTGTGTGGCTGCATGTGACACATGGCATAATCATGGAATGGTTTGGGTGAGAAGGGACCTTAAAGCCCATCCTGTCCCACCCCCTGCCACGGGCAGGGACACCTTCCACTAGCCCAGGTTACTCCAAGCTGGCCTTGGACACTTCCAGGGATGGGGCAGCCACAGCTTCTCTGTGCCAGTGTTTAGATTAATAATTACATTAATTAAGTATTAGTAATTAACCTTGGTCTTTGGAAACCATGAGAGGCTCTGCTGCATCCTGGGGTCTGAGGATGGGGGGAATGGGCTTCTCCCATCCCTGGGCTGCAGGAGCTGCCGAGTGCTGGGTGTAAATCATGAAAAAGAATCACTTCAAAAGCACCAAACTGCAGGAGCTGCAGTGGGAATGAATCTTTCAAATGGGTCAATTTATCAGTAAATTCACAGTTCCTAATTCAAAACAAGGGAAGTAATTATTGAAAGAAAGTCATTAATTGTAGTAAAGCTCATTATTGAATGTGCTGCCAAGTCAGTCTTGCACACATTTGTGGGTCATTGCATTGTGTTTGGGATGAAGGAACTCGCTGGGAGGTCACTGGATGGAGTCAGTCATGGGGGTGGAGCAGGTCCCACCTGAGTAGTGAGAAATAGCAAATTTGAAAAAATTGAAAAAATTGAAAATTTTGAAAATGAGAGTCCGAGGCCAGGATGGATGGGGCTTGGAGCAACCTGGGCTAGTGAGAGGTGACTCTGCCCATGGTAGGGGGTGGGACTGGATGGGCTTTAATGTCCCTTCCCACCCAAACCATTCTGGGACTCTGTTTCTAGACCATTCTCCAGGATGACCAAAGCCTGTGGACTTGAGGGAAGTGGAGCTGCAGGATGAGCTGCAGGAGGGGCATTTCCTCCACCTCTGTATCCTGCTGTGACCTCCTTCCAGCACAGGGCTGTCCCAGCAGTTTCCTCCTGCTCTGCACAGCTGAAATTGGGCTACATTTCTTACATTTGAGTAGAAAATATTTTATACTTTCCTGTTCATTAGAGTCACTGCAAAGCTCACCTGGAGAGACCTTTAAAGAACCTCCAGGTGGAAAGGTGACCCGGGGAGGATGTAAGGAATCTGTTCTTCCCACCACCCATGCCTCCAAGAACAGAGTTTTGAGGGAGTGTTTTGAGGGGAAGAGTAATTTTCTACTTTGTGAATAAAAGAAATGAGAGGATGAAACAACCTGTTCTCTCATTCCAGCTTGATCTGTCTGGGGTTTTCTGCTGCTGGGCTCTGTTATTGAGTGTGAATTTATTCCCTAATTATCAGCTCTGCCTGGCTCCCTTCCCATTTTGTTTCAGCTGCTGGAAAGAATCGAATCATCCCTGTGTCTATTAAATCCCTCACTGCTCCAGCCTGAGCAGCTGGAAGGGCTGGGATGTGTCAGAAGCCAAGGAGAGCTTGGAGCAAAGTGGTGTCTGGCTCCAGGGAAAGTCCTAGTGCAGCTGGGGTCCCAAAATCCTTGTTTACAGGGGAAGCAGTTGGGTATTTGCTCAGTGGCAGAGATGGAAAGAAGTGATCTGAAGGCTGGTCAAAAGGAACAGGGAACTGCAGATGTTAAGATGCCTTTGGGCAGTGGTGCATTGTCCCTGGTCTTTGTTATTAATTGGTGGCTTTCTGATAAAATTTAAGAGACGTAGGTGTCCCTACTCGCTGCTCAGGGGCAGGTGGAAGAGTTGCTCCTTGATTTACAATATGCTGGATGTTTTCCCGAAGAACTGGTGGAGTCCCCACTCTTGGAGAGATTTAAAGGCCCTGTGGATGTGGAGCTTGGGACAGAAGTTGGTGGTGGCCTTGGCAGTGCTGTGGAACAGTTGAACTCAATCATCTGGAAGGTCTTTCCCAACCTAAACGATTCTGTGACTCTATGGCTCTTCTAGCGAGACTTTTGCGGTGTTTTGTCAGGGTATATGTGATCAAACACCCCAAATTACTCTGTTTCAAAGACAGCAGCTACATGTGCTGTGCTGTGAATAGAACATGAGTACATATTTGTAATTCATCAGCCTTGCAATCCATGCACAGCATCCTTTTAGGTTTGCTGGAGAGAAACCCAGAAAGGAGCAGCCACTTCAGCATCTCGTGTGTCTGAACCCGGGGACGTCCAGGGCACAGTGTAGCTCGTGTTAAGAGACTCACTCAGGGACAATTTGCTCCTGGTGATTTTAAAACACAAAGAAATCAATACCAAACTAAACAGCAACACAAGCCACCAGTCCCAGAGCAAAGCAGCAGGAAAATGCTGCTGTAATGAACATGCTGCTTGAGATCTCTGGGTCTGAGACTGAGCAAAATTTTGTTTTCAGAGGGTGATGAATTAGGAGGCCTAGAAAACCCACACCATCCTTTAGTTGGCTGTTCCCAGTAGCACCAGTTTTGTATTTCATTTACTCTGTCAATAGTGTTTCTTTATGTTGATTCAAAGCTCTACCTGCTCTTGCAATCACTAATATTAATTAATTCCCAAAACAGAAAAGTTACAGAAAACACAAAGCAGACCTGGAATTAATTCAGAAAATACATTTCACCTGCAATGAGAAGATTGATCCAAGGTCCCCCTGGCAGGGGAACTGCCTGCCCACCCCTGTGAGTACAGTGATCTGTTCTAAAGATGTGTGATCAAGAATGACACCAGGAAACAAATTAAGAGGGTTGGGAACAGCCCAGGCAGCCCCCGAGCTGATTAACATACACATTCCATAGCTTCCAAGGGCAGTGCTTTATGTGCAGCACAGGCTGGAGGAATTAAATCATTTATTGCTGTGACTGTAATGGAGAGAAAAATGAGATCATGAGCAAAATGGAATAAACACTAGAGCATAATTTAATGATGTTTTAAGCAATTCTAATTTCTATGTTGGCAGTTTGGGCACAGTCACTAATTTATATTTCCCATTCTTTTGGCTAAAAGTGAGTAATTTCCAAAGGAAAGGATAAAGGAGAGTGTGGCAGGATTTTGCCTGGTGTCCTCAGGGATGTTTCCCCCCTTCCTGCACCAACTTGAATCCAGAAGAAATTTCTCCCTGGAAAGGGTGTTGAGAAGTTGGAAGGGGCTGCCCAGGGAGGTGGTGGAGTTCCCATCCCTGGAGGTGTCCAAGGAAGGACTGGATGTGGCCTTCAGTGCTCTGGGCTGGGTGACAAGGTGAGGACTGGGCACAGGGTTGACTCAATGGTCTGGGAGGGCTTTTTCAACCTAAATGATTCCTTTTAGTTATTCTTCTTGTCCTGTGATGCCTTTGGGACTACCCTAAATACTGAGTTTCTAAATCTTCTAGACTGTACAACAGCCCAGACAGGTTCTTTTTGGGAAATACAGTTTGCAGGGGCCTTAATTGTACCTTATTCTGTCCATCTCTTCTGATCATCCCCTCAGCTGTTGGGGAGAAAATCCTCTTAGTTGGGATTAGTTCTTACAAACCCAATTAGTTAATCACGAAATTTTACTGTGGTGCAGGAGGGTGTGTGTCCCTGTTTGCTGTAACCTGATACAGCATGTAAGGATATTTACACTGCTGGAAGTACTGGATTTAATTTAATTTCTTTCTTTATTTGATCTTATGGAGCCCACGATCCCAGTGGTGCCCTGCTCCAAAGCATCCATGGGACTAGACCATGGCCATCCCCACGGAAGGGGAGTGGGCTGGAGGCTGGAGACACCACCACCTGTGGGCTCAGGGGGTGATTTCTGTCAGGTCATTTTCCATGGATATCTCAACTGCTCTTATTGCAGGATGAAATGCTTCAGTCCATGGGAGGCTTGTTCTGGAGTAAAACAAAATAAGTCAGAAGTAAAATTAATTTTGTGTTAGAAATTGGTGCTTTATAACAGCAAGGTGGATCAGGTGTCAGGTTCGGTGTCTCTTCCTCTTCTCTTTTAATTCCCTAAATCTCTACAGGATGCTCTCTGATTTATTTCATCTTGAATCTAACTCTCTCATCTTTTGGAGTTTTCATGCCTTAACTGATTATAGCAACCCTCTGCCCAACTCTTTTGAGGGTAAGAAGTACTGGGTGCATTTGCCAAGTAAGGCCACTCTAATTTAAAAAATACAAATGTAGGTTGGGACAAAGAATCTGCAGCAGGTAGTACACAATTCTTTGTGTTGTTTGACTTCTGCTCTGTTTTATGCTGCTCAGCACTTCACTGGCAATCAGCAATACCACACACAGAGAGAAAATGAGCTCAGAAATGATTCCCAGGTCTGATCCCTGCACGACTGCAAGGAATCTAAAATTAATACTAATGTGTCTTTGGTAAGATGTGGATTCCTCCACCATCATCCTGCCAATTGAACTGGACTTGTTTGGACCCCTCTAAATGTCTTCAGTCTGTTCTCTTGACCTTTGCCTCGTTCAAGTGATTTGTGGCATCAGCACTTCCCTCATTGTATCACTCAGACTTTCCAGAGCTCAGACAGCAAAAGATGAGAATTTAAACTGTAGAAAAGCTTGGCCATTCACATTCTGACCTTGATTTCTGTTGGTCTGTGAGTCAGGAAAAATAAAAAGCCTGAACTTTGTGAGGAATTTTCAGAAGTGTCTCAAAAACTGTCTGGGGTCAGAGGGCTGAGAGCTGTGGAAGCAGCTCCTGGGGGTGGCTGCTCCTCCTGCTGTGACTCTGAGCAGGAGGGCCCTGAACACTCCTTCCCTCTCCTCTGGATATCCAAATATCCATGGAACTGTGGTTTTAACACACAGCCATGTCTGTGACACCCATCTGCTGCTTCTCCTTGGGGAACTGGGGGTTTTACACTGCTGGGGACCAGGGAAGCAGCAGCTGTGCTGAGGACACCATCTGTCACCTCGGCTGTTTTTAACCACTTTTTATTTGGACTCAGTTTTGTGACTCAAGCTTGGGAGTTGAGTTCAGTTTTACTAATTAATTTTTTAACAGATAGTACCTAGGTGGGGAGCAGAATAATGGCCGTGAATATTCATTCGCACTCTGTCGGGAGCAGCCAGTGCTCCCTAAAGGGGCCCAACAGCTCCTGGGCTCCTTGGCAGGTCCAACCAGCTGTGACACACAGGTGACAGCAGGAAAACCCAAATCCCACCTTCAGGGAACCGTGCCCACACCAGCCACACACATCTGTTGAAATGGAAATCAGGAAAATTTCAGCACATCTTCTACGGAGCCAGGCTGGGAGAGCTGTGGGTGTTCACCTGGAGAAGAGAAGGCTCCAGGGTGACCTTAGAGCCTCTTCCAGTGCATAAAGGGGCTCCAGGAGAGCTGGAGAGGGACTTTGGACGAGGGCCTGGAGGGACAGGGCAAGGGCAATGGCTTCCCAGTGTCAGACGGCAGGGTTAGATGGGATATTAGGAAGGAATTCTCAGCTGTGAGGGTGGTGAGGCCCTGTCCCAGGTTACCCAGAGAAGCTGTGGCTGCCCCATCTCTTCAAGTGTCCAAGGCCAGGTTGGCCAGGGCTTGGAGCAACCTGGGTTAGTGGAAGGTGTCCCTGCCCATGGCAGGGAGTGGGACTGGATGGGTTTCAAGGTCCCTTCCAACCCAAACCATTCTGGGATTCTCTGAAAATCTTACTAGATTTTGGCAGACAGTGAAAGATGGAATTGTTCAGCCTTCCAGGAGTCACCTGCAGGTCCCTTCAGGATCCAGGCAGCTCCAGCCTGGGCTCTCACAGCCCTGTCTCCCTTTCCAGCAGGATGTGGCAGCAACAGAGCTTTACCTTCCCAAGAGAAGCTGCTCTGACTGTATTTGGGCCCAGCAGGGAAAAGGGAGCAGCCCCAGCCCAGTGTGTTCCCCATGTTTTCTAGAGCCTGTGGCAGTTCCTCTGAGGGCTCCATTCCCAGCATCAGCCCTAGAGCATCCCATTTCATTGGAGACACAGGAAAGAAACTCTTTCAGATTAACCTTGGGACACTTCTGAGTTCGTCTGTGCTCCATTCCTCTTCTGTGGGATATTCCCCTTTTCTTCCCACCCACTGGTATTACATTCAAGGATAACACAGAATTAATCATCCAGCCATTTGATAGCTCATCTGAAGATTTATATTCTGTTTCTCAAAGAACAGAACTCAGCCTTGTGCAGCTGAATGGCCATGAATCACATCAGTGTCACCAGCAGGACAGAGGAGAATTAATGTGTATTTTGCTTTTAAAATCTGATATTTAGGAAAGGAGATTCTTCATGCATTTTATGGTGTTATTTTTATTACACTTGTCACTCCAGCATTTAGCTGAAATGAGGTTTCTGAGGAAGAGAAATTTGGAGATAGAGCCAGAAACGTGGGATGTAGGTCTGTTTATAGGGGATACATGAGGCACTGATTCCCTCCATGTAGCCACTCTCAAGTGCTTGGAGTTTCTCTGTTCAAACCTCCTTTCACCTACCACTTTATTGTTCTCAGCCTTTTTATTTTCCTGTTTCTGTGCACAGGTGATGCTCCCACTGCCCTGTTGCTCAGTTGGTGTCTCCTGCCTCCTTTTCCCTCTGCTCCACTGCTCTTTGTGCACCAAGCCCAACCTTCACACACGAGATCCTTCACCTCTCTTGGTCAGGGCCATGACATTCAGATACTCAGAATGGGCTGCTGCTGCCTTTCAGTTCCTTTGTGTCCTGTAACAGCCTTGTTGGTGTTGTGTTTGGGCTTTTGTTACTGTGGAAGTGAAGGTTGGCTCTTGCCCTGCCCTGCAATGAGGCCACTTGACTTCCAGGGGTGTCCCTGACATCTCCCATGATGGCATTTCAGTGGTACTGGACCCCAGTGCAGTGCAGGCTCTTACTGGCTTCACTCCACTCATGTGACTGAAACAAGGGCTTTGCACAGATCTCTGAGGGTTTCAGGCTCCTGTACCACAGACACTCCTGGTTGTCTCATTGAGTAGAGTCTCAGAGAGTTTGCTCTCTAGTGAGGTAAGAATCAGTTTGGTGTGGGATGCTAAACTCTGCTCTGATTGCAACAAACTGGCAGTGCTAGAGATGGGAAAAGACAGGCTGGAAACACTACATTTTCCAGAAAATTCTGTAAGATAATCATAGGATCCTTGAGATTGCAAAAGACCTCCAGGAGGACGAAGGGACTGGAGCATCTCCCTGACCAGGAAAGGCTTAAGGGAGCTGGGTCTGTTCAGCCTCCAGAGGAGACACTGAGAGGGGACCTCCCCAATGTCTGTCAGTGTCTGTAGGGAGGGGCCAGAGCACGGACCAGGCTCTGCTCTGTGGGGCCCAGCAATGGGACAAGAGGAATGGGCAGGAACTGATGCCCAGGAAGTTCCACCTGAACATGAGGAAGAACCTCTTTGCTGTGGTGACCCGGCACTGAACAGATTGTCCAGAGAGGGTGTGGAGTCTCCTCCCTGGGGATATTCCAGAACCATCTGGACACAATCCTGTGCCATGTGCTCTGGGATGGCCCTGCCTGAGCAGGGAGGTGGGACCAGATGCCCCACTGTGGTCCCTTCCAGCCCCACCCAGTCTGTGGTTCTGTGGCCATCAATTCAACCTCGTGGTTGTGCTTACAAAGAAGTGCCCATCACCACCCTCCCTTTGGGCTTAAGCCCAGCCTGAGCCCTGCCCCTGCCCTGCCCTCACTGGGGAGAGGTCCCTGCCTGGCACAGGAAAGCACATCCCAACCCCCAGAGCCCACAACACTATTTTGGGCAGTGTGGGTGCCCAAAGAGAAGCTGTCACAGAGCACTGTATACCCAGCCCTTTACAGTCCCTGCCATACACAGCAAAGTATAATTTGCAGTATGAAGGAAACAAAAGCTCATGTACCGAGCTCTGGGGCTTTGTCAGGTTCCCACACTCATAAACAACAGGATTCAATAATATGTTAATTCAGGGAAACTAATTTCCCATGTCATTAAATGGTCTTAAGCAAATTAGCTTAAATTTATTTTCCAGAATTTGAAATTAAAATTGCCACACATCTCCATCATGCTCTGGTTTTCTTTCTCATACCCAAATTTCAGCTGCTCTGTTTCCCTCCATCCCATGGTGTGTGCTGGTGTTTAACAGGGCTCACCACGTTCATCTTTATGGACTCACCAGAGACTTTCAATTTAGCAACCTGAAGTGTCTGGGGAGTGATTTTCAGCTCGTGTGTGAGCAGAGCTCCATATTTCAGAGCTGCTGCTTTATTCAGTGATCAGATTTCTTGACCAAGTTTTATGATCTCTGCGTTTTTATTGTGATCCAGATTAGAATAAGTGCTTTGTCTTCTGCAGCCATAAGTGATGTGGGAAGTGTTATTGATGATCAGAGAGCTCGTGTGTGTCTGCCTGGCAGGATCATTGTGCCTCTGGGTAAACCTTGAACAGAAATTCATCAGCTTTGCAAAAAAATGTATGAGCCTCCACAAAATGTGTAAAAGAACATGAATAATGACTTGAACTTTAAAGTTTCTGAGACTCATCCGTGTTGCTCATAAGTTTTCAGAATTCCTTCATACAACAGACAGAAGTAATAAATGCTACTTTTTCCCTTTCTGTGGCACCAGCCCCTTTGTTGCCTGATCAATCCAAGTTCCACGTGTGCCTCTGGCTCTGAACAGCAGAGTTTGTTCCAAGTGGGCTCCAGCTGATGGACAACCCAGTGCTGAGCGTGGGGTGGGCAGGAAAAGTAGCTGCTCTTTGGACGAAGATGGAGAAGATGTTTAATGAGTCGGCCCCTTCTATTGTTTTGGAGAAACAAAGATCAGCTTTGCTGTTCATTTCATTGCCACTGAAAAGGCAGAAATCTGTCACCAGGAAAAGGTTGTTGGCTGATATTTCTTTTTTGCAATGTGTCCAGAATTAATTGGCTTGTGTTTGCTGCCCAGTTCCTCCTGGGGGATGCCGGAAGACAAGGTCACTGAAAAATAGCTCCCTATGGTGTGGGTTTGTTTATTTTTTAGTTCTGAAGGAAAAGTCTGTTCTCTGGGGATGAGGCATGAAATTCACATCATCTATCACCATCTCATCTCACATAATTTGAGGAAGAACTTGTGCTGGCTCTGTGCAAAGCCCCTTGCCCAGCCAGGCTGCCAGTGACAGACATGGGCTGGTTTGAAAGTGTTTAATGAAGGGCTCCCAGCAAATACCCAGCACAGAAACTGTTTCTTTCCCCCTCAAAGCCCCCTGAATCTGTTTGATAAGAAGTTGGGAAAAACGCTTGATGAAATTCTTGTATTTCAAATGTCTGGGTACAAACACAGTCTGTCTTTGCAGAAATCCTCCCTCACACAAAAACAGCACAGAATTTAATCTTATTGTTTGGCGCTGAGCAGGTTTATATCATGAAATCATAAACATAGAAGGGCTTGTTCATCAAAGCTGGATCCCTGCTAACCAGCCCAGAGCCTCAAGGCCCCTTCCCACTCAAATAATTCGGTGACTTTCTGATCCTATTTCATTTATACCTATTTCCATTAGGCTGTCACTACACCATACAAATTACTCAAAATAAAAAGTCAATACAAATTCTCAATGCCCTACAAACTCAGGAAATAAAATAATCACATTTAGCAGAGAGAAAAATGGGGAGTTCAGGAAAGGTCTCTGTAGCAAAACCAGATCTTTTGGCTTACTCCAATTTTCTCCTTGTTGTTAGTGGCTATTTTGACTGGAAAACTCCTGAGTGTTTGACTGGAAAACTCAGATTTCAGCAACTCAGAAATGTAACAGGATTACCTTATCAACACCTCCTGGGGCAGCCCAGTAATGGCAATGCCCATCTCACAGGTGACAGTGGCAGATATGCTCTCATCCATGCCCATTTTCCAGAAGGTGATTCTTTAACACCACCTCCTCCCTTCCTGCTGCATCCATTTTTAATGTACTCCACTGGAAAAATCCCGATAGGATTTACTTCCAAGTGGTTTTCCAGTCAGAGCAACATTCAGGATGGAGAAAGATGATACCTTTCATTTTGTCCTACATCATGGACAGTGGTAGATCTAACCCTCAATCAGCAGTGGAAGGTGGCAGGTTACACCTCTCCCAGGGGTGATATCTCTGAGAACAAAGGATTATTTGGGTTTTGGGGTAGAGAAAAAGTCCTGGACCCAGGGAGTGCTGTGGGCTCACACAGGGACTTTGCCTTCATTGATAATCGTATCATGGGAAGGTTTATACTCCATAAACTATAATAATTATGCTTTAATCATGGAGTACATGGGGTTTAAATCTCCATGTGGCAAGTAGCATGAAATGCAGGTGGGCGGGATGGAGAGTGTGACAATGGGATGGGTAATGAGCTACTAATCATGGCAGGACTAATGAGCCACTAATCATGGCTTTGTCTTCTCACAGCCAGAGTGGGTGTTTTAATCTGCTCATGAACACCATTAATTAAGCCACCATCATTTCCTCTCCACACACTGGTACTACCTGTTCAGGGAAGGGTTCTGTGAGGGGTGTGTCACACCATCATGGATGTGGCACCATCAGGGCAGGCACTGAGATTTTCTCTCTGGTCTTCCACTGCAGGACCAACAAACAGAGCACAAACTAATGTACTTCTGTAACTCTGAAACCCTCATTAAAATGATGTGTTTAATTAGAATCATAGAATCACAGAATAGTTAAGGTTGGCAAAGAGCTCTAAGATCACCCAGTCCAACCATAAACCAGCACCACTAAACCATGTCCCCAAGTGCCACATGACACATGTTTCGAACACTTCCAGGGAGGGTGACTCCACCATTGCCCTGGGCAGCCTGTTTAATGTTTGACAACCCTTTCCTTGGAGGAATTTTTCCTATGTCTAATTTAAACCTCCCCTGATGCAACTTGAGGCCATTTCCTCAATCACACAAACTCCAGAGATATTTAAACAGAAATCCTTTCCCAGTAAGTCATCCTAGATGTATTTCAAGGTAGTTCAGTGCTGTGTGGAAAAAGTCTGAGAGTTCCTGGTGCTGCAATTTGCCACCAGAGGATTTGCTTTCCCACTCTGGGTTGTCAGTAGTGATGCTGTCAGCACCGGAACCGGGAGATTCTCATGGGCTCCTGTACCAGAGCACACACAAAACACCCTGAGAACCAGCATTTCAATTACCAGCTCCTGCTCTCCAAGAAAATAAATAGAGATCAAAATCTATAAATGTTCTCTGTAAATCTGCTGCTCAAGCTCAGAGCAGTTGGATTCAATCAAGGCAGCAGGGAAACCTCCCAGGGTCAGGCAGTGCCTCTGCCAGCCTGGCAAATATTCACCCTCACTTATTAGGACTCAGTTAAAGTGACATCTCCTGCTACCATTGGGCAGGGTTACTTTTGGGAAGAATGAATATGAATTGCAGATTTGTCACTATACTGAGCTGGAGAAGGACAGGAATTAATAAATCATCTAATATTGTCTTAGACATGGCAAGCTTGATCTAAAGAGTTCAGTTTAGAAATTTAACCCTGAAGCATAAACTGATTTATCTTAATTTTCAGGAAATCATGACCTGGCAGACAAGTAGAAACACATTCAACCCCAAAAACCAAAAGGAACAACTCCCAGATCTCCCAGATCTTGTCTATCTTCCCACATAGAATCATGTAACCATGGAATGGTTTGGATTAGAAGGGACCTTAAAACTCATCCAGTTCCACCGCTTGCCATGGGCGGGGACACCTTCCCCTTGTTTCTCCAAGACCCATCCAACCTGGCCTGGGACACTTCCAGGGATGGGCCAGCCACATCTTCTCTGGGCAACCTGTGCCAGGGCCTCAGCATCCTCACAGGAGAACTTTCTATCCACAGCTCCAGCTCCCAGAGACCTATTTGCAAACACTTAGTTGAATCCTAATGTATCGGTACCTAATAATAGTGGCCTTTTTCACAGAATGGTAGCCTGGAATGTTACAATGTTTTGTGGAACAGTGTCTCAACAGAGTGGTCTCATGTCCACAAGGAGAAGGTGGGTGGACCTGGAAGAAGTCAACTGGAGAAGAGTCTGGGAACACTCTCTTTGAACTGTGCACCTGAAACTACCTGTACAGGTTCCCCAAGAAAGGGAGCCCACCAGAGCAGAAAGACAACTAAGAAGTTTAATTTTATAGATCACAACCCCCTTACTCTACTCTTAAAATAGATTAAAAGGTCTAATTTGTTCCCCCTGAAGAGAAAAGAGCTCTGGATGGTTACTGAGCAAAGACAACAATTTGCCTTTTCTCTTTCATTCAGGAGAACTTGATCCAAGTATTTCAGGAGCACTTTCAATTCCTGTTTATATTCATCATAATCAAGCCCTGTTTTGGGAGGCTGAGAAACCAGAGCCCCCCTGCTAAATAGTGCCTTAATATCTGAATATGTTCCAGCTGCTCCCCATCAGGCCAACGCTGGGAAGAAGGATGAGGAGGGGATTTGCTGCTCATGGCATTTGTACCAGTGAAGAAATAACAGGGCTCTGCTGGACACAAATTGGAAATAGGTCCAGTTCTGGCTCAGAGCTGGGGTGGCTCTGAGCAGAGAAGGGCTCACAGATGGATATAACAAGAGGGGCTTTCTGAGTGTGTGATGAGTTTTCTTAGAATCATAAAATCTCAGAATGGTTTGGGTTGGAAAGGACCTTAAAGTCCACCTCATTCCATGAGCAGAGACACCTTCCATCAGCCCAGGTTGCTCCAAGCCCTTTTCAGTGTGGACTTGTTTTATCCTCCTCTTGCATGCAAGTACATTTTCTGGACCCCAGGATCTCCCTCAGTCCAATTCCTCCTGGAGGGTGCATCCTGGACCAACATGGGATGGCATGTGCAAGGAATGTCATCATGTCCCTCCTTGGCATTGGAGGGTCTGAAGCAGCAGGAGAGGCTGAGGGAGCTGGGGGGGGCTCGGCCTGGAGAAAAGGAGGCTCAGAGGGGACCTTCTGGCTCTCTGCAACTCCCTGAATGAGGTTGTAGTGAGGTGGTGCCAGGAGTAAAGACACCAACTCTGCCAGTTCCCATGTGTGCAGCACCCAATAATCAGCAAGAAAATTACCTGTTTTTTCTTACAGATAACTCATTTTATATTACAGTATTTCTTTTTTGTCTCCTTCTTCATTTTCTCAAGCATCACCCTAATGGATGGCCCTGTTTTGTTATCCAGGTCCTGGCTGAAAGCTTGTTGAAATCCTTGGAAAATCCCCTCAGACATCAGTGGATGAATGCTGGGGTGCCCAAAGGCTGATGTATCACATCTTCCTGGTTATTGTAGTTGTGTGAAGAGGTTCCTCACCAAGATCAGCTCAGTGAGCAGGAAAAGAGCAAACACAAAGCCAAGGAAGGGCCTTGGAAGTTGTTTTTCATCTGTAGATAAACAGACCTTTTTAGAGTCTTCAAGAGACCCGGGAGTTGCTGAGTTTCCCAGTCCTTCAGCAGCAGAGCCTTTGCAAACAGAGCATGTCTTTCACACGGCAGAATTTCTTTCCCTTTCAAGAACCTGACATCTCTGGGAGCCTTCTGCAGCACCACATCAAAGGAAAACCTGGAGAGCTGGGGCTGAGCCGGGAAAAACCACAGCTGAGCAGGAACAAAGTCACCAGGTAACAAGAAAGGGGAAGGGAAGGGCTGGAAATAGAAATTCGTTTATTAATATTTTATTCCAGGACCAGAGACATTCCAGACATTTCATCCATTTTTGTGATGGCAACTGATTTTTTCCGCTCCCAAAATTCACATCAGAGAAATATCGATCCTTTTTTTTAGCTTTTACTGCATTCAGGCCTCCTTAGAACTTTACAGTCTCACCTTTGTTGCATAAAGGATTCTAAATATTCAGACCAACCCTCTTCTTCAAATACCAAGATGCTGTATGAGGTACCTTCACTTCTTGCAGGGTGATTACTTTGTTTCAAGCAGAGTAATGGATTCATTTCCTCATCACCGCATTATTTGCCCATTTTTAGTAAATAAAGCCTCCTGATTTTGCATTCCAACCCCAAAGCAAGACTGTTGTGCACTGAGTTTTCCTCCCTGAAGATTAAAAGGAGACTGTCTATGGAGAAGGTTCATCTCTCTGAATTTCCAGACCCAGTTAACATTCCTCTGCTCTGATCTGTGCACCCTCCTGAGGAATACAGTCATTATTATGGAAATTGTGGATATGGCAGCACAACTGTCAGGCATGAGAGAATCTTGGAAAAATATTAATGTCCACAGCCTGAAATGAGCACTTATTTCACTATAAAGCTCAGATAAATATAGTTAAGGAAAATGACATTCAAAATTATTACATTATAATAAAGAAATAATTTTGAATGCAATTTACGGAATTAATTTGCACGTTGCACTGAGCATAAGTAACAGATGTTCAGTCTTTGGTGCAACTGCTTGTTATGAGGTGTCCAGAGGGCAGGGTTAGATGGATATTGGGATAGAAATTAATCCTTCCCTGGGAGTATGGTGAGGCCCTGGCACAGGTTGCCCAGAGAAGCTGTGGCTGCCCCATCCCTGGAAGTGTCCAAGGCCAGCTTGGATGGGGCTTGGAGCAACCTGGGCGAGTGGAAGGTGTCCCTGCCCACGGCAAGGGGTGGGACTGGATGTGCTTTAAGGTTCCTTCCAACCCAAACCATTCCACGATTCCATGAGATGGGGTGGCCCCATCATGACCCTTTTTGTGTCTGACACACCAGCCAATACTTTCAGCAGTTCTTTCCCCAGCTTTTCTCTGCACTTTCAGTGCTCTTTTCACTACAGGCTTTTAACGACCCTTTAACCTCCTCCAAAGGGAGGAAAGGCACCGTGACCCCATAGAGAACGCACAAGCTGTGCTTGGACTGCTGCAGTTTGCTTGGGGACCTCCAATCATGGCCTCAAAGCAAAGCCTCTGGCTGAGACTTTGCCTCTAAGATTTGAGATATTAGGAAAAGATCTGAGAATTTAAAAAAAAAAATAATGTAGAGATAAAGTAATAAATATTTATATTTATATATTTATATGTTTAATTATAGTAAAATAAATATAAAAACCATTTTTTGTTCCACTCCAAATCTCTTAACTTGCCCTTAAAAAGCTCATTCCACCTTATTTTGGACATATTGTTACCCTGTGAAAATAATTAATCTGATGCACAAGAGACCAGAATAACACAGACAAATAACTTTCCAGAATAGCATTCCACAGTATTTGTACATGATTTGTGTAAAATAACAGGGCCGAACACCCCAGCTGCTGTGCAGCTTGTGAGTATCACTGATTTTCTTTCTAAGCTACTTCTAAAATATTTTCCAACGTTTCCTAAAGCTTTAACTTCAGTCTTAATTAAGTCCATCTCTGAAATGTCCATTAGCCTTATCAAATACGACAGAATTTTCTCATAACCTCAATTTTCCCTGAACTTCTAGGAAAATGTGCCCCCATTATTCTATTTTAGAGTTCCAGAACTGGGTTGTGGAGCCGAGGTATGAATGTACACACAGTCAGAGCTATTTTGGGAAGGGGGGCCTGGAATATCATCAGAACTGTCAAGACATTTCCCAGACATTCATTACTTTTCATAGGAATGGAGATTTTCCCTTCATATCCCATTCTTTTACCATTTTGTGCTGATCAGAAAAACCTTGGATTTATTATTGCTTCTCTATTGAGGCTCTGCTGAAGTGTCTTTATTCAATTTATTTATTCAAATTGTAACCACAGGTCATTTCCAATCAAGAGCATCTTAACTTGAGGGAGAATAAACTTTACACACCTCAATGTAAGTGGCTGATAAATTAATTTTTTAGGAACAGCTCTGAAGTTGGCACATGTAATCCCCAAAGGTCCTTATTATGGCTCAGACCTCTTTATTAGTCTGATTTTTGGAGTTTTCTGTGTCATTTGTCTCATGACTGTTTTATGTAATGTCTTTATTAATGTGTTGGAGTAAGAATAGTTTGTGTGTTGTAAAAGGTTAGATAATGAATTCTGGCTTCAGAGTGAGTAAATTCACTAAACCACATGTACCTACAGACAGGGGAGAAGGTTATGGTTTCATAGAATCACAGAATCATTTAGGTTAGAAAAGCCCTCCAAAATCATCAAGTCCAACACTCCCACAGCACTACCAGTGCCACCACTAAGCCATGTCCCCAAGTGCCACATCCACTTGGCTTTTAAACCCCTCCAGGGATGGGGACTCCACCACTGCCCTGGACAGCTGTGCCAGGCTGGGACAACCCTTTCCATGAAGAAATTTCCCAAATATCCAACCTGTCTCTCCCCTGGCACAGCTTGAGGCTGTTTCCTCTCATCCTGTCCCTTGTTCCCCGGCAGCAGAGCCCAAACCCCCCCAGCTCCCCCCTCCTGTCAGGGAGTTGCAGAGAGTGAGAAGGTCCCCCCTGAGCCTCCTTTTCTCCAGGCTGAGCCCCCCCAGCTCCCTCAGCTGCTCCTGGTGCTCCAGACCCTTCCTCAGTTCTGTTCCTTTCCCTGGCCATGCTCCAGCCCCTCAATGTCTCTCCTGTCCGAGGGTCCCAGAACTGCCCCCAGCACTGGAGGTGCCCCAGCAGTGCCAGCACAGGGACAGTCCCTGCCCTGGGCCTGTGACACACCATGGCTGGCACTGGGGCCATTGGCCTCTTGCTCACCTGGGCACACCTGGGCTCATGTCCAGCTGCTGTCACCAGCACCCCCAGGGCCTTTTCCAGCTTTCCAACCCTTCTGCCCCAGCCTGGAATGTTTCATGGAGTTGTTGTGATCCAAGGGCAGGACTTGGCACTTACCCTTGTTGTCCCTCAGTCCATTGGCCTCATCCCATCAATCCCATGAATCCAGCCTGTCCAGATCCCTCTGCAGAGCCTTCCTGCCCAAAAACAGAATTTCAGCCATCATGGAAAATATCACCCCTGGATTTCCAGCCATGAGGCAGGTTAGCAGCTCTTTTATTTTAGAATATTGCTGAAGGTAACCCAGCCAAAGTCACTCCAGTGACGCCTTGGAGAAAGAATTAGGACATGACCAGTTCTTGATGTGGAAAGTCTTTCCCATCCAAAACATATAAATTTATATTTGGTTGAAGACTGAGTTCAAACACAGGATGCTTTTTAGATTCTTCCCTTTCTCCAAATAGTGTAAAATAAACATATTTTGGGACTGATCTGATACTGCACATGAGCCAGTGAGACTCCTCTTTGAGGGCTTAGTGTCCTGTGTGGGATCACAGGGTGGGATTGAGGGAGTTTAGGTCTGTCATGGTGTGATATAAACTCACCTCTGTACATGAAACACAAGTGCACTGGAGAATTAACAAGTAATTCCATGCTTTTAAATTGTATCGAAATGAAAAATAACATTTTCAACAGCACTTAAAAACTAAATCCCCAAAGGTATCTGGGTAGGAGTTTTCTGACGTGCTCAAGTGTCCTCTAAATCTCAGTTTTGGTGTCTCTCTCCATGTTAGATTAAGCTGGTAGTGATTTAGGAGTGCTCATCTTGTTTTCGAAGATCACTTGGGACACTGATTTATTTGGGGGCAGTTCACACCTTTTAACTGCAGATGCCAAGTTCCCTGTTCGAGTTGAGCATCTGCTGAGTGGTTTAGTTTTAGGATGCCATCTCTTGCTCATGAATATGCATGAGACACATGAGATGGGGCTGTGCCAGCCCCTACCAGCTGAGTGTTGCCTGGCACATCTATATCATCCCACCTGAGGGGTTTCATGGAGCTGTCCAGAAATGCTTCTGTGCAAAACATGTTGTTGCTGGAGTGGGTTTTTTGGGTCCAGAACGTTATTTGTTGAGACTGAAGCTCTGCCCAAGTAATGTGTTGAATTTCATGGGAATTCCCAAGGAAGAAGGAGGCTTGGAAGGAAAAGGAACCCTTGGAGTTCCTCTGAGTGAACACAGAGGGTTGGGATGAATTATTCACCCAAAGCTTTCATCTGTATTTTTGCCAATTACACCCTGTAATTACAGCATGTAGAAAACTCAGGTGTTATTGAAACCTCCTGGGACTCAAAGGTGGTTTAGGATAAACTGGAGGGTAAAATCTGGGGGAGGAAGAGATTTTTCAACAGACTGTTAGGTAAAAATAAACATTAATCTTCAAAATTGTGTGTGTGTGTGTGTTTCCTAATAGATGTTAAGCCAATCCTGCCATACCATACATCCCTTGTGGCTACTTAGATGTTTGTGAATTTGTTTGGTTTCAAAGTCTTTGCACAATAACTCATATGGGTGAACTACCCCAGGTAGGTGGGTGGCTTTCTTATAAATTAATGCACTGTTCCAATCAATGGATGGTAGGATAAAACAGAATTATTTCAGTCCAATGAAATAATATTTTTGAGTTCTTTCCAAAAGACAGAATCTCCTATAATAGCCAGATAAACGTGATCCAGAAACAGTGAAGGAGAAGGGGGTTGTTACTTCCAGATTCACTCACTCCAAATCATATATCCTGTCTGCCAGGCAGAAGAAACAGCCTTGGACCTCTTAAACACTTGGATTTACTGACAGACAACCTCCTAAAGAGCCCAAAGTTTAATTTGGAAGCTGTCAGTGAGTACAGCTCGATCCCTCAGCCTTCATCAGACACACAGGCTGGCAACTTGTCACCAGTTTCACATTCCTTTTTAACTTCGTGTTTTCATTGGCAGAATCACAGAGTCCACTGCACAAATGCCACCCAAGTGCAGTCCTGGCTCTGGACAGGTGTGTTCATTTTGATGTCCTTTCTTGCTCAGACCCTGAGCTCATGGAAAGATTTAATTGAATGGCAAACCCAAACCAAGCCGCCTCCAGGTCTGGGCTGGCCCTGACCCTTGTGGGGTCAGGAAACAGACTCCACAGTGGGGGTGAAGGTGGCTGTGGTGGCCCTTCTGCTGGTACATTGTAGACAATAGCCAAAACCAATCAGAGTGGCATTGAAGGACTTGCTTCAAAAAAAGCAAAATCTATTTAAATAGGCCTGTTCCCATCCCTTTTTCCTAATCTTTGGACTTGTTATGCAGGTCAGCGAGGATTTTTTGGCTTTCTTTCGTCAGGCAAGGAAGCTTTGGTAGATACCAAAACACTTCAGCTGCAGCAAAAATCAGAAGTGTCAATGAGAAAAGACCTCCAAACCCATGGATTCCAATCCAGCACTGTGGTTTTGGGAATGGGAGGAGGTGCTTGTCCCAGGCTCTACACCTATTTGGTTGCTCCTGGCCAAGCTCCAAACCCTGGAGCAGTTGACCTTAGGAGAAAGGACATGAGATCCCTGCTCAGAGAGCTGCAAACAGTACAGAAGATGTTTTCATAGGGCAGCTTTTACCTGATATAAGAAATCTCATAAATCTCCTGGAAATAATAAGACCCAGAAGAACACCAGTGCATTGCTCACAATTCCTGCCCAAGAGCTGTTTTCCATGAGGAAATACATAAAGCCCATCAAACACTCCATTCCAGGTTTTATGGGAAGGCTCACTGTCGTTTAACAAAGGATAACAATGGCAAATCCATTGGGGGTGGAGGGAGGGGAGTGCAGAAAGTTTGCTGTGTAATATAAATTACCTCATTGTTGAGGTAATTACCTAAATTACCTGTGCAATACAAATTACCTGGCATGAGTTATGCCTTTTAGCCTAATGAATCCCATTTATTTACAGTAAATGTAGGATCTTTATTGAGTTATCCCCCATCACTCACTGTCAGTCTGGGCTTTGCTGGAGTGGAACTGGGAGCTGCCAGTTCTACTCATGAAAACTCTGAGCAAATTGTACTGTCCTGTTTTGCTTTTGGGCTGTTGTGTCTTGTAGGTCTGTTCTCTGTCCCTTAGGGGTCATTTGCCCTTTGCTGTGGGTTTGTGCTGGGTGGATTTGTGTGGGAAGGGAAGAAAAAAGTGGTTTGCATCCTCCCCTCACCTTTCATCATTCAATTAATTGTTAATGGCACCAGCATTGTCCTATCAGCCAAACCTTCCTCTTCTTTAAGCTAAACCCTCCCTGCTGCTGCGGCTGGCACTAAACACCAGGCAGAGCTGGGGCTTCTCAGCTGCTGATGGTGCTTTAAATAACCTCATTTATATAAAAAGACTAGGAAATAAAGAAGGGAGATCTTTGAGGTACCACAGGGAGGAAGTACAGTGGGTGGTGCTTGTTCCTGGAGTTATTTTGCTTGAACTTCAATGGTGAATTTGCTCCAAGGACTGTGTCAGGTAATTCATGTGCTCACAGGGTTATTAAGGTTGGACAAATCCTCCCAGCCCCTTGAGTCCAACCTGTGCCCAATCCCCACCTTGTCCCCTGGCCCAGAGCACTGAGTGCCATGTCCAGTTATTCCTTGGACACAAGAAACATGTTCAATACTGGTTCATATTTGGATTGAACCTGCTCTCAGTGCTTTGGCGGGACAGAGGGAAGAAATCTCTCCTTCAGAAAAAGGCTTGAATAAATTCTTTATTTGTGCTTCAGTTCCTCTTTGACTGTGCTCAGCACGCAGCAAACATTAAAAATGTGTTCATATTTAAAGGTGTTATAAAATTATGTTTGCTTTGAAGGGGGAGCATACTAATGAAGGAAAAAAAATCTCGTCCTTAAGTAGCTTCGTCCTGATTGGTTTTGGCTTTTTAAATGAACTGAGAGGTGACTGTGGCTTTATGGTGGTAATCCAGTGATGACTGTATGTGGTTTGGAAGGTTTTCTTCGTGGCCTCAAGCTGACCTGTATTTTGGAAGATTTGGGCAAATTAACTTTTTTTCATAGCTTGTATTTTAATATCTTTCACAGTGATGTTTAGAGCTGCAGTGGTTTAAGTATTAAAGACACGCAGGTGGTATATTTATTGTTAGGGAAAAAACACTTTGTTGGGAAAGCAGGCAGGCCTCAGGTACAGAGTCCTGGCACTTCCAACATTCACTTTTCCTGAGGTGACAATAACATTGCTTAGCTTTGGCACAAAGAGTGTGTGTGAAATGAAGTTGTGGGAGGCGTAACTGATATTCCTGCAGCCAGGACATAAAAGCCTGCAGCACTTGCACATTGTCCGTTTGATTCCCCCTTGGTAAAAGACATTATTTTCATTTCCATTTATTCCTACTGCAACTGCACCCGGCTCGTGGTTTTATCTGTCAAACTGCATCTTCGATGGCCGGAATAAATCACTTTAACTGCAGCTGCTCCTTCCCCCTCCCCTATGCTGCTGGGGCTGTTTGATGTCGGAATTCCAAACACATTCCATCTGAACGAGCTGTTTCTGTGCTGCTCTGACAGAGCTGGGGAAGTTACAGCTCCTGCTTTCCTTCGTAACAAATCCATCCTCAGTCAGAAAAGCTCAGGCTGAATATAAACCCCCTAATTATCAATAATGCAGTTTGAGATAAACCCAAATCCACTTGGTGTTAGTGTCAGATTTTAAAGCAATTTTTTTTTTTTGAGCAGATAAAGCAATGCAGGAAGCAAAGTGATTTCACAGATGGGATGAGTATGATAACTTTTGGTTTGATGTTTTTCTATTATGTGTGACCTCCTTGGGTGATTGCTTGAAGTGTTAAAGGGAATAAGTGTTAAAGGGATCAGTCATCAGACAAGAAGTGAAGTGGGGCAAGACTTCTCCTGTATGTGCATATATATGTACATAGATATATTCAAGAGAGTATATATATTTCAAGATCTATATTTCAAAAGAGTATCCTGGTGAAAATATATGTTAAAAAGACAAGTCAGGAGCTTCTGTAGCCTCTCTTTGTTACCAGGACAGGACATCACTTTGCAGGTGCACAAACATTCACTCCTTACATACTTGGAGTTCTTCCTCCAAAATTTTCTATCGCTGCAGCTGCAATGGGGATAGAATAAAAAAGCACAAGCAGAGGAATAGTTGGGGGGGGTTAACCCTTCCCTCCAGAGAAAAGGCCTCTGGGGACCCAGCCCTGAGCT
This sequence comes from Manacus vitellinus, assembly GCF_001715985.3. Taxonomy (NCBI): domain Eukaryota; kingdom Metazoa; phylum Chordata; class Aves; order Passeriformes; family Pipridae; genus Manacus; species Manacus vitellinus. The sequence goes on from NW_021940541.1 coordinate 919,248, forward strand.
GGGATCTGCAGGGCTGTTACAAGGCTGTGGGGTCCAGAGACCATCCCCACCCCTCTTCCCTCACGATCACAGAATCCTGGAATGGTTTGGATTGGAAGGGACCTGAAAGCCCATCCAGTTCCACCCCCTACCATGGGCAGGGACACCTTCCACTAGCCCAGGTTGCTCCAAGCCCTGTCTGACCTGGCCTTGAACACTTCCCGGGGTCAGGTGGTGCTGGTGCCAGGTAGGCAAGAGCAGGATTGGTGCCCAGTGGGCTGAGTAGGTCCTGGTGGTCCTGATCACCTTCCCAGGATTCCTACAGCTGCTCCTACTGGTGTTATTTCTAATGGTTTCTATTCCAGCCACTTGAAGGCCCATATTTCAGTTTTATCCACACTACTAATGAGCTGTTTACATGTGCTGGCTATAAAAGAGTGTAATTTTTCTTCCTTCTCAGAGTGGTGATGCTGGACATTAATGGGGGGTTGTAACCATGTTTTTCTGTCTCTCACTTTAAAAAACAGCTTGTGCTTAAATGGGGAGAATTAAAAACCTGACATGCAATTGTGTTCATTGATCATGTCCCTCCTTTCATTAAGTGTTTGTGGCTTTTATGTCCTGTAGTTCCTGTTGCTTTTGCACTGCAGAAATGGGGCAGGAAGTAAGTAAGCAAATAAACCTGGCTAAAACAACATATCATGGAATCACAGGCTGGTTTGGATTGGAAGGGACCTTCAAGAGCACCTAGTCTGACCCCAGGGACACCTTCCACTAGACCAGGTTGCTCCAAGCCCTGTTCAGCCTGGGGAAGTGTTGTTTTGCTGTTCAGGTGAGAGTGTGGAGAACAGAAGCTTGGAAATTATATAATTTTTTTATATATATTTATGTATTGATTTTCTGCAGATCACTTTGTAAATAATCTCAATTTAACTTGATTTCCAGTTTCCACACCCCAAATCTTAGTCCTAATTTAGCACAGATCACACCAAGAGGCAAGAAGGCAGTTGCTCCTGTCAGATGAAGATAAGAATGTCTCCTGAGACAGCAAACCACAACTTCATAATGACAAGATACTGATTTGGAAATGTTTTATTTTTCAATAACCTGCCCTCATGTCAAGGGGTGGGATGAGATGAATTTTAAGGTCTCTTTCAACCCAAACCATTCAGTGATTCAATGTCTCTCTCAGCACAAAATCAATCTCTAGAAAGAGGAAGGAACCAAAACTATGTGACAGAGAAAGAAATCCAATTGAAATTTATAGAGGGGTTAAAAACTTCCATTAAGAATCTGAGAAACTAAAGACTCAGAAGTATAAAATGCTATTAAATATCCCCAATGCTCTGAGAACTACTGTGTTAGATCTAGATGGAAAACAACAAGATGAACAATAAGAATCTAGATAAATCATTGTTTAGGATCATTTTTTGCTGGTTTACTAATCAAGGCTTCATCTGATTAATAGTGAGAACAGAGTTCCAGGCAAAGTCACATTTCCAAAGCAAGAGAAATGGTGGAGGATTTGGGGCCCTGGCAGCTACAAATTCTCTCTCCATGGGGCTGCTCTGCAGCACAGCAATACATCACCTCTGTCTATAAGCCTGTCTTGTGCAGTCTCTGAACAAATCAAATAATTTTTGCTCCCATATCCAAGTCCCTGAATATCCAGCAACTCATCTCACCAAACCCACCATGCTCACAAATAGAATTGTAATTGTCAGCAGGAAAAAAGGCAAGTGTGGGGCAGCAATTTGTCAGATCCTGACAGTTTGACAGAGTTAAAGTGGAGACTCTTCCATTTTGGCCAAGTCCTCCCTAAAATAAATGAAGGCTCATCCAACTCCTTTCTTGGACAACCTGCTCTCACCTTGGTGATCCTTCCCCCTGCCCTTATGAGATTTTTTGGAGAGGATTGTGAAATTATGAGAAGGGGAGTTTGGAAGGAAGCTGCAGGTCATCTTCTAAAACCCTCTGCTCCAAAACTTCAAGGACAGTAATGAGGTTTTCAGGATCCTGCCAACTGCCCTTTGAAAATCTCCAAAAATGTTGATTTATGCAAGATTTCTGGGTAACCTCTTCCAGTATTTAATTGCAGTGATTGTCCAGTGCTTTTTTTTTATATCCACTTTGTTACTTTATTGCTACTTCTGATTATTGCCTCTTGTCCCCCTTTTCAGCTTTGCCTCTTTTTTTAAAACTTTTCAGGAAATCCTCCAATTTCATTAATTCCAAACCCAGAATTAAAGCCTGTGCAAAAATATAAAATTAAAAAAAGCAATGTTCCTCCATAATGTGCAAAATCTGATTTAAAGCCGTGTTCCAAAGCAAGTGCAGAGGCTGTATGTGCTCATCTATTTCCAGTTGGCCTTTTGGGGTCTCAGGGGGTTTCTGCACCAGCAGCAGGGTCTGTTCTGGTGAATGTGATTGTAGGAACAGTTCAGGGATCATAAAACGTTACCAGAACATGCATATAAAATAATAATTCATAATAAACTTATTAAATAAAATCCCATTTACATCCTTTATTTTCTACTGGGAAATTAAAGATTTCTGGTAGCAAAAGTTTTTTTCTTGGGGGACGTTACATTTGCAGCTCTCTCGTCTCTGAGTCTCTGCAGCAGAATGAGGAATGGGAGAAAATAAGTCCTGGACATATTTTGAGAGATTAAAGATCATCATCAATTAAATCTCCTGTGCTGGTACCTCCTGCTACTCCTCCAGACCAGGGAGATGGGAAGGGATGGGGTGTCTTGGCTCTGCAGAACCTCCAACAGGGCTTTCCATGGCCTTGGAACTCCAGTCAGATTTATTTGGCAAGGAGGCAAAAAAGCTTCTGTATGGAAAGATCTGGTGCTGAGCAATGGCCAGAAAAGAGGCACCAGTGGGAGCAAAGAGGTAGGAGTTTTAGGATATATTAGGAGATAAGGAAAAATGAAATCCACTCTTTTGTGCTGTCCAGAGCCATCAGTAGATGCCACTCACAGCACCACAAGATCTGCAAATCCCAGAGCCATAAAATAAAGGTATTCTTGTACCCCAAGTGACAGAGAGAATTTTCTTAAGCTTCCTCAGGAAGTGCTGGAAAAGGAATTTCTCTTTTCCCAGCTGTGCAGAGAGAAGTGTTTGATCTGTAGGGTGGCCATGATGTGCAGGACAGGTGAGGGATCTCAGAGAGCTCCAGTACCTGCAGGGGGATGGACCTGTTCCTCCCCAAAGCCAAGGTGCTGCCCAAGGCTCTGGTGTTTGCAAACAAATGTATTACTCATTTGTTATATGAATGGAAATATTTGACTGGAAGCCAGAGCTCTCCTGAGTGAGCTATCACTGTTCTACCCTTCCCAAGGGGATCTTAAGGATGATGACTTGGAAAACACAATCTAAAACATTTTAAAGATGATGAATATTCCCAGCTGACTTTTCAACCACTGATGGGACTTTAAAGGGTTTTTAGCAGCAAATCCTAGTGGTGTAATTTTAATTTTTCATAAGTTCTACCCTGGGTGCCGATTCATAAACCAGCTCGTTCAAGCCCCACTGAGGTATCTGTGTTTTGCAAGCAGTTGTGGGCAACAAATAATATTAAAATTAATATTGAAACTATTACACTTACTTTGCTTCCTCTCTCTTGAGAGAGAGAGAGAGAGAGAAAACACATTTCTTGTTTCCTCCCGTACCAAAAATTGTGAAGTGAAACACTTTAAGTGTGTGATGGATGCCTTTCATCTCAGAGCTGAGTGATCTTCTGTCCTGTCACCACCTGTACAAAAGTTCCTTTGCAGTTGTGTGGTTTCTGTTGGAGCGGATAGACCAGGGAAGTAGTGGAATCACCATCCCTGGAAGGGTTCAAAACCCCTGTGCATGTGGCACTGGAGGATATGGGTTAGTGGTGACTGTGGTGTGGTGCTGGTTGAAGGTTGAACTTGGTGAGCTTAGAGACCTTTTCCAACCTTAACAATATTGTGATTCCATTCTCCTGGACCGGGGCCCAGGTAACTCAGTCTCCTGCTCAGATGGGACAGTTTGGGCCTGATCTGACTCCATCCCATCCCATGAAGGGCTAATCCAGCCCTTGGACTGCAGGTAGATTCGTATCATGGCAGCAAATATCCTCCTGGGCTTAAAGCCACTGACTCAGTTCTGGACCCTCACTGCAAGAGAGACATTGAGGGTCTGAGGCACCAGGAGCAGCTGAGGGGGCTCAGCCTGGAGAAAAGGAGGCTCAGGGGGGACCTTCTCACTCTCTGCAAGTCCCTGACAGGAGGAGGGAGCCAGGGGAGGCTCAGGTTGGACACAAGGAGAAATTTCTTGCTGGAAAGGGTGTTCAGGCATTGGAAGGGGTTGCCCAGGGAGGTGATGGAGTCCTCATTCCTGGAGGTGTCCAAGGAAGGACTGGACATGGCACTCAGTGCTCTGGGTTGGGTGACAAGGTGAGGATCAGGCACGGAGTGGACTCAATGGGCTGGGAGGGCTTTTCCAACCTCAGTGATTCTGCAATAAGAAGATGAAAATAATGTCCTTGAAAAAAAAATGCAGCTTTTAAAAAGTCATGGGGGAGAACGTTGGGGTCTGATGAGGCCAGAAAAGAGCCCTTGGCCAGGTGAGGCCCATCCTCAGCTCAGCTTTCACTGGGTGTCTGTTGCAATGTATCTCCAGGTTTAATTGTTGACAGTAATTAACTATTGTGCAGCTGTCTTCAATTATCCCTGTTAATGAGTCAGTCTTTCCTGTAAATGACTGCCAGCCCTAGCTCTGCACATCTGTGCTCTCCCTGGGTACCAACCCTTGCTACCTCCTGCAGTAGCAATTTCGGACAATCCTCCTCCCCTGTTCTCCCTGGGTGTGACAACCCCACCACCTTCCCAAAACTCTTCTGTGAGGCCTGATAAATTTTCCCAGAACTGTTTGGGTAGGATAAAATGCTGTGGGAATTGTCTGTGGTGTCACTGAGGAGCAGACAGGAAGCAATAATGTCCGTAGGGCTCTGCCATGGGAAGGCTCAGGCTTGAAAACTGATTATAAGAATTGCCAAGTTCTTGGTGCTGAGAATGTGGTACTTGTCCTAAAAAGTTTTGTTATGATATTTTAACCTTTGAAACATTTCTAACAATTTATTTTTCCAACACGGCTGATCTTTCCCTTTTGCAATATTTTTTCTTGCCATTTTGTTCCATGGAATTCTAGTTGGCATTTGTTGTGGAACACTGAATAATAAGTATTTTTTCTTTAAATTTTCTTTAGCCATATGCATGGCTATGTACCCACAGGTAAAATCTCTTCAATAATTCATTCTATGAAGCAGCTGTGCAGGGAGATACTCTCATCCCTTTTCAGAACCATTGTGGGAGTTAATTGACTGGGATATGTCAGCGTGATACACCCCAGTCCTCCAAACAGCAATATCCTGAAAAATATGGATGTGTGTGTTTAATAGGAACAACTAAGCGTGGAAAAAACAGAGGAAAATCCATCAACTCTTCTGCTTTGGGAAGATGCTAAACAGAAGTCACTTTATCAAATAAAAAGAAATGGCATTTTCATAACACGGGGTAATAGAGAATTATTTTATTTACTCCAGTAAATGATTGCCCATCTCCTCCAGGATGATGGGAAGTAATTTCGTGGTGTAGGACACAAGAAATGCAGAGATACAATCAAATTTCTGGGGTTGTTGGAAGATTTGTTCAAATAAAACCAGTGGATGTAGCAATCCATCAAACAGCTCAGAGCACGCTGACATGTCTGTTCTGTCACCTTTAGGCAGCCCCAAGAATGCTCTTAAATAACTGGGATTCACTCAAGGAACTGGTGCTTGGTCTTCATTAGAGCTGAATTTGAGCAGAAATCACTTTTCTGATGGCTCTGCAGGATTGGAGACTGAAGTTAATTTATTGTCTTCAGTTCAAAACTTGAAAATGAATCCCATGTCTTGAGAAGTGCTCAGAGTAGCTGAGGGGGTAAAACTCTCCCGATTTATCAAAGCTTCAGTCGTGTTCCTGGAGCTGCAGTTTGACAACCAGGCCCTGCTATTTCTTCCATCATCCTTTTGTTAATTCTTGATTCTGCCCCACTCAGGTGAGACCCCACCTGCAGAGCTGCCTCCAGCTCTGGGGCCCAGCCCAGGAAGGACATGGAGCTGCTGGAGCGAGTCCAGAGGAGGCACCAAGATGATCAGAGGGATGGAGCAGCTCTGCTGTGAGGAAAGGCTGAGAGAATTGGGATTGATCAGCCTGGAGAAGAGAAGCTTTAGGGTGACCTAATTGTGGCCTCCCAGTGCCTGAAGGAGCCAACAGAAGAGATGGAGAGAGACTATTTACAAGGGCCTGGAGTGACTGGACAAGGAGGGATGGCTTTCCACTGCCAGACGTCAGGGTTAGATGGGATACTGGAAAGGAATTCTTGGCTGTGAGGTTGAGGAGGTGCTGGAATGGATTTCCCAGAGAAGCTGTGGCTTTCCTGCTCCTGGAAGTGTTCCAGGTCAGGTTGGATGGGGCTTAGAGCAACCTGGGCTGGAGGAAGGTGTCCTTACCTGTCTCTGTGGTAGCTGGGATATTGTTGCTTTAGTTCAGCACTTTCTGGGGGGTGTAATAGGAAAAAAGAACAAACCATGTCACTGGTGTATGTAAAACTTCCTTTAAAATGTGAATATTGCTCTTAGACCAATGTAAGGTTCTGTGTGATTTGGTACCACAAGTGGGCTCTGAAATTTAATTCCATAAAATCACAGAATATCCTGAATTGGAAGGGACCCACAAGGATCATCCAGTCCAACCTCTGGCCCTGCACAGGTCACCCCAACAATCCCACCATGTCCCTGTTGTCCAAAAATTATGTAAAGTAATTCCAAATCCTTTTGCCCAGGGGTGTGTTTCTGAAGGGTGGATGAGTTTATGAAGACTCTGACAGTCTGTGTTGGGGAACAGCAAAGCTTCTGTGATCTGAACAGAAATAGATGCCACAACAACTTTGTCATTTTCTTGTGCTCCTTCCTGCCCTAGATTCCCATCTGCTCAGCTCTGGGAGCACAGACATTCACAATGCCGGGAGAGGGGGAATTCTTGGAAAATTCTATAGTATCCAGCAAGGACTAACTGTTCTCTTTGAACAAGTAGGGAACTGGTCTGGGTCCTTTACCTGTGCCCCCAGGTGAGTCTGGGCATGCTTTGCTGTGACAAAGCCCCTCTTGGAGACAGAGGTGTCTGATCTAACCCCCCACGTGTGTTTTTTTTAACAGAAAACAGAGTTTGCACATCAATTTCTGAGCGTTTTCTCAGGGGGTACTTTGCATATTCACAGTTTTCAGTTCAGGTGTTGACAGCAACACACCTGACAATGATTCTGACATTAAAGGTCTGCACTCAGTTCAAATTTTAATTGTGCTTTATGGATAAGAGGAGTCTCTACATCAATGCAGTTTAATGGCATTGATTTCAGCATGGAGTTCTCAATTATTATTCAGAATTCTCTGTTATCTCACTTCAGTTCTGCAGCCTGAGCAGATAATTCAGTGTTTCATGTGATAACCTTTAACTCCCATCAATGTCAGAAGCAAATTCCTATGTGAAATCCTGTTCTTTCAAAGTGTGCTCTGTAGGTAAATAAGGCATTTATTGCTCTGACAGGGACCGTGAGACACTGAGAACACTCTCACTTACAGTATCATTTGCAGAATCAGCTGATGTATAAGTCAACAACTCAGGCAGAGCTGTTTCCTGGGGTTGCAGGAGAAATGACTGTAGTTGTCCCATTACTGAGGAAAGTGAAAAGCAGGAAAACTCCACCACTGCATGTAAAGTTACAACTGAGGGGATAATGAAATGCTGAATGTACCATGTTTAGTCTATGGAAAATATAAATCCCTCATCCCTGGAAATGTCCCAGGTCAGGTTGGACGGTACTTGGAGCAACCTGGTCTAGAGGAAGGTGTCCCTACCCAGGGCAGAAGGTGGAAAGAGATGATCTTCAAAGTCCCCTCAACCCAAACCATTCTAGTCTGATTCTATTCCAATTTTTCACCTACCTCACCTTTCCCCAGCCCATCTCCCTCTGCACTGCTGGAGGGAATCCTTCAGTCTTTGGAGGGGTTCTTGAGACTTTCCTCTGACATCTCCCGTCATCTTCAATCTCCATTTCTATTCTTAAATATCTATCTTTGGAATTATTTGTTGGTAAGAAGGTGGAAAGGCAGCCTGGGTCCCAACGTTCATCCTGAAGGTGGAATCACCGTGCCTCGGGTGACCTTGGAAATTCCTGATGTCATAGGAGGAACTGACAGCCAGTGATATCAAAAACTAACAGGGTTCCATTTAGGCTTAGGAAATAGCTCATGTTTCTCTAATAGTTTCTAACAGGTTCTGTGAAACTTTTTTGGATGAGTGAAGTGAAAATGTATTTATTCCTTCCTGGTGGGCCTCTGTGACTCTTGCTCTTAGGGTTGTTCAAAGCAAGAACAGATCACAGAATCCAGGAATGGATTGGGTTGGGAGGGATTTTAAGCTCCTCCAGTCCCACCCCCTGCCATGGGCAGGGACACCTTCCACTAGCCCAGGTTGCTCCAAGTCCCATCCAGCCTGGCCTTGGACACTTGCAGGGATGGGGTAGCCCCAGCTTCTCTGGGCAACCTGTGCCAGGGCCTCACCAATATTTTCTCAGGAGATGTTCTCTGCTGTCTCAAAACAAAAACCTTCCAGCACATTAATTATCATGTGAAACATCAGCACAGAAGTGCTGTATGGCAGCACAGCACCTGTGGGAATTCCCAGCCCCAGATTTCCCTGGATTTCCTGTGAGTGATAAACTGTGCTGCTGTGCCAGGGGTGCCGTGTTGTGCTTGTGACTGCAGGGACATCCTTAATGGATGGGGCTTGGAATTGCACCCTCAGGAATCTCATGACTCTGTGAGCACTAAACCTTCTGCCTCCCTCACGTCTTTGTATATTTTAATTTCAGGAATAGGGTTTTTTTTGGGAATCCTGCCCCCTGTGAGTCATGTCTGTACCTCCTGCTGCCCTCGGACCAGAGCTCTGTGACCATCCCCACACTCCAACCAATAAGGAATTCCAGTTCTGCAAGATGGCTCATGGAAATAATGCTGTCAAGCTTTGCCCTAGGACTTGGAAAATACAGCTGGGCAAGGAGAAGTTCAGAATAAAAAGTGTCGCAGGCTGAAAGTCTGGGCTATGAATTCCATGTACTGTGTGCACACAGGAATGAGGAATTGTGTCTGAGCCTGAAATTACACATACATATAATATATAAAATCTCATTATACCATGTCGGTTATTACCATATAGTAATTATGTAGAATTGTGGAATCCCAAAATTAAGGTTGGAAAAGACCTCCAGTCCAACCATTAACCCAGTACTGTTGTGTCTAATAGAATTGTGTATCTCACATGCACATTTAATAATCAATTCTACAAAAAAATAAATAACTCTTCCCCAGAGCAGGTGTAGTGACAAACACTCCAGTCTGACCTGGATAAAGAATATTGACATTTCAGGAGTGCATCACCTTAACACAAAAACTGGCTTTGTCCAGCACTGCTGATGAGGGTTTTCCTGTACAATTTCTGCACAAACATTTTAAAAGCAGATTTTATAAACTGCCTTAATAGCTTTCATGGTTTCCCGACAATAATTTTGTTTTCTTTTAACACAACTGGCTTGGAAAACTCTGTCCCTTTGCAGCCAACCCCCATCTGAGTTTGATCCCAGGCAGGACTTGTCTCTGGCACACAGAGTGTTTATTTGCAGCTGTTTCTGGGGAATGTTGTATTTCTTTAAACGTTGTTGTTTTAAATAGTGACAGGTTCTTTATCCTGCTCCCTATTAACAGATCCTCTGTGTCCTGATCCAGAGGTTGGGAAACCTTCATGGAAAGGGTTGTGAAGCATTGGAACAGGCTGCCCAGGGCAGTGGTGGAGTTCCCATCCCTGGAGGGATTTCAAAGCTGTGTGGATGTGGCACTTGGGGACAGGGGTTAGTGGTGGCCTTGGCAGTGCTGGGGAACAGTTGGACTCGGCCTTGGAGGAATTTTCCAACCTAAATTGTTCTGTGATTCTATGAATTCCTGCCTCCACATTAATAAGGAAAATTTCTACTTCACTAAAGCAAATAATGCCTTGGAGGCTTCAATTCTCCTCTTAGTATTTTCTAATCAAAGTATTAAAAGTGAGGTTTTATACCCAGGCAATCTTCTGCTTGTGGCTGCTGGAGGTAAACCAGGAATCATTTATGTGAATTAGTTTATGAGAAGAGCACGGGAAGAGAATAAAAACAAAATTCTTATTTCCAGCCTGTATAAATATGCAATTGTTGGTTCTAATTTATCTTACTTTAAAATGTCAGTGTTGTATGAGAGGAAGGAGAGGACCCTCAGGCTTTTACCTTAATTGTTCCTTTGCCTCCAGTTCATTTCACCTGACTTTTTTCTCCTCTGGCCATTTTCCTCTTCAGGCAGAAACCTCCAGGTACTGCTGGGACTGTGAGGGATGTTCCCAAAGAAGGACTTCTGGTGGCACAAAGGTGTGGAGAGGGCTGGACATATTCCCCAACGGCATTTGGGTGCAAAAGCTTCAAAAGTAAGATATTCAACATCATCCAAATTGAAATATTATCTGCACTAAGCAGTGATGGAATTTAGGTGCTGGAAACAGCTAAGGGATTGATAATCCATAACTGTTTTTTTAGTTGATATTTCTTTTCCCTAACCCTTTTTGAAAGAACAGTTTTAGGCTGGAGATGAATTCTGAAATTCAAAGATGGTCCCTTCCAAGCCAAACTATCCTGGGATTCTGTAATTCTGTGATGTTTCTCAGCATCCCGACATGGTGGTTTTCCATGTATGGGATTTGTGATCCAGCAGCTGTAGCTGATGAGAGCAATGAGCCAGGCCAGGGAAAGGAGGATGGGGAAAAAACTGATGATTTTGGAGCCAAAGGGAATTTAAATCAATGTTAATTCTAGGGGAGGAATATCCTGAGAGAGCAGCTTGGCCCAGGAGACTGCAGAGCCAGGAGCCCCAGGTTTCCTTTCCAGATGTTCCACCTCTGCACTGAGGGTATCAGAGAATCGTGGAATCATGGAATCTTTTGTGTTGGAAGGGACCTTAAAGCCCATCCAGTCCCACTACCTGCCCCTGGCAGGGACACCTTCCACTAGCCCAGGTTGCTCCGAGCCACATCCAACCTGGCCTTGGACACTTCCAGGGATGGGGCAGCCACAGCTTCTCTGTGCCAGGGCCTCACCATCCTCACAGGGAAGAATTTCTTCCCAATATCCCATCTAACCCTGACCTCTGGCAGTGGGAAGCCATTCCCCCTTGTCCTGTCCCTCCAGGCCCTTGTAAAGAGTATCTGTCCATGTTTCCTGTCGGCTCCTTCAGGCACTGTAAGGCCACAATTAGGTCACCCCAAAGTTTCTCTTCTCCAGGCTGATCAATCCCAACTCTCTCAGCCTTTCCTCACAGCAGAGCTGCTCCATCCCTCTGATCACTTTGGTGGGATGGAGTGATCTAGACATTTGGGAGCAGAGGCTGCCTGTGCCCCTGCACAGAACCAGCCCCAGTCTGACATTCAGCTTTATGATAATTTCTCCATAAGCTCAAACAGTTTCCTCTGTCTGACACCAAACCCGTGATGGTGATTATTCATTTGCTCTGGCTGTTAGTGAGAGTCATAAACCTCCACAGAGCCTTGGGGGAATGCTTTCAAAAAGGCTTTTTAATAAACTGTGAAAACTGTTGTTTCAGCAATTGGAAAATAATTAAGGAGCAATTATGGAAGCAAACAGAAATCCTGAGCATATAGTCAAGCTATTAAAATATGTTCTTTTGGAAATTATTACAGTCATACTGGAAAGAAAAGCCACGTTTAAATAAAGTTATGGTTATAACAAACTGAGGGGAAGAAAAAAATTGAAAGTAGTAATTCAGGTTAGAAAAAGTAAATATTAACAGCCCCCCATGGCAGACACCTCATCTATGGGAGCTCTTCCTTCCTTTCTTAATTTTCTTATGAAAAATCATAGTTCCATCCCTGGAAGTGTCCAAGGCCAGGTTGGACAGGTCTTGGAGCAACCTGGGCTAGTGGAAGGTGTCCCTGCCCGTGACACAGGGTGGAACTGGATGAGCTTTAAAGTCTCTTCTAAGCCAAACCATTCTATGCTTCCTTATTTTGGATCTTTTTTCCACTCTTAAACCAAAAATTTCCTTGTTTGTGACCGTTCTGCAAATGTAAAGGAGGAGCAATTTATTCTTTATTGGCTTCACAGTTTAAACTCCAGAGGTGCCACATCAGTTGTGATGCAGAGACTACACAAACACCACCTCATGTGTTTGCACCCCATCCTGTGACGGGACCCTGCCCTGGATTTCACAACCCATTTTGTTTTCTAAATGGCAGAAAGGTGAGTTTTTAGAAACATAGAGCCATGGGATGATTTGGGTTGGAAGGGACCTTAAAGCACATCCCATGGGCAGGGACACCTTCCTCTATCCCAGGTTACTCCAAGCCACATCCAAGCTGGCCTTGGACACTTCCAGGGATGGGGCAGCCACAGCTTCTCTGGGCAACCTGTGCCAGGGCCTCACCACACTCAGAGCCAGGAATTCCCTCCCAATATTCCATCTAACCCTGCCCTCTGTCCATGTGAATTCATTCCCTCTTGTATTAATATATCTTTTATGTCCTATTACAACTTTCCAAAGTTGTAACACCGAGCAGTGTAATGACAGTCTTTAATGAGATTCATTTTCTCCCTAATCCAGCCCCGTGCAGGTTGAAACAAATTACTTCTAAATAGTGAAACAAAACACCCACTCACCAGATTTCACTGATTAAGCAGCACTTTCACTTGCCTGCTCTTCATTTTTCACTCTTGGGAAGAGTTATATATCTTTTTATTAGCTGGAGATGGGAATTTGTTTTACTGCCTCTCAGCTGAACGTGTTACATTGAAATTGCTGAATGAGGTCCATAAAAAAGGTGTTTTTAGGAAAAGAGGTGCTGTCTCTATGTCTGGAAGGGGCAGCACTGAAGGACCAAATCCTGGCAGACCCAAGCACCCCCAGTTCCCACCCACAGCCCAGTGGCTCCCAGTTCTGTCCCTCACACCATGTCCTTTGGTGTTGCCTCTGAACAATATAACACAGTATTAATATAAATCACCAGTCATGATTGCCAGGAATTCTTCTTCCCAGGGAAAGTTTGGGAAGCTCCCCATAACTCCCAGGGGAGCACGACCACCTTTAGAAATTGAGAATATTCTTAGTCAAAAAAAATCCCACTTTCTAAAACTTGTCATTAAAAAAAAAAATCTCACTTTCTAAAAGGTGAATTTTTGAGAATGTTCTGCTGGTTTGGGTTTATTTGCCCACATTTCTGCTTCTCAGTCTCTATTATTGCTATTTTCCTCTATCCTGGTGCATGCATGGCCCCACAAGGCCATGCAGTGACTGAGGCTGTTCTGAGGAGCCACCACAGTGCTTGTGGTTTATGAGGGGTTTGTGTGATCGATTTTTGCCTTTCAGCTGAGATAATGGGCACTTTGCATAGAGGATTTATAACCACAAACATCCCTCGGCATTGGCACATGAAATGGGCCTGGCTTTTATTGCAACAGCACTTTATTGATTTTGCAATGCTCTGCTCAGTTCTCCCTGCTCAGTTCTGCTGGGTCTAATTCTGCCTTACCTGGAAGAAGGAGTTTTCCCACGACTCTCCCATCATGATTTAACTTCCCAGAACCATTTTACAGCCTGAGTTTCAGAGCAGTTTTATGCCCATCTGACTTTGTTAACACAGCATAAAATGTACCAAAAAATTGGAGGACATCACATCAAGGGCTTTAAATGTGTATTTATCCACATGGTGGTGAAAGGAAGCAGGAAGGACACTCAGTTTGGAGCTATTCAGTGTTTCTTTTCAGAAATGATGTGAATGAAGGATTCTAATTCTCAATTCTAATGATTTTAATCATTCTAATGCTCAATTCTAATGATGGAATTACTTATTTGACATGTCAGAGCTTGGACTAGATGGTCTTTAAATGTCTCTTTCAACCCAACCAGTTTATGATTCTATGATTCTAAAAACTCTTTATCTGCTGAGGCATCTTATTTTCATTTTTCTAATGAAAACCTTAAGGGTTTGAATCCAATGGCTCAGGCACATCACTCAGGGCATGATCCTGCCCCTCCAAGGGAACCACATCAGTAATAGTTCTGGTAGAGATGCTGTGAAACAGAATAAAATTTTTCTGCTATTAAAACTCACAGGACTGGGGAAATTGCTGCCAATTTACTGCCACAATTGCTGTGCTGGACAGCAAAGAACTGCAGAATGGTTTTGTGATTCTGTGTTTCCAATTAAAATGCATAACATTTTTCTGTTTTAACTTTACCATTTTTAAGCATTTATCCATTCACTATTATATTCATGCTTGATATGTATCTCAAACTGCATTTTTTTAATTTATTTTTCTATCTTTCAGCAAAATTTTTTTATTATTTCAACAATCAAGGGTAGAAGTGTATTCCTTATGTGCATGAGGACAGAAACTCTACAGTTGTTTTCCTGTGGTTTCCCTAGTCCAGGTGAGCAGTGGTGATGTCAGAGGTATATCATCTCTTTAATTCTAATTTGCTTTATTTACCTCAGGATGAATAGAAATATACCCAAAGTTTTCCTACTTGTCTGACCCCAAGGAAGGTGCCAGTGTGCCCATTTTCACCCCCCAGGTGATGCCAAGAGCATCAGTGGGCACTGCTGCTCTCGGAGCACAGGGAACCCCCTTAAACACCACAGAGCTGCTGTTAAATTGAAATCCCAAGGGGAAATGCAGAGAAAGTAAGTGGCTCAGGGAAGCAGAGGGCTCAGCCTGGCTGGCATCTGCACCACTACAGAATTCTGGATGAAATCCAGCGATAAATTTGCACAAGAGAAGGGGAATCAATCCCCGAGAGGGAATTGTGGCCAAGTCGCTTTTGTCAGCTTAGGTGTTGTTCCAGCACGTGACAGGTCCTGCCCTGACCCAGATGAGACCAGAGCAGGCAGAAACCCACCCTGGAGGGCAGCAGGTACCTAAAGTATTCCCCATTACAGCCCTCATTCTGCTGCTGCCCCTGGCCAGGTATGTGCTGCTTCCAGCAGTAAAGGCTGGATTTTGGGACAACCTCGTGTCACAAGAAGCATCTGAAGGGCCATTGAATGCATGTCTGGAATGCTTTTTAATGCACTACAGATACATGTCCCCCCACTCTTTCCATATCTTATGGATATGCACAGACAACGAGTTCATTTTGTGGTGACTCAGCACTGGGGTTTCCTGTTAGACCTTAAATTCCAAGTCTGTGCTGAGCCTTTTTTTGTTTCCCCTGGTGAATAAATTACAAATGCTAATTTCTGCTCAGGAGAAAGGAAGATTAAGGCAGCAGAACAGACAGGGATGCCAAAATATTTGTCGAATAACTTACAAAACTGAAACAGAGCCTGTGCATTTCCAGTGGAGCTCAGAGCAGGATTCCAACCCTGAATTTAAGATCAACTTCTTTATTTACTCACAGTCCAATTTAGTGCAAAAATATTATATCCAACATCTGTATTCTGCAATCCACTGCTGAATAAGCTTTGGAAATTCTATTTTCTCTGTTTCCTATGTATATTTGCACATGGTTCTTGCTAAATCACAGTAATGACCCTAATTCCACATGAAGGACCTGAACTGAATGGTGTCCCTGAACTGATATCCCACCTACTCCACAGCTGCTCTACAAGGTTATCATTCATTTCCCTCCCTATTTTCATCCAGGCTCTTGTAAAATGAACAGGGAAAACAAGCAACTTGAAACCATTATAAAATATTTGAACTACAACACCTGCATTAATATCTATTGTGGTGCTGAAGTTGGAGAAATGTGAATTTCCATTTCAACACTCAGAGATCCTGTGAGGTGTTTTCTCATGGTGAAGGC
Organism: Manacus vitellinus; assembly: GCF_001715985.3. NCBI lineage: Eukaryota > Metazoa > Chordata > Aves > Passeriformes > Pipridae > Manacus > Manacus vitellinus. The sequence goes on from NW_021940541.1 coordinate 935,200, forward strand.
AAGAACTGAATTGAGGTAGGTGGGAAAGCAGGAGCAAGTTCAGCATCTCTCAGCAGCCCTGGGCAGCCTATTCCAGGCTTCACAACCCTTTTGGGGAAGGAATTTTTCCTGATATTCAATCTAAACCTTGAAAAAGCATAGAAAACTTAAATAATATAACTTGATGACATAGTCTATATAACTTTCTTTTAATTCTCACATATTTTGAATTGTATTTAGAGCTGCTTGTAAAATCAACTGTATTTTATATATATGTATCTTAAAATACCACATTTTATTCTACTTTTGGAGAAAAAAAAGAGGTCCCTTCCAACCTAGGCCATTGTGTGATTCCATGACTTACCCTTGATATTAAGCAATAAAAATAGTGCATTTCTCACTTTAATGTGAATTACTGAGATAAGTGAAATTAGGTAATAAATAAACTCTAGGAAATAATGATCTGTTTGCTGACAGCTTCTAGAAGGATGTGAATAAATCATCATGCATCATTTCAACCTTATAATTGACAAGACCAGGTTATGACATCAGTTATAAATGAATGTAGCTTTATTATACATTGGCATCTTGTAGTCAGAAATCATCCATTTAATGACACACCGGGAAAACAGCTCCTTCAGGCCCTTGGACACACTTCTTGTGGAGCTGGCAGTGCCTCTGTGGTGAGGGGTCAACTCCTACCCATTCTGCACAAAGCATTTCTGGCACATCCCACTCTTGGACTTTGCCCCCCATCCCTTTTTTAACTTTGTTGTTGAAAAATTCGCTTAATTCAACAACAATTATCTTGAGATTAGGGGTCTGCAAGAGCAATATTAAGTGCATTTATTTCACTGTAGAATTTCAATGTTCCCTTTCAGAACTCCTGCTGAAGCCCCAGTGCCTTTCCCTACCATTGTTGGGGGGGAAGCCAGAGGTAGTGAAATTCCCCCTATTCTTTATTGTGCTTTTAATCTCAGTGAGCAAACAGCTGCTCAGCACTGACTCCAGTGCTCATCCCTCTTTCCTGGAGGTCTCTGCACTCTTCTCCAAGCACTGCTGGGGTCTTGGGTCACTCATGGGCCTTCCCTGTGGGCTGGAGTCTTGTGCCATCCCATCCCTCGCTGATTCCAGCAGCAAATGGCATCTCCTGAAGCTCCAGTGCACAGACTCAGAGAGACAAATGAAAACAGACAGAGGGGAAAAAAGTCTTCTGGACACTGCCTGAACTCACTGGGCATCCATGAAATCTTGCCCTGGGAGGAGCTCCTTGATCCCCAGCCAGAACCCCCATGTCCTCTCCAAACAGTCCTTGCCATGCACTGACTCAGCTGCTTCTTCTTCTGGAAGCACAAACACCCTCTGTGGTGACCCAGCTGAGGTTAGGCTGCCCATTTTATCCCGTGGTTTCCCTGACAGCACAGGAGGAAGGCCCAGATGTCACCTCTGTGTGACTGACAGCACCTCCAGCCACCCCTGGTGGGTCTGACACTGAGATGGCTCTCCTGTCACAGCCCTGCTGGGGCTCAGCTGGTGCATCTGTGCTTCTCCAGCTCTGCTTAATGAGCCTCTGCAGTTCATCCTGTTGGAAAAGGACATTTCCTCTAACTGGTGCCAAAGCTAGTTGAAGAGAAGTGCTGGCCCAGGGAGCTGCTGGTGCCCACCCTGGGGCAGGACATGGGGCACCCGAGGGTTGGGGCAGCACCTCCTCTGACATGGGAGGTTTAATCACTGCACCAGTGACCAGACTGACACCCAAAGAGCCATCAGCCACCATTCCTCTTGGTGCTCCTTTGCACAGGAGCAGTAGGAGAGAAGTCATTCTGCAAATGTACAAAAGAACGGCATGAGAAAGATATGGACCTGCTGGAATGAGTCCAGAGGTGGCCACCAAGGTGATCACAGGGTTGGAGCCCCTGTCCTGGCTGGGAGAGCTGGGGGTGCTCACCTGGAGAAGAGAAGGACCCAGGGAGGCCGTAGAGCTCCTTTCAGAGCATAAAGGGGCTCCAGGAGAGCTGGAGAAGGACTTTGGACATGGGCCTGGAGGGACAGGTCAAGGGGGAATGGCTTCCCACTGCTAGAGGGCAGGGATAGATGGGATATTAGGAAGGAATTCTTGGCTGTGAGGGTGGTGAGGTACTGGAATGGATTTCTCAGAGAAGCTGGGGCTGCCCCATCCCTGGAAGTGTCCAAGGCCAAGTTGGATGGGGCTTGGAGCAATCTGGGCTGGTGGAAGGTGTCCCTGCCCATGGCAGGGGGTAGGACTGGATGGACTTTAAGTTCCCTTCTAAGCAGAGTGAGATTTTTATCAAAGTTAAAAACCAAGCTAAGGCCTTTCATACACTTTGTTTGAATGTTCCCTTCAAGCTCAAATGCCCTGGTAGAGGGAGGTGCTCATACCTGAGAAACCAATCCCACCAAGTTCTACACCTATGTGCTTGTTTCTGTAACTCACCTGTGGATGTGAGTTAAGTCTCACATGTATCTGCATACGTAAAAAAAGGTTTCAAGTCTGGTGATTTTAACTATTTCCACCAGTTTTCTATTTTGATTCTCAGGTGGAAAAGTTCCTTTCATAGCCAAGCTTAAAAGTCTGTGTTTCAATTCTTCGCTTTTCCCAGTGTACAAAGTAGATGATGCTTAATAGCCACATTTACAGAGTGCTCAAATCACAAACCATGGAGGACTTTTTTCACGGAAAGAAGAGTTGTCATGGTAACAGAGCAGCAAGAGGTTTAATTCCACTGAAGTAACCGCAGAGGATGAGAGTGGAGGGGCTCTGGGAGGTCACTGAGCCCTGGCCCTGGTGCCTTCACTCCCTTTCAGAACTTCAGCATAACATCCCTCTGATAAACTGAGGTAATTCCATGTAAGCAAAGGAAACCAGAAATTTCCTTCATTATCCATCCCAAGTTGCTCCTGGTGAGAGGAAAGTCCTCGTCTCTGGAGTCGCTGAGTTCACGGGATGTGACTGGCATGGAAACAGAACCATGACATCCTTCTGACAAGTACCACCAACATTAATTGGCCTCATTTCTCCTTCAGTGTCTGTATGGTTAATGAGGTTTGTGATCTAATTTCTCAACTCTTTGTCGTATCAGTTGGGAATAATTTTCCTAACAAACATTTATGGACGCAATATTCACACATTCATCCAATATGTCTTTTACAACCCAGGCTTCTCCAGAAAGTATTTCTATCTTGACAGATGAGTTTAATAAAAAAAATCTTGGAGCTGAGGCTTCTGAAACTCAAGAATTCAATAATAATAAAAACTTAACCTATCCCAAATCAGAGAGTTCTTTAGAAAGAGAGAGGGAGCAGCCCATATTTATGTCTCATCAACCCATTTCAATCCATTGATGGGAAAGGATGGTACAAATATTATTCCCATTTTACAAATGAGGTTACAAAAATCCAGAGGAGCAAAGTGAATCACCAAATCGAGCTCTCAGTTATCTATAGTTTGCTTACAGTTCCTTATAGAGCCCCTGGGACACCCTGGGCTGAGCCTGATTGTCAGGGAACACCAGCACCAACCTCCAAAGGGAGTCAGGAGTGAGAGGCCAACCCTTTTCTGAGTGAAATGGAGCCCCAAACCATCAGCTTGTCCTTGATATTTTGACTGAAAGATTGAATATATATTTTAAATTATTCTGGAGGAAAAGCAGGTAAATATTTGATGCTTCAAATATTTCAAGCGATACTGTTCATCAAGCGATACAGCACACACAGAGCCAGGGTGGGGTAAGGTTGGACTCCATCATCTTGGAGGTATTTTCCAACGTGGATGGTTCTGTGATTCTGAGATGTCCCATCCCTGCAAATGTTCAAGGCCAGCTTGGATGGGGCTTGGAGAAATCTGGGCTAGTGGAAGGTGTCCCTGCCCATGGGAGGGGGTGGGACTGGATGGGCTTTAAGGTCCCTTCCAACCCAAACCATTCCATGATTCCATGATCTAGTTTCAACCCTGTGCTCATCCCTTGACATAAACTGCACCAAGCACTGAAGAAGTTCTTGCAGTCTTAGAGGGAAAACACATTGGGAACATGTGAGGAGCTTTTTGTCCTCCTCACTTTTCTGGGTCATGGCAAATCTGAGCTCTGAGAGCCCACATTGCTCAAAGGTTATTGTGGTTTGACACAAGAGTTACCTACATAAACCTGCTCATGGGACCACAAGAAGATACTTTGAGTCCTTTATTTAGTTCTTATGGATCTTTCTTTTAAGGCAAAACAAACCTTACAATTCCTCATCAACATTTTTTCACTCTCTACCCCTCCCAATTTACAGACTTAAACACAGCATCCCAGCAGCATCCCTTGATCCAGGCAGCTTTAGGGGAATTAAAAGCTTCTGTAAATCTTGAACTCTCTCAGGTTTTATCTAAACTACATCTGGGAGAAACTCACAGAGCAGGGAAGAGTCTGATTTTAGGGTGGACTCTCTGCCCTGTCCATCTGCTGTGCCAGGACACGGTGTCGGGCTGGAGGCTCAAAGGGAGATGGCTCAAACCCCCTCCAGCTGCTTCCCTGGCCATTCAAACATCTCCCAGCATCTCCCAGGTGCTCAGGAAAATTTCCTGAGCCCTCTTGTGTGATTCTGGCAAAAGGTTTCTTCAGTCCAGTGGTGTGTGAGGAGAATATCAATGAGAGGCGAGTTGTGATGGCTTAAGGGGTGCAAATTCCTCATTAACATGCAGCAGGAATTTCAGTTTGCAAAAGGGACTTCAGTGCAGAGAGGGTAAAGTGCTTGGAGGTTCCTTGACTTGCTCTGTCCTTAAAAGTATTTGAATTGAGGATGGTGCCCGTGAGCAGAGGGAAAAGCTGACTCCATGTCTGCTCTGCCAAGCCAGGCTGTGCATTAACCACGTGCACACGGCTGTCAGTGACATCAGCCATAAGATGTTTTTCTTCCAGAGCCATTTACAGTAATCAAAAAGGCTTTCTGGCTCCTAAATTGCCTCTAATGAGAAGGATATATATTTCTGTGCGATGGTTATATATTTCTGTGTGATGGATAATTCCCCAAACACATTGAGTTTCAAATAATTTCTAATTTTAGGATGCTAAGCTCCTGTTAACCTTGTAATCGTTTTCTCTAGGAAATCACTTCAAAAATTTACATACACTTCTATCTCTGTGCTCTCCCATCCTCCCTATGAATCACACATAATTACTTGGAGAAGGAGATCTGACCTATCTGTTTAGTCTTTATTCTCAATTACCCCTGCAATTACTGCAAATGGAGTCGAACACAATTCCTCTAACCACACTTTACCACTGTGCTGAGAAGTTGGCAAAATTCCCACCTACCAGAGAGGATTTCATGGAAAGGCAGTGCTGAGAGACCCCAGAGTGCTCAGACCCCAGTTGTGGATAATGTAGCTCTGTGTTTATGAGATTGTTGGGGAGTGTTTGAAACTGTTACTGCCAGAAAACGAAGAGGGACATTGGTGAACGTTTGTGCTGGCCCTTAATAACCCAGATTCTTCACTGCAGATGAACATCTTGGTGTCTCTCACTTGTGATGACAAAGCAGAACTGTCTGGACCGTGACAAACTGGAGATGGGCCGTGTCAGAACTGCTGAACCTCTACCTGGTTGGATGTGCTTCACCTTCTGGTTGCACAGGAACAGATGGTGTTCGATAATCACAGAATCATAGCATGATTAGGGTTGGAAGGACCTCAAAGCCCATCCAGTCCCACCCCCTGCCACAGGCAGGGACCACCTTCCACTAGCCCAGGTTGCTCCAAGCCCCGTCCAACCTGGCCTTGGACACTTCCAGGGATGGCACAGCCACAGCTCTGGGAAATCCATTCCAGCCCCTCACCACCCTCACAGGGGAGAATTCCTTCCCAATATCCCATCTAACCCTGCCTTCTGACAGCTGAAGGTCATAAATAAATGTTTCACTCCCAAACTTCACACAACTCTGTGTTTTTCATAGTCTCTGTGTGTCACCTGAATGCTCTGAGTTCCCTTTTTCAACACATGATTAATTGCTGACAAGAAAATTATAACTTCAATGTCTACTCTCAAGAAAATTATGGGCATGGTTTTAAACCTGCAGTCATATTTTCAAGAACATATTTCAAGTATATATTTCAAAGACCTACAGAAAATATGTGGAAATTGTTCCTTCTTTACATCGCTTCAGTCCCATCTTCTAATATTAGTAAAACTGTCAAGTCTCATTAGCTGCAGGTTAATTGAAGCTTTCACAGGTGATTAAAATACAGACACTCTATGGCAGATGTCGCCTTTTCTTTGTGATATAATGAAAGGGGAGAACAGGAAAAATTAATAAAATGCATATTTCAGAGATTTTTAACTATAGAGCAAGCTGATATTTCCCTTTCCAGATACCTCACAGAATGAGCAGTTGCACTGTGGAGAAGAAAGGGGGGTTCATTTCAAAGGAGACATTCAGAGGACAGATGGAGCAGAACACAGCAGTCTCATTGAACCAGAGAATCATTTAGTTTGAAAGGACCTTTAGGATTATTGAGTCCAACCATCCCCCAGCACTGCCAACCCACCAGCGACCCATGTCCCCAAGTGCTACACCCACACAGCATTTAAAGCCCTCCAGGGATGGGAACTCCACCCCTGCCCTGGGCAGCTGTGCCAGGGCTGGACCATCTTTTTTGGGAAGGATTTTTCCTTAATTTTCTTTAATATTCAATCTGAGTCTTCCTTGCACAACTTGAGGCCATTTCCTCTTGTTCCGTCACTTGTCGCCTTGGACAAGAGACTGACACCCACCTGGCTCACCCTCCTTTAGACTTCACCAATATTGTCCTCAGGTAATGTGCCAGGCAGGAGGAATCTGAACGTAACAGGAGAATATTATATATAAATGTAGATTTGGGTGGGTTTAGTTATTTTTCTAGTGTTACACAAATATTTTTTTGTAATGGGAAAAGTAGAGTTGGAGATGCTGTGGAGCAGGACCTTAACCTTTAAAAATTCTGGATCTCCTTTGGAGCATGGAAAGAGCTGTAGGACATTTCTTCCTTGCCAACTCACCTCAATTTCCTGCAGGTGTCTCCACCCTGAAGGAAACTTTTCCATCTCCAGTGACTTGGGTGGGTTGTAAAACTTGTGCTGGGGGATGTCCTGGAAGGCACCATCCCAGGGACCTCCTTCCATGTGCTTTGTGTGATGTTTCTCTTGGCTGACATTTATTTTATGTCCTGTAGGTTTTCTATAAACTCCAACCCAGGTGGGAGCTGGTCCAGGGCAGTGCCTGAGCATTTACAACCAGCCATCCAGCACAACAACCTGGCAGTAACTGGGGCTCTTACGGTGGAATTAGTTGGAAGATCAGTGTAAAAGCCTTGAATTGCCATTGCAGGCTCCAAATGTTCCTCACACTGTGATAAAATTTACAGCAAAATGTGGCTGTGCCCTGAAGGAGAAAAACTCCCCCCAAAACAACCTGATTTTTGGGTGAGGAATTTATAATCTTTTCACAGATTACTGAATTATGTTGATAATAATATATATAGAATATATTATTTATAATAATACAAATATATAGTAAATATATTTACTATATATATTTATTGTTGATAATAATAAAACAGTTTTAAGTCCATAAGGAATTTGGACTCCTGATTCCAACTGACATAAAGAAGAATCAAGTCCAGGGAGACTCTGTAGAGCTGGAGAGGAGCTTTGGACAAGGGCCTGGAGGGACAGGACAAGGGAGAATGACTTCCCACTGCCAGAGGGCAGGGTTAGATGGGATATTGATAAGGAATTCTTGGCTGTGAGGGTGGGGAGGCCCTGGCACAGGTTGCCCAGAGAAGCTGTGGCTGCTCCATCCCTGGAAGTGTCCAAGGCCAGGTTGGACATGACTCGGAGCAACCTGGGCTAGTGGAAGGTGTCCCTGCCCATGGCAGGGGCTGGAACTGGGTGTTCTATAAGGTCCCTTCCAACCCAAGCCTTTCTATGGTTCTTTCGAAACTCTGCTTCCTGTTCCATCAATAAATAATGTCCCCAAGTCTGGTTTTGATATTTTCCTTGCTTGTCATTTGTATTTTATTTCATGCACTGATGGAAATGAAGCACAGATATGCAGGGGAGGACTCCAGGTGTGATGGGAAGTGTTGCAGCTCCGTGTGAGCTCTGAGCAGGGCAGCAGCATTTCCAGGCAGGGCTCAAAGGTGATGACCCTGCCTGAGTTTTCTTAACATTTGTGCCCAGAGAGACTGAAAAGACCAAAATAGCAGAAACAGAATAAAATCTTAATGACCTGAGGACAAAGCCCTGGGCTGGACAGGGGTAAAATGAGTCTGAATGCCAAGCACAGGTTGTGTGAGGAGGGGAAGGGCTCAGACCAGCTGGCAGGGTCACAGGATGCAGACTCAGATACAGCAGCACAACATGGTAGGTGGGGGTGCCCAGGGGCCTGGGACAGATTTGGGGGCAAAGTAGGTTTCAGTCCTGCAGCTGGAAAATTCTAAAGGTTTTCAGAGAGAAGGAACTGAGCCCGGCAGAGGCTGAAGGGGCAGCAGGGTTTGGAGAGGGACTAGACCACAGTGAAGGCTAATGGATGGTTCAGTGCTGCAGCAGCACAAGGCCTTGCAAAGGTATAAACTGAGCATAAATAATTCACTGTTTAGGAGAGACTAAAGAGAGACCGTAACTGGGATCTCACATCCAAACCCATCTTTTGGTTTTTGCTTCTTCTTAAGGACACAGAGTGGCTCAGATGTTGAAGATGTGACACTGGTTGTGGCACAGTGTGAGACAGCAGAGGAGAGCCTGGCTCAATGAGAAGGTGTCAGGGTCCCAACGAGGCTGCCTGGAGGAAAGCCAGACTGACACACGGACAGCACCCCAACAGAGACTTCGATCTGGCCCAATGAAGAGATGGAGAAACATCTTGATCTTCTGACCATTTCCCCTGAGATCATGAGCAGATCAAAGGTTCTGCTGCTCTGATCTGAGGGGACACAGAGCTGAGGTTTCACTTTGCAGGGCAGGCACAGCCCCACACTGGGAGTGTGAGGGGAGGATGTACCCCCCACCTCGACCACCCTCCCTCTCTGTGAGCAGATACAACAGCACGTTCCCTGACAACAGAAGAACCTTTTAAATGCCTGTCTCTAATGTTTTAATTCAGTGGCTGTGTCAAAATCCTGTGCTGCCTGTGAGGAACATTCACTCTCAGAGCAGCACTGGAGCTGTCTCACATCCCTTCTCCTCCCCCAAACCACACAGAGGCTTTAGCAAAGCCAGAATTAAAGCTGGCACATGTCAGATTGCTATGGCAGTGAGAACAGCATTTCTCAGCTCATAAATTGGTTTATGACTTTTCATGTAGCTGTAGGAATAAAATAAATTTATAGACTGAAGACCAGCTTTTTAATGGGAGAGCAATGAAACTGAGGGGAACTTTTTGGCACACAGCGTTTGGAGGGGAATCAAAACTTGACTGAACGTGGCACTAACTTTGCCCATGCAGTGAACAGGACTTGGGGTTAAATGTTCAGAGGTGCCATCCAACCTGTGACTTTTTAATTGATTTTGATTCTTTTTTATTAATTTTCATAATGTTATTTGAGTAATTATCAAAACAAACTTGCACATTAGAAACATATACTAAGAATTAAGGTGTGAAAGCTTTCCATGTAGATATTGGAAAGATGATGACTGGATTATTTTGTGCCTGTAGAAATTGCTTCAAATGTAGCAAAACCTTGGCAAGGTCAGTCCTGCACTGGAGATGACACAGAGCAGGAAGAAGTGAGGGATGGGAGAATGGACCCACCACGGGGAATGAAACTGGACCCACCATGGGCACTTTCACAGCCTTTTCAGTGTAGGTTCAGGCAGCTTTGACTGCCCTAAGAGGCTTTTCCTTCCCCACCCCCCTGCACACAAGAGCAGGGTCCCTGCATTTGAACCCAGGCCTCGGACTGTATTGGTGAGGAGCACATCCCAGCTAGTGCTTTGAGACAGAGAGGAGCACATTCAATGGATTTCCAAGGGGAAATGCACAAATATTAACTGTATTAATTGGTTATCCAGGGAAAATGTGGCTGCCCCATCCCTGGAAGTGTCCAAGGCCAGGTTGGACTGGGCTTGGAGCAACCTGGGATAGTGGAAGGTGTCCCTGCCCATGGCAGGGGCTGGGACTGGGTGGGTTTAAGGTCCTTTCCAACCCAGACCATCCTGTGATTCCATGGTAATGAAGATTAATAACTCACAGGCCTGATGGGTCAAAGTTTTGCCTAACATTTTAGGATCTAGGAATCAGAGTTGGAGGGAATATCCACCTCCACGCAGTCCCCTCCTTGCACAGGCAGCTGCCTCCTCATGCCTGCTTTGGATCCATCTGCCAGTGCCACTGCAGATGTGGTTTATATGTTCAGTTACTCAAAGATGAGGAATAATGGCATTTCAGCAATTACAACCCCAAAAGACATATGCTTTGTTGATGAAAGATCTGTCCATACAAATGTGACTCTTGATAATTAAATATGCCCTTCTATCAAGCTGGGAAAGACACGGAGCAGAGATTTAGAGGCAGCAGAGGGAATCTAAAATTAGATTCACACCATAAGCTGCATTACTTAGGGAAAGCAGAATTTATTTTCTCCAGTGGTGAAGTCACTAGTATTCCCACAGAGAGAATTTCTCCTACAATACTCTGAGAAGCTGGAACATGTTTTAAGCCTTAAGGGGTGTTTGGTGCAAGGTGCTCTATCAAGTAATGGCAAACACCTCAAAATAGGGAAATTACCCACTATGTGAGTTATTCCTGTGCACAGAATTCACAGAATCACAGAATCATTTAGGTTGGAAAAGATCTCCAAGACTTAGTCCAACTCTTGATCAATCATCCTTTTGTCACCCAGCCCAGAGCACTGAGTGTCACGTCCAGTCCTTCCTTGGACACCTTCAGGGATGGGGACTCCACCACCTCCCTGGACAGCCCCTTCCAACGCCTGACAACCCTTTCCATGAAGAAATTTCTCTTCATGTGCAATCTGAACCTCCCCTGGCACATCTTGATGCCGTTTCCCCTTGTCCTGTCCCTTATTCCCTGGTAGTAGAGCCTGACCTCCCCCCAACTCCATCCTCCTGTCAGGGAGTTGCAGAGAGTGAGAAGGGTGATAGATACCATGAAATAGGGCTGAAGGCAGGAGTCATTCCTAATTTGATGGCTCCCATGGACAGCAGTGATGCAGCTCAGCTGGTCCATGGGGGTCAATGCTGTGACCAAGGTGATGCTCAGCTGCTCTCACAGAGATGTGGTGCCTGGTAGGTCGCACCTCCTCCAGCCAGGGTGGGAACCTGCAGCACAATTAACTGTGCTGGAGCAAGAACAGTACATCTTCAGTGTCTAATCAACTCGAACACGTTCTAATTCCTCCTATCTGTCCAGCACACTTGCTGCCTTAAAAATAGAGGAGTCTTGGAGCAGTATCAGAAAAACCATCATTACCCCAAGGTCGTTTCAGATAATTGGTTCCCCAATGTTCCTTCTCTGCTGTTCAGTGTGTGGTTATGATGGTTTAAAGATGGGCGCTGTCCCAGTATTACCTTGAAGGGAGGCATTGTCTTGGAGCAATCTGATTTTACACAGGTTTATTTCTAAGTTAATACAGTAGCTTTACATGCTACAAGTGAGGTAAACAGGAAAACTGAAGAGAGAAATACAGCCACAGCAAATTGAGCTTTTAATTAATGCGTCTTCTGCCTGTGCTTCATCTGCTTTTCCCACTGTTTCCTCTTCTGGAGGTGCTGCTTGGTGACAGGAAACTAATTAGACTCAGATCTCTCCTCAGCCAAGAAAAAAGAACCATTAATTTTGGTACTTACAAAACTGTCCTGACTCACAACATTTCCAGGCCGTGTAGTTTAATGTCTGGTGATGGACAGCTACAGCCATTTCCTTCCCCTACAGCCTCCACCACAATCAAGCACTGGGGTAGAGCAGGGGAACGAGGGTTGGGGGATGTTCAGGTGACTAGTGAGGGGTGACATCCTCTCCCAGTGCCCCCAGTCCCTTCAGAGCTCTGAATGTGGTGCTGTGCCAGAAACACAGCTCCCAACTCCATGGTAACTTCTTGCATGAAAGCATTAAGTCCTGAATCCATAGCTAATTAATTAAAGGTGATTAATATTTAATTTGACATCCAGACAACAAAAAAAGCCAATAGGAATTGATGGTCTTATTGACAGATTTCAGCACATCAGCTCATAAGGATTTTTCTCTACAATCTCTCATTTTAGCAGAGAATTTTAAGCAGAGGATGAAGCTGAGCTTGTTTGAGCTTCACTGAACTTGGTTAGAGAAAAAGGCTTTGATAAAAAGAGGAACCTCTGGAAATTAATTGTTTTTCCCCTAAAGTGACAGGGATCAATCCAGCTTTGCTTTCCTTTAAGTCTGTAGTGGAACGAGTGGATTTGGGGAGACTTTGCTGCAATTACAAATCCCAGATGTGCCTCCAAACACTCCTGAAAATCTGCCAACTGCCTTAACAGCCTGTTAGCACAGAACTGGGCCAGGTCTGATCCTCACTGAGCCATCCCAGGCAGGGCTGAGGAGCTGGAGTTGGAATCAGCGGTCTGGGAGGGTTTTCCAACCTAAATTATTCTGTGATTCCAGTTCCACACTGGAAGGGGCTGGTGGCTTCCCAAGTAATATTTACTCCAATTGGGTCTAATAGATTTTCCCACTCTTTCTGTGCAGGGAAAAAATTGTCAGAGACTTCAAGAGATGAAGCTTTTCCATCTCCTTGTGAGTTAACATGAACAAAAAATGAATCCCACCTCTTCAGCCAGGGTTTAAATGCAGGTTTCTCCTTCTGTCCAAAAGACTTGCCTGAACCCTCATGCTCTAAACCAGAAGTAATACCTTAAATTAATTAATGTATTAATTCTAATTAATGTATTAATTCTAATTTGCTCCCATGGTTCTCCTGAATCAGACAAAATTCAGCTCATGGGACAGAGCTGGTGCAAAATTACTCAATGATCCTTGTGGGTCCCTTCCAGCTCAGAATATTCTGTGATTCTGTGTGACAGATCTCAGGAACCAACATAAAGCATAAGTTGAAAGAAATCTTATAATAACTGGGGTGATTCCTTTAAAAAAATTAGTCTTATTAGTAAATACCAGAGCTTGACTAACTGTGCCTCTTAAATGTTTTGCCTTTTTTATTAATTTAAATATACATTCAGGACTTTTAAATATACACAATAATTTAATGTAATCACTGGAAGGTATTTACCCCTTTGAGGATTTTTTCCCCATTCATAGCATGAAATAAAAGACTTTAACAGCCAAGCCTGAACAAAGAGAAATGTTTCACCTCATCTCATTACTTTGTTCAGTAATTAAACAACTAATTGCCTTATATATAAGAGTAGAAAAAAACTCAATTCTTTATATTTCAACCACCAGCATTTTTTAGAAGCATTTCCCCATAAAGAATTAAAATAAAGTTAAAAAGCCCTCCCTGAATTACCCACTTAGGAATTGCTCAGTGTGAGCTCAGCCTTCACGGCAGACTAAGCTCTCCAGGGATTAAACCTCAGTTTAACTATAAATCCAGTACAACAGCAATAGAGTGTTTGGCCAGAGGTATAAGTGAGGCTTTGCTTTACACAATAAATTTTGTGTTCTCCTGCTCCACTGAGGTTTTGCCAGGAAGAAATTAAGGAAGAAAAGAAGGAAAGAAAGGAAGGAAAAAAGAGCAGAAGAAAAGCACAATATTTCACATATTTCATACTCAGCTCAGTAACACATACATAAAAAAATCAATATGTACATGGAGAATAATTAATTTATCCACCCCCTTCCTGCTGTTATCCAACTTACACTGCACAGGCTTCCATCAAGGCATAAATTATCTATTCCTGTGAAAATATGTTAAACATAAAAATCTGTTTTCTCTATCTTTTATTTGAATCCTAATCCAATTCCTACTGGAATTGTTTGCACTGGTCTGTGCAAACATTAAATAACAGTAATGGGGAACACATTTGGAAAGCCAACAGTGAAACTGGTCATGCAGAAATCCTAAATTTTGCATCCTTCCAATGGATGGAAAGAAAAAGAGCTGCCAAAAGGCCCACCAGGTGCACTGGCAAAGGGACAAAAGCCCAGCTCATTGAGAAAATTCAGGAGCTGTTTCAAGACAATTTGTGAACAAAAGGATCAAAAATGGCCAACAAAGATACTTGCATTAAATTATTCACCCAGCTCTTACAACACTTCAGTCTGTGAATGGGTCAACTGACTTCAATATAATATTTTCATACTCAAAAATCAGCCAATTTTCATAGAAAATTTTATTTTCCCACATATCTTCGAACTTCCTCCCCCTTCATGCTGTGGGTTTCAAAATGCAAATACCACAATGTGGCAAAGCACAGGGAAATCAGGATTTACTGCTATTAAATTCTCTTCCAATAAAAGTCAGTGGCTCTCCTGTGGTTGCCCCTCTCAAGAAATGCATTTTAGAATCACAGAATCATTAAGGCTGGAAAATACATCCAAGATCATCAAGTCCAACCTTTGACCAAATCCCCCCACACCCACAAAATCCTATGGAAAGTACCACAATCAATGCATCAGTATGTGGTAAAATATAAGAGATTTAATTTTAAACTCAGCAAAACTGCAGCTATGTGACCTGGGCTATGTTAATATTCATGTTTCTAGAATAGACTTTTTTTTTTTAATCCTTGAAAACCAAGTGCTGTTCCATAAAGATGCTTCTTAGGGAGTTTTCATTATCTTGCACAATGAAGTAGTTAAAGTTTGATGCAGCAAATGTTCAAATCCAACACAAAAAATAGACTCTTATAAAGAGCTGAGATGCTGCTTATTATGATTCATTCTCCTGTGCAACAAGGTGTGTCTTTACCTGTCCCTATGTTGCACCCTCATCAAAGCTCCCACAGTCTTCAGTGAGGCTGTTCTGGTGGTCTTGATTCCAACCGTTATTTTTCCTCATTTATTAATATCCATGGCTCCAATAATAACCTAGAAAACAGGGATATACCGTGCTTGGAAAATGAAGAGTGGCTTAGGGAGTGGGGCTCCTCCACGTGCCAGTTGAAGCCCAAAAGTGATGACAAATGGAGGAGAAACCAATGCATGTAGGTGGCCGCTGGGACATCCCGTGGCTCATATCATGGAATCATGGAATGGTCTGGATGGGAAGGGACCTTAAAGCTCCACTCATTCCACCCCCTGCCATGGGCAGGGACACCTTCCACTATCCCAGGTTGCTCCAAGCCCCATCCAGCCTGGCCTTGAACACTTCCAGGGATGGTGCAGCCACAGCTTTTCTGGGTAACCTGTACCAGCATCCTGGGAGGCAGAAACAGCCCTTGGCTTTATTCCAGGCTTGGTTTCAGGACAACTCACAACCCAACCAGCCAGACACGAGACACAGCTAACACACCAAGGACAGGTTCTGCTGCAGCAGTAAGAGCCAAACAGGAGCTGGAATCAAGGCAGGAATTTGTCTGACAGGCACTTAAACTTGAGTGTAGGTTGTGCTGGGCCGACTGCAGCGACAGATAAAGGGATTCATTGCCAAAGTGAGAGGAGAGGAACTGGGGAAGTACAAATCAATCATCTCGTGTTTGACTTTGTTTTAAAAAGCAGGGGTGGGTGGGTTGTTTGAAGCAGACAATGGGGCTGTAATTCCTTCAGCTCTATCTATAATGGCATCATGAATATGCATCTTTGGAGATTAAAGGACCCCCTTTCCCAGGCTCTGACATACAAAATGCTCTGAATCTGATTATTTAAATTGTACTAAATTATCAATGCAATTATCACCCAGACAAAACAAGCAGATTATTATTCTGTGCAATTCTCTTTGAAATGAATGGGAGAGAAACAAAAGGAAAGGGAAAACCATCCTAACCTTCAAAAATGAGCTCCCAGCCTATCTCCTCCTTCAATATTCATCCCCTTCTTGCAAGGTGAAGTCTGTTGTCTCTCAGCTCCCTGATTGTTATTTTTCTCATAAACATCTCTGGGTTTCCTGTATTTATAAACTAAAGTTGTTCATTAAAGTAGCAGAGCAGTGTAACTTGGATGGATGGTACTGGTGGGATGGCTGGTCATGTCCCATCACTGCCACAACCTGCTGGGACTCATTTTTAGCCTCTAAAATGTCGTGTGCATTAGAAATGGGACATTTGTCCCTGGAAACAAGGATGTCCAAGGAGAATTGTCCATGCTGCCACCTCCAGCATCCCCACTGCTCATGGTGAAGCCCAAATAATACCAGTGGGGTGCTGAGCAAGATGTTCTCCCAAAAGACTGCAGTTTTCACCCTTTCAAACCACAGCCAACAGCCTGAGGGGTCAGTTGTCCTCTGGGCAGCTGCTGCAAATGGTCTATTGTTAACAGCTCCTGGGTGTAGAATACAATCACTGTGGGTTACATCCACACAGTGATGAACTGGTCCCAGCTGTTCTAACTAGGACATGAGCCCAAATACAACCATGGAACGTTTAAGGTTGGAAAAGACCTTTAAGATCACCAAGTCCAACCATCAACCAGACCCACACCATGCTCACTACTAACCACATCCTCAAGTGCCACATCCACTCATTTTTTGAACACCTCCAGGGATGGGGACTCCACCACTGCCCTGGGCAGCTGTGCCAGGGCTGGACAACCTTTTCCATGAAGAAGTTTTTCCTGATATCTAATTTAAACCTCCCCTGGCCGTTTCCTCCACCTGGATCCCAACCTCCACCTGGCTACAGCTCCTGAGGTTTCAGCACTTTGTGTCTGTGCTCCTTTCCCAGCAGTGGAAGCAGAGGCAGAGAGAAGCAGAGCCAAGACTTTGGGATGTGAATTCAGCTGTATCCTTGAAGGTGAGTTATCTCAAATTTTCCCTCCACGAGCAGCAATTCTTTTTCTGTTGTGTCAGAGACATCAAGAGCACAGAGACATTGACCATTTTAATGTTCCTGTAGATCCTGATCTCAACTAACCCCCAGTAAAGGAACTCTAAAGGATGCTCTTCAAATCATTACAAGTAGAGTGAGAGCTAAAACCTGTCAGGACACACTCAGGGCTGCCATCACCTGTGATGCAGAACACAATGTGTGCCCATTGCTCATTTCCCACCTCACTTTAGGGGCTTTTCACACCCTGTGAAAGCTCAGAGGGACACATTTTAATTTGAGCTTTACAATGTGTGAGGCTGAAGCCTCCTAATGTTCAAAAAGGGTGTCATAAATCATGAGAGCTGCCCAGGGTATGTGAAAAGCCTCCAGGGATTCAGAGCATCCTTGGGGCAGCTGGAGATGAACAAGCAGCACATGAAGTTTTCCAGGCTCTCCCGTTCCATTGAATTTCCAAAGTCATCTGTGTTTTTACCTCAGCCCAGACATTCTCACAGAATCACAGAATCATTTAGGTTGGCAAAGACCTCCGAGGCCATCGAGTCCAACCTTTACTCATGTTGGTGGCCAGGAACAGCTTGTCTCTGGAGACTCTTCAGACCTGGGAACTACTTGAATTAGTTAAAACTTTGTGAGTTCTTTCAAACTGTTCTCCCAGTGCCAGGGACTGGATACCTCATGGCTGGAAGTGTCAGCCAGCCTGGCAGTGAGCGTAGTGTCATTTCAGCACAAAGGTCAGCAGCCCAAATTCCCCTCAGCTGATATTGCTACTAAAATTTCCTTTTTAGTAATAACCTTTCTTCACGTCAGAGCAATTATAACTGAACTTACTCTCATGATTTGACTAAAGCAAAAAAATAAAAACAAGTTGCCATCAGCTACTGCAGCTTTTAAAATGTATTTATTTAGTTATTTGATTTGGAAAAGACAATAACCAAAAGAAAAGGAAGATAAAAACCTGCCAACATTAACTGTGGTGAGTTTATCAGCAAGTTCATTAGCAAATGCATTTCAGTGATTAAACCCAATAATAGGCCTTCAATAGAAACTGAGAGATAACAGTAAGAACTACTTGTTGTCAGCACATCCCTGTACATGAGGCAATTTATAGACAATAGGGTGATGCACCAGCTGGATTCATGGATAGTGCTGGGACCTGCCCCTGCTGGTGCAATTCTGGGGGATTTGGGGCAGGTACTGTGCTGAGCTGGAAGGGACTCATGAGGACTATGAAGTCCCACTGCTGGCCCTGCACAGGACACCCCAACAATCCCCCCATGTCCCTGAGAGCGTTGTTCAAATGCTCCTTGAGCTCAGACAGGAAGAGAGTAACCGAGAGCATTGTCCAAAAAATAAACCTAAACTGCTTTCTCCTGTGCATCAGTAACTCAAAGAGCTTTGGATATGTAACAACTCTGCATCTTTCTGGCATTTTCCCATTTTTGTGCAGATCGCTCAGAGAAATAATCTCAGGCTGAACCAGGAGTTACTGTGGCAATCATGGTGAAAATATTAATTGCTCACCTCCTCTTCCATGCCCTCCGCACACAGGAGTCAATCCTCAGCACAAGGATTTCTCAGGGCTCCTGGGAAGCTGGAAGGAGCAAACATGGTAAGTTATCAGTCCAGCTTTACTCTTACATGTCAGATATTCCCAAACCCAGCACAAACTGCTCCACCTCCAGACCCTCTGCATGGGGCAGAACAGTGTCTGCTCCAGTCCAGCAGGAATTCTGCTGTGCCAACAGCTCTGCTGAAGGCTTTATCCCACCCACTGTGCCATGGCAGAGGGGCAATTTATATCCCCAGCTCTACAGGGTGTCAGCTGAATGTCCCTCCAGGTACTCCCGGTCTCCAGGAGAAGTGATGCTGCTCTGCCTTACGTCTGCACACAGGTTTGTATCCTGCAGCTTGTTTGTCAGCTCTTTATTTCAGATGCCTTTGGGTTCTAATTGACTATTTCTGTCTCTTTTCATGCTTATTTGGCTGTTGTTAAGTAACTCATTGTGAAAGCAAAGGATTAACAAATAGCCTGGTTCCAAACATTCTTCAGTGGTTTAAACCTTAGTAAAAAGCAAAACACTTCAGGTCACCAAGCTGAGCATTGTCATCTCCACTTAAAGTGTTTTAATGGGCTGTTAAAGTATTGCTGCAAGTACATCCACAGCATTATAAATAATAAATTAAAATTAATTCCCAGTGCATGAATATATATGGGTTTTTTTAAGTTTACCTTTAATAGCTGATATATTTGTTGTCATTGTCAGTCCACAAACAGGCATTACTTTCAGAGTTTCCCATTCAAAACCCTTCCCAGATGTTTTAGCTGGTTCTAAATACACCCTGAGCTGAGCAGTTGTAGCACAGTGAGCAGGGTCAGGACCCGAGGAAACAGCTGGAACTGTGCCAGGGAAGGGTTAAGTTGGATGTCAGGAAAAGGTTCCTCCTCCAGAGGGTGGTTGGGCACTGAACAGGCTCCCCAGGGCAGTGTCACGGCCCCAAGGCTGCCAGAGCTCAAGGAGGGTTTGGACAACGCTCTCAGGGACAGGGTGGGATTGTTGGGGTGTCCTGGGCAGGACCAGGAGTTGGGCTGAATGATCCTTGTGGATTCTAACTCAGGATATTCCGTGATTCCATGATTCTCTGCAGGTACAATTCTTTGTGTTTAACAGAGGGGAGGCAATGTTCAGTTAAATTTCTTGGCAGCAGCTGTAATCAAAATGTGCCAGGATGGAAATGTCTGTCTGGGATATTCCCAAGGAAAACAGTTCAGGGCCAGGACCCCCAGGTAGGGCCAATAGAAGGTCAGTGCCCCCCATGCAGCACACAGGGGCTTCCTCAGCAGCTCCACCCCAAGCCCTGTCTGGAAAACCAACTGGACTGGCAGACACACTCCTGAATTCCCACCCTTTGTGAAAATATACCGTGCAGTGCAGAATGCTGAGGTAAAATCAGGTGGGAGTGCCCACATTTTCCATACCTGATGTATTGCCTGACTCCAGGCAATGAACTCATCACTGCCATCATTCTAATTGTTTTCAGCTCCATCCAGGGAATGTCTTCAAACATATTTGAGGTCCAGTCCCTTCAGCAATCTCAGCCCTAACAGCCTTTACCAGTGAACCATGCACTGTAAATGAGATGGGGAAAAAAACCAACCCCTTTTCTCAAAATGACAACGTGGGGACTTTTCACTGACTGGAATTTGAAGGGCAATGAGCATATTTGCATTATCTCAGCACCTCACACCATACCAACCTGCAGCTCTAATATTTACAGTGTGCACTACGCTGTGTGTTGTTCAACTCATGAACAGAGCCAATGACCCAAAAAACTGGAATATGTATGAACTGAAATCAAACCAGGCTGGAATAGTGTGTGCTGTGTTATCACAGGCAGCAGAGTGGAAATACAAGCAGTAACTCAATTCTCCTGAAATGAATGTCAGGGTGTCTCTGACTCCCACCAAACTTTTCCCCAATGTGCTCTATTTTCTACCCACATCATCCATATATGTTATGTGACTCTGTGATCTATTTTTGCTGAAACTTCCTCCTCTTTGAGACAAGGGTGAAGGCAGCCACGGCTCATTTAACCTGACTTGCTTTTCCTCCTTTAGCCTCCTCCCAGTCCCTGTTTGGGATGAGGTTTAGGGATGGCATCTGAGATGTTCGACCTGAGCACAGCGGTCTTTGTGTCATTTTACCAATATATGGGGTTTATTTGCACAAAGTAATCATGGAATCATAAAATCCCAGACTGAGGTCTTAAAGCCCATCCAGTTCAACCTCCTGCCACGGGCAGAGACACCTTCCACTAGACCAGGCTGCTCAGAGCTCCCTGCAATGAAACAGGAAGGTTCCTAAAGCACAAAAAATACTGTATTTGCTGCGGAAAGACGTAAAGTCTGTGTTTTTGGAGGGGGAGAAAGCAGCACCCAGGGCTGACTGGGATGTGAGACATTCCTGGATGGTCTCCAGGGAGTGGAAATATCATGTAAAGGAGAAGGAATGAGGCATCAGTCCTGGACACAGCTCAGAGCAGGTGTGTCCAGACACCAAATAAAGTATTTTCTTGTCGTTATTTCTCATTAAAGGATTGCTTCTTCCCCCCATGCATATGAGTTTGGTTTGAGGATAAAACACCTTATTGAATTAAAGCAAGAAAAATTGTATTTTTAATTTAGAAGTTTTGATTTCCACTCTCCCTGAAAAAAAAATAAATCTATTCTTCAGCCCCTTCAATGTTTCCTCAGGTAATATTGGTACATAACAACAGCCCATAACAGCTCCAATGCTTTTATGAGGAGATGTTTTTATATTGACAGATATTTCAGTTCACTGAGCAGAATATTACAGTCTGTAGAGCTTTGATAGAAAAAGGAGTGATAAAGCTATAGAAGAAATATATTAAGTTTCTTGCAAGTAAATGACAAAGCTGTAGAAAATTAACACTTCTGGTGTTAGATTGGCACATTTCTAATTTTCCTTTCTACTCACATTCATTCATCAAAAAACACAGTTTGGGGAAGTACTGCAGTGCTATTTAGATCTGAGAATGGTCATCCAAACACCCATAAGTGTTATGGTCCTTTTTTAATATCTGAGAAATAGAAAATCACTTAAATGTAATTTACTGTCTGTTTTCCAGAGCTTAGATTTTATGATCTATAAATACATGTTATTTCTGTCTCTAATTCCCTTCAATACCTAATTCACTGCTTTAGAGATCTGCACAAATCCCAGGGAGACATATGTGAACCATTCCTTGATTTGTAGGGAAGATGAGAAGAAAAAGAAAGAGAAGGCAATGATGACACAGCTCCTGTGCTGAGTGATGAGGGAAACTGTTAGCCACACACAAAGGTGTTGTTCCCTGGGGACTGGGAGGTGTGTTCTGCTGTGCCCCAGCCCCAGGTGACCCTCCCCAGCCAAACCTCTTGAAGCAAATTGATTCTCCTTGAGCTTTTCTTAAGGAAAGGTTGAAAAACCAGCAACTCTTTACTTCTCAGAAGCAGTTGAGATGGGGAGTCTTCTCAGCTCCACCAGGATGGTCATTATTGACATCTCAGGGCTCAAAATAGCAAGGAATTGGAGAGGAGAAGGGGGTCAGAGCTGGAGCACAACCCCCTGCACAGCCTTGGGGGGTGACACCAGCACCAAATGTCTGAGAGGAGGGGAAGAGAAAAGGTGTCAACACCTGAAAACTTGGACATTGGGACTGGTCAGGACAAGAGGGGCTTTAAGAGGATGTGTGGATGTGGCACGAGGGGACATGGTTTAGTGATGAACATGGTGGTGCTGGTTGATGGTTGGACTTGGTGAACTAAAGGTCTTTTCCAGCCTTAACTATTCTGTGATTCCATGATTCCCTGATATGCTGAAAGGTGAGCAACAAAAAAATAGTGATACCATCCATACTACTAAAGAGAAAACCCCAAGAAATGGTTGTGTATAGTGACCCAAAATAGATCATTTGTGTATATATTTATATTTCTTAAAAAGCCTGTGGTTTTAACAGTTAATAGAAAATAACAGTGCTTTAAATTCTGAGAATATTTTTCAACGCCACAATGTCTTGTGGCTGTTTGATCCCATTCCAGAGCCCTGGTTCTGCTATTTACACAAGACTGACTTGCAATCAAGGCTTTTAGTCATATCCCTCTGGGTTCTTACCAGCTCCTGCCCAGCTGATGAGCATCTGTTACGGTCAGTAAAGCAGAGAGTGAAACCCAGACATTATGGTTGGAACTGCTTTGGATCCTGTCTTGTTTGGAACTTGGAACAGCTAAACCCTGGGAATTTAGAGAAGAACTAAATTATTTCTTGTTAGAAGTTGGATTCTTTGAAGTTGGAGCCTTCTACATTTGGAGTAGTTGGCTAGATGCCAGTGCAGTGCTAATGGGCTCAGTGTGCACCTCACCTGCTCCTCCTGGAATCCCCATATCCTGGCTCTCACTCCATGTTCAGATTGCAGAATCCCAGAATCCTGGAATATTTGGAGTTGGAAGGGACCTCTGGGAATCACTTAGTCCATCCCCCTGCCCAGGCAGGGTCACCTGGAGCAGGTGATACAGGAACGAGTCCAGGTGGGGTTGGAATGTCTCCAGAGGGGGAGACTCCACACCCTCCCTGGGCAGTTGTTTCAGGCTCTGCCACCTCCATGGAAAGAAGTTCTTCCTCGTGTTGAGGTGGAACTTGTTGTGTTTTGGTTTATGGCCCTTGCTCCTCATCCTGTCCCTGGGCAGCACTGAACAGAGTGTGGGACCATCCTGACACCCCTTGGAGATATTTGTGTGGATTGATGAGATCCCCTCAGCCTTCTCTTCTCTGGGCTAACCAGGCCCAGTTCCTGCAATCTCTGCTCATCAGAGAGATGCTCCAAACCCCAGATCATCTCTGTGGCCTCTGCTGGGCTCCTTGTCTTTCTTGAACTGTGAAGCCCAAAATTGAACACAATACTCCAATTGTGGCTTCACTAAGCTGATCGGAGCAGAAGAATCCCCTCCCTCACCCTGCTGGCCACACTCTTCCCAATGCACCCCAAAATTGGTATATGAGAGTGTCTGTGGGACTGAGGGGCAGAAAAGCAGCTCATTTACAGAGATAAAAGAATTACAGAAAAGGTCAGAAGTCCTGGTTGTGAAGTATTAGATAACAGACTAATAAAAGGAACTGAATTCTCAGGAAAAAAGGCAACAGAAAAATATGGAAATCAGAGAGTCTGACCTTTAAAATGTGCACTTTGCAATGCCAAAATAAAGCCATGTGGGAGGGCCCAGCATCCAACTTGAGCATGATTAAATATTTTGCCAAGGAGCAGCTTATTGTGACTTCCTGGCACAAACTCAGGCTCAGTGTTTACCTTTCCTGGTGGAACTCAGCATGCACAATATCAGGATGAGTCCAAGGCTGGAAAAAGAAGTATTTGGGCATAAAATGTGTGTTCAGTGCTCTGTTCCGTGCTGAGGGCAAAAGGCACAGAGAGAAACCCTCCAAGTCAAGAACAAATCAAGTCACCTTTAATCTACACTGGAATAAATTATGCAGAAAAGGCTGCAGTGGCTGTCAAAACTGGAAATAAATCCCTCTTATAAATCACATCTGTACTGCTGCCTGCATTGAGCAAAAAATTAGTGATCAAAAGGTGTTTGAAAGAAATAAACACCATGTAGGTGTTAGAATTGGTATAAATAGCATCACTGTAGATCTGTCACTCTGCTTTTCAGTAGTGCAGGTGCTCTAAATCTGTGCTGAACTCACAAGTTAATGAACAATCAGAGATTAGGAATAATTTCTTCATTCTAAGAATATTCTTCTTTAAGAATAAACATTATTTGATCCAACAACAAATAAATTAGGAAATGGAAGGTCAGTTAATTCACTTCAAATTTGATCAGAGTGGCTGTAAGTGCTCAGTGCAAAGGGGTACAAAACCACAGTCTGTAACTCCTAATTCCATCTGTTTCTCCAGCAAAGGCTTCCCTGATTTCCCTGGGTAACCTCAGCTTACAGTTATAGGGCATAATAAGATTTTACATTTTCCACCACCTGTAAAGAAATACTTTCATGAATTAATGGTAAAATTGACCTTTTCCTTCGTCTACCACAATGTCCAAGTCAGAAATCTTTTGTTTTCAGGTTTTTTTGTAGAATTATGAACATTCACAACCTGAAACACTTTCTCCTCTTTCCAACTGTGACAGGAAGATTCCAACTCTTCTTTCCTAGCCATGATCCAGACACCAGAGAGGCAGATCAATCAGAAAGGCACATCAATCATTAAGTCTGGCTCTGAGGAAGGGAATTGGCAGGCCTTGTGTAACTGAGTAGGGGGGTTTGTTACTTTTTAAATCTGCAGAGAAAAACATTCAGAGAAAAGGAGATGGAAAACAGAAAGAAGGGAATTCATGGCACTCAAACAGGAAAGAAAGAAGAAGGAATAAAAGTTCTTTGGCTTATGATGCCCCATGGCAAGGGATGCCCCTCTCTCTTTGTCTGACAGTATAAAATCAGATTGATGGGTTGTGGATAATCTTAAATGAACAAGCATCACACAAATTTTCCATAAAATCCGTATTTTGGGCTACTGCCTATCTTGGCTTGCCCTGACCATGGAGCTTGGTCTTTGCTGTCACAGATCAAGGATAAAGAAATGGGTTCCAGCCTTCCTCCTGAAAGCTCCTCCCAAACAGGATGTGGCAAGAAGGGTAGAAAAACCCTAATTATCCATTGATAATGACCATCTAACTGACACAAATCAAAGGCCTGGAAAAAAAAAAAAAGAAGATAAATCTGACTTCAAGAATTAAAGTGACTTTAACAGACATAACACAAATCAGTGAAAAGACATTCCTGATTGTGGCACAACTGGTGGAATGAACTGGTACTCAGGTAGGAAGCTATAAATTCAGGATGAGTATTTGAAAAGGATTCAACTTAATACTTTAATATGATAGCATGGAGATTATGAAAATAATTAAGGTAATTATAAAGAGTAATATAAATAACAATAATTATACATATTTAGATGCTGAGTGTGGTCATCTCAAAATTTCTCTTAATCTTGTCTAATAATTGTTTCATTTTTAAAGAATAACAAAGCACTGTTTGAGCTTTCCCCAAGAATGTGGATGGTGGGAAGAGGGGAAAAGGAGAAGGGAAGAAGTTTTGAAGTATAAAACTAACATTTTTTTGGAATATAGAATATACTTTTGTGAATAAAAAGAAAACAGTTGCTGCCCAGATGCATTTGTTGCCCAGCATCCTGGTCCATATTGTGGTCCAGGTTGTGGTCCTGTTCCTGGTTTGGTCCTGATACTGACTGTGGTTCTGGTCTTAGTCCTGACCCTGGTCCCAGTGTTGGTCCTGGTCCTGATCTCTTGGTCTTGGTCCTGGTCCCAGTCCTGGTCCCAGTCGCAGTCCCAGTCATGGCCCAGGTCCTGATCTGCCTGTGGGGGCTCTTGCCCCCCACTCCTGTCTCCCCATCTCAGTGGGATGTGCTGGTTTGTAACATGTGAAAGAGCAGCAAAAAGGAAATTTCCTCGTCAGGCTGCAGGAAATCAATCACAGAGTTCACAGAACCACAGCAAGCACTGAGCTCTCTGTTACCTAATTCCCTGGAAAAACTACTCCAGAAATCCTCCAGCCTCTCTCTAATGGTGATGGATGGCAACTTTTTCAGCGACTGATCCCAGTGCAGAGTCTTGATTCACCAATCCCAGTGTCTACCTCAACCAGTTAATTCCTTTCTTCCTCTCTTTCTTCTTTTTTCCTCTTTTTTTTTTTTTCCCAACTACAAATCAAGTTTTGGTTATTTATCTGTTATTTCATTTTTATACAAGAAAGAAAGAAATATATTTCCCCTCAAGCAAATCAAGGCTGGAATAACACCCTTGGAAAGGTCAACACCCATTGGGTTTGTTAATTGAATCTGTCTTCAGAACCACAGTGCCAATCCTTCAAGGGCAGGAAAGGTCAGGGATATCATAATAATGGGAGCAAATATCTTTGTGGGGACTGGAATTGATAGTGGATGAGGACAAGCCAAGTGCAGCCTCTGCTTCAAATCTTCTCTCAAGGAACCAGCAGCCCTCAGAAATGCTGTCATTTTTCTCAAGGTAAACAGCTCCAGGAGATTTTAATCCTGTAGGGCTGGTCCAGGAGTGTAAATTATCCCTAATGCTTCCATTATTTACAGCCTGCTCATCCCCCAACACAAAGATCCTGAAGGAGTTTCAAGTATTTGATTAAAATTGGCTTGTACTCCTTGACCATGTTTAAAATATCTAATATTTTGGTTATTCCTGAGTGTCCTGGGCTGCCAAAGGATCTCTGAAGGAAAAAGGGGAGAAAACTCATCTGGTTCTGTTTGGGACAAGTAGTGAACTGGCAGCTAATGAGCCCCAATTTGTGCTTTGATCCAATCCAACTCCTGTTCCCACACCTCTTTGTGCATCCTGGTTACACAGGATTCCTGAATTTCTCAGAATTTCTGACACCCACCAATTAAAGTTTTGGGAGAAAATACAATTCTGCAATTTTTGCTGCTGGAAGGTTGAAGACGTTACTTGCCAAAAGGGGGTTGGAGTCAGGGGGCTTCCCATTGGATGCACAGAATCATGGAATCACAGAATTGACATGGTTGGAAAAAAAATCTTTAAGATCAAGTCCAACCATAAACCAGCAGCACCACCATGTTCATCATTAAACCTCAAGGGCCACATGCACACATTTTTTGAGCACTTCCAGGGTAGGTGACTCCACCGCCTCCCTGGGCAGCTGTGCCAGGACTGGACAACTCTTTCCATGAAGAAATTTTCCCAGTATCCAACCTGAACCTCCCCTGGCACAGTTTGAGGCTGTTCTCTCTCATCCTGTCCCTTGTTCCCTGGGAGCAGAGCCTGACCCCCATCTGGCTGCACCTTCCTTTCAGGGAGTTGCAGAGAGAGAACATCTCACTCTACGACCTCAGTTTTCATTTCTCCTGACCAATTTTTGGTGTACAAAGACCTCAGTGGAGGCTCTGCAAAAGAGAACAATCTTTTAACTTGGAAATGAACCCTTCTCCAACCAGCAGATTTGGGCCTCCTGCTAAATCTGTAATTCCAACAAACTTTGACTAAGTTGATGCAAAGTATTCAGGCATGTTGTTGACAGAAGAATTTGATTATTTGGGGTCTGTCAGGGGAGATTTTATGTTAATTTTTCTGGGCATGTTATTACTCTTTGGGGCTCAGAATTGCAAACATCTCATAAATAATCTGAGCTGGTTAAATAAAATGCATTGACAGAACCATGGCTCTCACCAATATATTGTTGAAGGACAGCTCAGGATTAAGATAATACTTGGGCAACAAACATATTAATCCTGGAAAAAGAAAATCTAAATATTTCCCTTTTGTTTTATTCAGTAAAGACCACGAATGGCTGATTTCCTGCATAAAAATTCAGTGTTTATTTTAGGGAAATGAGCAGAGACGTGCAGATAAAGAATTGGAGAAATGCATCTCAACCTGGCTTCTCCAAGATTCCCAGACTTGCTCACCTGGGCAGTGACATCACCTAAGCCCCAACATTGTTTCTTTTCCATTTAATTGCAACTACAGCATAAATTTTAAAATACGAAATTACATTTAAATTTTTTTCTTTTTTAACTAAAATATGATCTATTGTAGATCCCATTTAATTTTCAAAAACCCATTGAACTTTAAAAATACTGTTAGGTTTTTTTTCCATTAAATAAGGCAATTAATTTCATTTATCCAATCCTACTACTAAGTTTTAACGCAATCATTGTCACTTAGCAAATCCTACTACTAAGTTTTAACATAATTATTGCAGCTGGAACAGAATAACCCCTCCTTCCTTACCTGTATTCTGCTTCACTAAGTAAAATGATAAAAACACATCCTGAATATCCTTATTGAAGGTGTAGGAAACCAGGAGTTCTATCTAAAATTCCTGTTTCCTGACACCTGATGGATATTTAAGCTGTCACCTGCAGTGGAAGGAGCCGTGGCAGAGCCTGCTGTGCGTCACTCACAGGGTAAATCAGGGGCTCCAGGCACCTGGAGCTTATTTTCAATGTGTCAATCAAAAGTTATTTTATTATTTCATTGCTCAGACTCTTCATTTACCCGTTTGCAGATATGGGGGTTTTATTAAGTCAGATTTAAGGATCCTCTCCCTCTTTTCCCGTCTCTATGCACTGAGTTGGAGGGTGCATGTGGCCAACTGAACCCCCAAGGAAATCCCCAGGGAGGGAAGCAGGTACTTTAATCACAGATTCACAGAATCCCAGGATCATTGAGGTTGGAAAAGACCTCCAAGGCCATCGAGTCCAACCTGTGCCTGATCCTCACCTTGTCACCCAGCCCAGACCTGAGTGTCACTGAATGCCATGTCCAGTCATGCCTTGAGCACATTTAAGTCTCTCTTACCTCTAACTGAAAATTGTTGTTCCTTCAGTTCCTCCCAGTGGTCCACAGAGTTAATGTCATTCTGGGTTAGAACAACCCCTATTTCAGACACATTTCCTTTTTAAACATAAAATATAACCATTGTACTGAATTAGGATAGAAAACAGTGCTTAAAACAGCCAACTTTAAAATCAGGAATTAAAAAAAAAAACAACCCCCAAAAGTACTGGGTTTGGAAACTACAGTGATGGAAACCATGCTAAAATGAGGAAAATCACTGTGAATTTTTAGGCAAAAGCAAACCAGTGGGTTTTCTCTCCTAGGTGTTTCTACACCAGCTTAATTCAGAAGTGCTTGTGAACTTTTTCTAATTTTACACAATATTTACATCTGGGACCAGCCCTGGATATTGAATATATTTCCCATTTGTTTCCCTTTGGTTGGTCATTAGACACCCCTCAATTGATTGAGGGGTGAACACTCACAGCTGGTATTTACATTCATTGAAGTTTTGTGAAAATCAGCCCCCAAATCAAGCCTAAATGTGTATTTCTGTGCCAAACTGTAGCTCCAGGATGGGCATTGCCTTGAGGCCTCACTGCCCCCTCTAGATGAGGCTGTTCTGTAGCCAAGCAACACAAAGTCCTATTGTTGCTTTATTGTGTTATTACTGCATTATTCTGACAGCTTTACTGGCCTGAATCAATAAAAATAGGTGTTTAGGAATCAACATGTGCTGGAGTAACGCAGTCACCCAAAATTAAAATCAAACAAATGGTAGTGCTGGTGAGCAGGGGGTGCAGAGGGCCTGGAGAGCTGCTCTGACGTCCCTCCCCATTTCTCTGTGTGCAACACAAACCACACTTATTGCCAGGGCAGCAAGTCCAGAAATGAAATCCCACATTTCAATGGGCTCCCAGACTGATGGCACAATGAGCAGCAACACAACATTAAGCACCAGATGAGTTTTGCTACAGTCAACACATAAACAAGAGCAGCACTCGGCTCCTCTTTATTACAAATATCTGCAGGTAAAATGTAATTTTCCAAACCGAGCTGGCCTTCAGAGGGGAAATGAAGGAGTCACACTGCAGGGCTTGGATGGGAGAGTTTCTTCCTGACATTTTGAAAGAGTTGGACTTCTGAAGCAGATGATCTCAGACTCCACAGAGGTTGGTGTGTGCAGTGAAACACAGACATTAATGCACTTGTGGGGTTTGAATGATGAATAAAACCAGAGGCCTTTGAACCAAAACAGCTGAACTAAATCCCGTATTGGTTTGGGTTGGAAGGGACCTTAAAGCCCATCAAGTTCTACCCCCTTGCCATAAGCAGGGGCAGCTCCCACTATCCAAGGTTGCTCCAAGCCCTGTCCAACCCGACCTTGGACACTTCCAGGGATGGGGCAGCCACAGCTTCTCTGGGCAGCTTCCTTCATGAAAGTTTCCTTTTTAAAACTGTGCTTTTAAGGAGAAAAATATTGATTTTTGTCTATGTGTGTGTGTTGTGATTCCTTGAAACTATCTCTCATAAAACATCTGGAAGACATTGAATAGTTTTTCTTATAAGGGGAAATCTAAGTTCAAAGTTGGCTACAACCACCCAGGAAAGAGAAGTTCAGTGCACAAAGAAAACCACAGTTCGCTTTAGAAATGAGAAATGACAATGTTGTTTAGGGGAACTCATTCTCTTTCTCAACACTGTGCTTCAGTTGTTGAGCTTCTGTTGAGAATTTCTGCATTGATAACCGAGAGACATAAGAATAAACAAATCCAAAATGCTCAAAGAGAATTATTATGATTTTGTACCTTTTAGATACTGATCTTTCCCTTAATGCCGTTTAATGGAGCCTGGAGGTCACACGCCTCCACTTCCACTCCAATTCCTCTATTCTACAATATAACAATGATCTATGGGCTTGGTGCTTTGTCAAGTCTAACGAGCAGGGCTAATGACACGCTGATAAATCGTTAATGCCTTTTCTATTGTTGCCCTGACAGTTCCCCAAGAGTTGTTTTCAATGTCAAGCTTTCACTGGGGCTGGTGAAATATCCTTACCCTGAGTTAAGATGCATTGCATCTGCTGCTCTCCATCCATTATGCCAGCACTGTTCATGAGCAGGAACAATACTATTTATTCTGAGGACAATTAATAATTAGGAATTGTCTGAAAGGCCAAGGGAACAGATTTTAAAAGCTGTGAAAACCAGTTCACTGAACACGCCCAGTGTGTACAGACATGTTCTAGGTATGGCCCAGACAGACACAGACATTTCAGCCAAAATAGAGTATAATGCTTTCACAGAATCCCAGAATCACTAAGGTTGGAAAAGCCCTCCCAGCCCATCAAGTCCAACCTGTGCCCAATTCCCACCTTGTCACCCAGCCCAGAGCACTGAGTGCCATGTCCAGTCATTCCTTGAACACCTCCAGGAATGGGGACTCCACCACCTCCTTGGGCAGCCCCTTCCAATGCCTGGTAGCCCTTTCTAGCAAGAAATTCCTCCTAATGTCCAACCTGACCTTTCCCTGGCACAGCTTGAGGCCGTTTCCCCTTGTCCCATCCCTTGTTCCCTGGCAGCAGAGCCCAACACCCCTCCAGCTCCCCCCTCCTGTCAGGGAGTTGCAGAGAGTGAGAAAGTCCCTCCTGAGCCTCCTTTTCTCCAGGCTGAGCCCCCCCAGCTCCCTCAGCCAATCCTGGTACCCCAGACCCTTCCCCAGCTCTGTTCCCTTCCCTGGCCATGCTCCAGCCCCTCAGTGTCTCTCTGGTCTGAGGGTCCCAGAACTGCCCCCAGCACCGGAGGTGCCCCAGCAGCGCCAGCACAGGGACAGTCCCTGCCCTGGGCCTGTGACACACCATGGCTGGCACTGGGGCCATTGGCCTCTTGCCCACCTGGGCTCATGTCCAGCTGCTGTCACCAGCACCCCCAGGGCCTTTTCCAACTTTCCATCCTCTTTGCCCCAGCCTGGAACGTTCCATGGGTTTGTGATCCAAGAGCAGGACCTGGCACTTGCCCTTGCTGTCCCTCATCCCGTTGATCCCATGCCATCAATCCCATGGATCCAGCCTGTCCAGATCCCTCTGGAGAGCCTTCCTGCCCTCCAGCAGATCCACACTCCCACCCAGCTTAATGTCGCCCACAAACCCGGAGAGTGTTCACTCGATCCCCTTGTTCAGATCATCAACACAGACATTAAACAGCACGGAAAGAAAGGGACTTTAAGAAAAGGGAAAATATATTATCTCTTTTCAAGTACTGTGTGAAGACTTGTAAAGCCTGGAATCCTTCAGATGCAGCTGATTAAGGAACACGATTTTTCAGTGTCCAGTGAAGAACAGAGTACACACAGCAGACACTGATATTCTCATTAAAGCTGGAGTGCTAATTAAACTAATTACACACATGAGGCTGGCAAATTGCTGGAGCCTCACAGTCAAAAGAGACTCACATAATTCAAAAGGGCAATGATTTTTTAAGCCTAAAATTGTTGGGAAAAGATATGTAAATGAAATGGAACAATCCATTAGCAAAAAAATTATTGCTTTACTTAATACAAGGCTTGTTTTAATGTCAGGCTGATCATTTTTCACTTGTAAGGAAAGTAACATTAATGTTGCACTAGAAACACTAGAGTTCACAAATTTCACTTTCCTGAGCTGTTACACTTCTCTTAAATTTGGGATACTGATAAATACTTCCTGTTTGATAAGAGCAAGACATCATTTGGTGAGGAGGAGATTTATATACTAAAAGGGACTGGGCAGCAGGAACAAATTAAAATGTGATATTACCAAAAAGAGAGAAATCATAGAACCATGGAATCATAGACTCATGGTTTGGGTTGGAAGGGACCTTAAAGGCCATCCAGTCCTTCCCCCTGCCATGGGCAGGGACACCTTCTACTAGCCCAGGCCACTCCAAGCCCTGTCCAACCTGGCCTGGAACACTTGCAGGGATGGGGCAGCCACAGCTTCTCTGGACAACCTGTGCCAGGGCCTCCCCACCCTCCCAGCCAAGAATTCCTTCCCAATATCCCATCTATCCCTGCCCTGGCAGTGGGAAGCCATTCCTCCTTATCCTGTCACTGAAGCCATTCCTCCTTATCCTGTCACTCCATCCCTTGAATAGTCTCTCTTCATCTTTCTTGTAGCCCCTTCAGGTCCTGGAAGGCCACAATCAAAGTCATCCCAAAGCTTCTTTTCTCCAGGATGAACAAACCCAAATACTTGACAGAAGTGCATTAGTTACACATGGAAACAACTGGGAACATTTAGAAATACACACATTTATTTGCTCCTCGTGTACATGTCCTTCAGTCCCTCTCTGTCTCGTTAACACCCCAATCAGAACCGAGGACTCAGCTTTGTTCTTCTGTGCAAACTGTAACAAGTGAGCAAAGCAACTTTTGTGCGAAGCTACAATAAAAATTTCCTTCTGGATGGATGCTTTTATTCAAATCCCACTCTCTTCCTGTGCTGCTGATGGATTACACAATGCCCAGGAATTATTCTCCTACAGAGCAGCTCCATCAGTTGCAAACCCCATTCACCTCTTTCCCCCCAGCTCTATTAATTCCAGCAAACTCTTATTTCATTTCAATTGATGTCAGTGTTATATACTTCCTAATGCCTGTAATGTATTACTTTTGTGTATAACACAGAGGCACATCTGTTTTTGCAAACAGTGGAGTTTTACACCAAGTATTTTATATCCATAGATGTAGATCACTTACATTTATATTGCACAGAGGAAATTTCCATTTTTCTACTGTTTACAAGCTGTTTTCTGTTTATGAGAACATCTGTAAAGGAACCTGGAGTGAAAAATGAGCACAGAGAGTTTAGAAAAGCTTGGGAGAAGTTTTCCAGCCATTCCCACTTATTCCTACTTACTCAGTAATATGAAATTAGGAAGGAACTCTTTACTCAGAGGGTGTGGAACATGTTGCCCAGAGAAGCTGTGGCTGCCCCATCCATGGAAGTGCCCAAGGCCAGGTTGGATGGGTCTTGGAACAACCTGGGCTAGTGGAAGGTGTCCCTGCCCATGGCAGGGGGTGGGACTGGATGGCCTTTAAGGTCCCTTCCAACCCAAACCATTCCATCATTCCATGATTCCATGAATATACCAGCTCTCCTAAGGGTAGGTATTGGGCAAAGTCACAGTTAAGAGAGAACTCCAGAGTAACTGAGATAGAAAATTGGCCAATTTCTCCTTTTTGGTGCCTCTGGAGAAAGAGGGAATGAGGAACAACAACTCCAGTGGTGTGAGTGTGCCAGGACCAGAGTACCCAGAGAGATGCGATCCGGATTGTCTCCTTCTAGAGGGAGCTCCGGAAGGAATTTTCCACTAATATTTACAATTTCAGTGTTGAAGTCCACATTAAAGCCAGAGAAATGTGGACCTTGGGACTCAGCTTTGGCATCTGGCACCACGAGGAGCCACAGCCACACATCAATGTCGTGCTTTGCGTTGTGACCCAGAACACCTGGTTTGTTGAGCGCTGCCCAGGCCCCCAAAGACTGGACAATTATTTTTGGAGCACTGTAAGCCCTGAGAGCTTTAGGAACTGTGCTGTATCCCAGCACTGGAATTACAGCCCCATCAAGCACCTCTGCTATGCTGTCTATCAGCTGAATGTCCATGTGAGGCTGTATCTGTTTAATTAGACACTAACGGACTGCTAACGAGGGGATTGTGCCTTTTTCCCCCTTAGAACATTACCTGGATTGCTATAGGGATGCTGCCACACCTTTTCTACTCCAGATGTTGCCAGATGTGCCCTCCTTGCCTTGCAAACCAAAGCCTTGCTGTAGAAATGTGGAGTTGAATTAAATCCATTTACGTGAAACCAGTCAGCTCCCGGCCTGTGCATTTCCACATGGATTTTCACCCTGGGCAAATATATCAGATGACTTATTAGCAGCTGGAAGAAAGGAAGGAAAATGATAGAAAAGCTGAATAAGTGTAACAGCACCACTGGGCCTCACCATAATGATCTCTACGACTTCCAGGCTGTTTTTCCCCCTTTTCCCAGGGATACATGAGGTTCAGCAGAGCATGGACACTACTCAACACTTTCCAGAGAGACAAAGAAACAAAACTTCTCTTGTAAGTGATTTTTCTTTTTCCTATCAGAGGTAGTAAAGACAAGGCACTGTGCTTGAAATGGAATTTCATCCTGGCTAAATGTGACTGCGAGTGGTTAAAGATAGTTTGTGGTTATAACTGCAGGAGAAATTGCCCCTCTATCTCCCCATTCCTCCTTGGCACGCTTGCAAAAGAACATTAATATTTCTGTTAAGACATTTCAAGACTTGACTGCTGTGATGCCACTATTACTCTTCCCTTTCCTTTAATTATTTTCTCCTGCATATGGCAATTTGTTTTCCCCCACTGATAAATATCATCAATTTAAGGAATGTTACCGTAATATAAGTCCATGAATATACTTAGCATATAGAAAGTGTGTTCTCCCTTCGTCATTATAATAGAAACACAACTTGATTTATAATATTATTCTCCCCTACAATCAATTCATTTTTTCCAATGAAAAATCTGCAGGTGTGGAAAGGAGAAGTGATAGGATTTTCCAGCATTATTTTTATCTTTTCTTACTTAAAGTTGCCCTCATGGCTGTTTTGGTGGGGTGAGGAGGGACCCTTCAGCCAACACCGCTCCCAGCCCATCCTCTGAGTCCACAAGGCTTCAAGCAAGGATTGGTTGGAGAAGTGGGAAGAACGAGGGGTGGGAGACACATCCAACATGTCCACAGACAGCTCTGCACAGACATCTGAGCACCTTCCTGAGACATCCCCAAACTTTTCCTGGTGGAGTTTTGGCAGTGGGTGAGGAATGTCCCTCTCTATCCACTCCTGACCATCCATTCCCTCTTGCTTAGTCAGTTGAAAATGTCCCTGCTCAGCATGTGGGGGTTGGACCAGATGACCTTTAAAGGTGCCTTCCAACCCAAACCATCCCATAATTCTATGGTTTAGTGCAAATTAGGTCAGATCAGCTCCACATGGAGGCTGATGAGGCCCTGGCACAGGTTGCCCAGAGAAGCTGTGGCTGCCCCATCTCTGGAAGTGTCCAAGGCCAGGCTGGACAGAACTTGGAGCAACCTGGGCTAGTGGAAGGTATCCCTGCTGATGGCAAGGGGTGGAACTGGATGGGCTTTAATGTTCCTTCCAACCCAAAGCATTCTATGATCTCAACTGCTCTACAAGCAAGACCAAGCCATAGTGTTATTTCTCCATATGCTGCACGTTCCCACTCATTTCCTGGGCTGACACTTGTCAGAGCACAAGGAAAATGTTTAAAAAGCTTTTCACTGTCTTTCTGGACACGGGTAATTTTGTACCCAATGATGATGCACAAATACAGCCTGAGTTTGATATGACAAAGTGAAAGCCAGATCAGGAACTCCCTGCAAACCACACCTATAATTTCTGGTGTATTTGTCTCTGCTGCTCAGGGAGCTGCTCATGCTGAGGAAATCTCTGTCCATCTCTAGTGCTGCTACTCACAGGATATTTCCCATTTCCCAGATCCCTTTATTAGCTGGATTTTATTACCATAATCCCAATATTTGCAAATTCTCAGTTGTAATTTTTTTTCATATCACTCATCCCTGGAAGTTCCAGGCCAGGTTGGATGGGGCTTTCAGAAACCTGGGACAGTGGGAGGTGTTCCTGCCTACAGCAGGGGGTGAGACTGGAAGAGCTCTGAGGCTCTCTTCCCACATCATCCTCTGGTTACATTTTTTCCTTAACAAATGGCAGATTTTTTTTCTCAAATATATATATTTTTAAGACACCAGAGATGCTGCCACTTGCTGCCTTTTCAGCTCATTCTGAATGCTCGGAAGGGATTTAAAGTGCTTTTCAATGTGCATTTTTGTTATTATCCCTTTTCCAGCAGCCCTTTTACACTGACTGTATCCTGGAGTGATGTGGATGGATCAGGCAGCAGGTACTGCCTGATGCTGTCAAATTGTATAAAGCACTGTAATTTTTGCTTAAGAACTACAAATCTTTACATTTTTTATGTATCCCACATCTATTTTCTTATAGAATAAATACCTACCAGACATGATGCATTCCTGGTGTAGTCCTGCCCAGGGAAGAGCTCCTTTCTGGCCCCCTGCTCCTGCCTGCCCTGCTCCTGCCCTTCACTCCCAATTTTTCCCCAGCCGATGCTGTACAGCCCTGCCTCTCCATGTCCAGGTTGCACCAGGGGCTGTAGCCACAGGGTGTGACAAATCATAGAATCATGGAATGGTTTGGGTTGGAAGGGACCTTAAAGGCCATCCAGTCCCACTACCTGCCCCTGACAGGGACATCCTCCACTAGCCCAGGTTGCTCCAAGCCCAGTCCAACCTGGCCTTGGACACTTCCAGGGATGGGGCAGCCACAGCTTCTCTGGGCAACCTGTGCCAGGGCCTCATCACCCTCACAGACAAGAATTCCTTCCCAATATCCTGACTAACCCTGCCCTCTGGAAGTAGGAAGCTTTTCCCCCTTGTCCTAAGCTGTTCCCCCTTGTCCTGTCACTCCAGGTCCTTGTCCCAAGTCCCTCTCCAGCTCTCCTGGAGCCCCTTTAGGCCCTGGAAGGGGTTCTAAGGTCTCCCTGGAGCCTTCTCTTCTCCAGGTGAACACCCTCAGCTCTCCCAGCCTGGCCCCAGAGCAGAGAGGCTTCAGCCCTTGGAGCATCTCCATGGCTTCCTCTGGCTCTGGAGGTATTTGGCAGTGGCAGTTGATGTGATTTACAGAGGGTGTGTTGGGTGTAAATTCTTGCAAAATATTGTCTTACGGCTCCTCCTCTTCCCTCTCCAATAAAAAAATGAATCATGACTGTGACTCTTATTTTCTGCACTCCTTTGTAATTAGAAATTACAACCAAACTCTCCACCTACTTAGACCTTTCCATTTTCATTCCAGCCTCTCCTATTCCTGGATTTATGTACTATCAGTTATTAGAAAATGATATCCCTTTCTGATATAAATATTCACTGGCTGTCACTTCTTTTGTCTGCACAATAAATATGACCATGAAGCTCACCAGGAAATTAAAGCCAAGCCCGAAGCTGCCTCTCCTTGGATGATGGACTGCAAAGGAACTGTGTCCTATGGGGATTATTCCAGTCCCAGAACATCAGAGTTCTTGTATCTAAACATCAAAATATGTTTTCTTCCCCTTTCCAAGCAGCAGCACACATATAAATTTTCTAATGGATTTTCTGTTCAGCTGTCACTTCAGCTGATCCAGCAGACAAAAATACAGCAGCAACATCCACTTATTTTAAAAGTACCTGAATGTTCCTGAAGTTGTTGGAATTGGGTTTGATGGCCTGAGACATTCAGTAACTCAGGAAATCACATAAAAAGCTCCTTCTTTCAGTCTCCTTCCTGTTTTCTATTAGGACAATTATCAGTGCCAGGTGGGGGGTTAAATAAACCCATTAAAGCCATTGTTCCAAGCAGGTGTTCAAATTTAGGGAGAACAAAGCCATGCAGTTGGAGATGTCTCTTCCCTTTTGTCCCCTCCCACTCCCTTCAGCTCTGGCTGAGCCATTAATCACCCAAAATCCCTGTTTTCTGCCTCTCAGTTCTTTAGGGAGCTGTTGAACACAACGGCAGCACAGGGCTGTACATGTACCACACAGTTACTATTCTTATTATTCTTCAAATAATAAAGATGTAGAATTATTACCAGAGCTGCAGCTCCATGGGCAGATCCCATGCTGTTCCCACGGAGCTGTGAGCTGGTCCTGTCCCAGGACAGGTTAGATCAGAATCATTGAGCTTGGAAAAGCCCTCCAAGGTCTTTAAGTCCAACCTGTGACCGATCACCACATTCCCAACCAGCACTGAGTGCCACATCCAGTCCTTCCCTGGACACCTCTAGGGATGGGGACTCCACCACCTTCCTGGGCAGCCCCTTCCAATGTTTAACTGCTCTTTCAGGGATGAAATCTTTCCTAATATCCAACCTGAACCTCCTGGCACACCTTGAGCCATTTCCCCTTGTCCTACCACAACCTTCCCTGTTTTAGCCTTGTCCAGGTTGAAGGAGGCACATCCAGCCTGGGCTGGAGCTGAGTCCTGTTGAGCTCCGTGCTCAGCACAAGCCACAAGAAATGCAATTTCCTGCCACTAATTTTTGGGAAACAAGCTCAAAAGGTCTCGATATGTCCTTTACCACTCTTCCCTTGCTTTCAGGCAGGACAGGGGGCCAGGATTGAAAGCCAGAGTGGTCCAGGAGGATAAAGGGGGATGTCTGTTCTCCATCCATCAGCCACTAAAGCACATTAATCAGTGTCAGCAAAGCTGTTCCTGGCTCCCAGCCTGGCCTGGCTCCAGCCTGTGCTGGGCTGCTGTATTGGTTTGGGATAGATTAGCTCTCAGCCTGTCTTTAGTTGTCTCACAGGGGAATTATTGGGCTATAATACTCACTGTAATTACCTGCTCACATGGGATCTTTTCCACTCAATGCACAGGATGGAAATGTATGGACAAGCATTAAGGGTGCAGGGACAAATACACATTTGACCTTCAAGTGCTTACCTTTACAATCCAAAAAACTTCCTTCCAGCACAGCCTTTCAAAGACTCTGTTAATTATGGAGAGCCCTCATTTGCCAGGACATGTTGAGCAGAAAAGTTTCTGCTCTGGCTGGTGCAGAGGCATAAATCAATAAAAAGCAGAACAGCTTAAGTGACATTCAGCCATGGACTTGGGCAGGAAGGGAAGTTAAGGAACAGCAACATTCTGACAGCAATGGAATGACAGGACATGCAGGAACTTTGTTTGTGCTCCTCCTTGTACCCCTTTTCCATGTGCAACTGAGTAATTTGGTTCCTCCCGCACCTCTTGTGCTCATAAAACACTTCAAAGCCTACTCTGGGGGTGAAGAAGGTTTTCAGAGCACCACGTGGTACCACAGCAAGGTGCGCCTTGCACTCAACAGATGTGAGAAGGTTCTGGAGACACAGGCACCAGAGATGGCCAGAAGGAAATCCTGGAGCCCTGGAATGGATAGATCTATTCCAATGCCCTTCATGGATGATTTGCCTCATGCTTTTTTATTTTTTTAAGACATGGGAAATATTGCCTAGGGGAAAATGATAGAAATTGTGAAAAAATAAGGATTTTAGTATTTTTTTAAAATTCCAAGGGATTAGAAGGGAAAAATGCACAGTTATGTTACTGCCATGTTGGTATAGTCAAGGAACTCAGGAGGTCTATAAAGCAGATTTTTAGCCATGTTTCTCTCAGCTCTGTTGTTCCACAAATCCATGGATTTGTATGGATTCCTTCCTGGCTGGATCTGTCAAGTCAAAACTCCACACTGAATAAGGATATACTGACCCCCCTCTCCCCCACATCCATTCCCATTCCAAGGCCTGGAGGACCAGGAGAGTTGTTTGATATGTTTGAACTCTCATTGACTCAGAGACTGATGAGTTATTTTCCAAGGGAGGGAACAGTCCTGAGGGAAGTCTCTCCCACGGAAAGTGGCTCTGTTTTGAATGCCTCTATCAGAAATGCCCCCCAGACAGGTGCAGAAGGAAATTTACATTCATTTTCCTTGGAAATAGGCTCTGCCTTGGTAATTGAGCCCCACTGTGTACTTTTTCCATTCCATTGACGTCTCTGGATCTGATGTAAATGTTTATATTTTCCATGTCCAAGCTCTCAGTGCACAACCAACCTCCTGCTTTGTAACTCTGACAATGTCTGGGGCTTCATCACAGAGAGGAAATAAAAGGCAGGTGCAGACCTTGTGGATGACAATGCTGTCACAGTAACTCAGAGCACAGAACAATCAGCTTCACAGAATTAAATTGTTTAGTTTTGGCTTACACGGGAAAACTGGGAAAAAGGACCCCATAAACTATCAAATGAACACGAATAAGCAGGTGTAGGAGAAAGAAAAAAAAAAAGGAGAAGAAAAAAGGAGTAAAAATAAAAAGGACAAAAAAAATCGCTGTAAAAATCCCAAAGACAAAGAGCTACACTTCTTAAACTGCGACTGAAACCCACTCCCAGCAAAAAGGTCACAGTGTCCTTTGCTATGGAATCATGGAATCATTAAAGGCTGGAAAAGACCTCCAAGATCATAATGAAAATTTCATCATATGAAACTCAGTAGCCTGGTGTTCTGAAACAAAGACCTAAATAGTCGTGAAGTTGGTCCTGAAATGTTGGTCCTAAAATGTTAATCCTAAAATTAGTTAGTTAGTCCTCAATTAACTTTGGTCAGCCCAAAAATTAGTCCTAAATTAGCTCTAAAATTTTAAAGTAACCCATAATTCCTCAGTGCAACAGAAACAAATTTTGAATGTGGAACATCAAAAAAAAGAAGTAAATTTAATTTAAGACTTATTTATTGTGAGGCTCTGCAAAATACCCCAGAACATCCAAATGGAGAAGAATAGGAAAGACCAAAAGAAACCAAAATCCTGAGCTCAGTCCCTTCCTACCTTTTAAGGGGTTGCACCAAAAGAGTCCTTTTTGGCACAAACCCTGTTTTCCTTATTGCTCAGTCCTAGAGAAGATTTCAGGTGAATCCAGATGCACCTTGATATTGGTGTAGATAAAATTTGGTCACCCAAAAACCTCTACCCACCCTGTTGAGGTAAAAGACACTTTGAGGAAATGCTTGTGGTATCTCAGGCAATAACTTCTAATACTGTGAGAAAGGACTTCTGCTTGAATCAAAGAGCAGAATTCCTTAGACAAAATTCCCTACAAATGGGCATCAGAGTGGAGTGTCCTGTTGGTGCTTTGTAGCTGCTGAGATGTGGTAAAACCAGCATTGTTGTCCCTGATAATTAAGGAACATATTAAGTTTTTGGTGGGTAGTTTCATTGCTTCCTCCCTCAGCAAAAGAAATTTTACAAACCTCATCCTGGTGTTACTTTTGACACATTTAAAGCTGGTTTTGGAATCTCAGCTGTGATTTATTGTGTATGCACAGAACATGTGGAGTCAGAAATGCTCAAGCCCAGCATTACAAACCCAGTTGAACATTTCCACTATTGCATTCCTTGCCACAATTTGTTTTCCCACATGGACACTAAAATCCACGACCAGCTATAATAATCTTTGAACAACAAGACTAAAGATAATGGTACTTAAAATGAAATTTCATCATCATGAGCTACAATAACATAGTTTCCTTTTATTTTTTTTCACTTGTATCTCTGTTCACTGAGCAGGTCCCTTGGGACTGGACGAGGCAGCCTCACCACTCACCAGCATTTGGTGCTGCTGGTACCACCCAGACCAGCACCAAAATCAGTGTTTTTGCTGGCAAACAACTGAGGAAGGCCAGAAAAGAGCTCAGGTACCATCCTGGAACACCTGAAGGTGCTGTCCCCAAGCCA
Source organism: Manacus vitellinus (assembly GCF_001715985.3). Taxonomy (NCBI): domain Eukaryota; kingdom Metazoa; phylum Chordata; class Aves; order Passeriformes; family Pipridae; genus Manacus; species Manacus vitellinus. Next base: position 977,401 of record NW_021940541.1, read on the forward strand.
GCCACTTTGCCCTCAAAGCATCACTGAAGTAGGACAAAAGGTCAAGAGCCTGTGGGAGGGAGGATGGGTCAGGGGTGCAGGAACTAGAATTATTTTGGTTTAAAGTCTCCCAGAGAAAAGGGTAGTTTGTATCTGAGCAATTGATTGCATTTTATTCTGTATGTACTCTGAAATAAGTGGTTTTGGTACCTGAAGGGAGCCTGCAAGAAAGTCAGAGAGGGATTTTGGAGGGAGAGGACAAGGGGGAATGGATTCACATGGACAGATGGGATATTTGGAAGAAACTCCTCTCTGTGAGGCTGTGAGGTCCTGGCACAGGTTGCCCAGAGAAGCTGTGGCTGCCCCATCCCTGAAGTGTCCAAGGCCAGGCTGAATCTTGGCTCATTTCCCATCTGCTTTGTTTTCCCAGGACTTGCTCTGTGTATTTTTCCCCAGCAGCTCCCACAACAGAGTCATTACCACGTGTTTGTGTTTCAAGCACATGTTTCTCTCCCCAGCCCTGAAAGGCTGATCCCTCCCAACAGGACAGATCTGACTGCACAAAATCACCACGAGGGCTGTGAGTGCATCTCACCCTGGGAGAACCGCCTTGGAAAACCACTCCCTGAGGGAGTAATTAATGTAAATCACTGCTCCACATGTTCACACACACACACTTGTTCTGCTTTAAGAAGCTGCCATAGAAAGGGAAACTGCAAAGAGAGATCTGTTCAGAAAGGAATAAATCCAGCACGTACCAAACCTGAGTGGCACCTGGAAGACCTTGGGGGAAGGGAGAGAGTGGTGTGTCCAGGAAAACTTCACCTCTCTACATCATATATTTGCCTTGTAGTGCTTTTGCTCTAAATAAATGACTCTCTACTTTTCCTAAATATATCCCCTAAGGACAGAATTGCCATTACCTGGGAGACAGAGACGTGATAAGCATCACGTTGATCCACACTGGGAGGAGAGTCAAGGCTGTTCCTCCAGCTCTGAAACCTTCACTGCTGCTCTTCTGGAGACACTAAAGGCAGGAGATGTGCTGTGGTTATAAAACATAGGGCAGTTTTGATATTTTGTGAGAAAGGGCATCCCACCTTAATGACATCTGTAATTTTGGGCCCATTCCCTGCGTACCACCAAGGTCAGTATTTAGAGAACCCCTGATCTCCAGGTCTATGTTAGAAGGTGAGGACTCTCAGGACTTCTGTAGTCACCAGGGGACCATAAAACCATGTGCAGTGACCTGGGTCAAATCAACTCCTGACAGAGAGTGAACTGATTCTGGAGAAGAAGGAGTGTCACTCTGTGGCCTGGACTGTGCCATCTCCGAGCAGAAAGTGGTTTGGGGTGAATTATTAACAGAGATGATTATGTAGCTCAGAGCAGAGTTTGTAAAAATGGCTCTCAGCATGTTTTCTGTGGTGATTCTTGCATATATTTATTATTTAAATCCATCTTCCCTTTCCCTGTACAGTAAATTGGCTGGTGTTAACCAGTCTGTTCCGTGTCAGATGAAAGTTAAGAGAATATGAATACTTAAAGATCCACTTAATACAAATTTTTAGATAAGACACAGTGAAATGGAAGAAATTTCTGAAATAATTCACTTGACATTTTTCTACAGTTCATTTCCTTCATTTTCATTTCACTGGCAGCTCATTTTCCCCTCAAGTTCTTCCATCCAGGTTGTAAATTCTACAAAATGTGAGAGCAGGCAAAGACGACCCTTTCAAAGCCATGGAGGTGACACAGAAAGCCAAGACTTGGTTTCAAAATCAGTTAAAATGCCTCGTTGAAAGTCAGTTCAGGTTTCTTAGTGGGTTGATGTCCTTTGAAGATCTTGCTGGAGACATGAGCCAGCAAGACCCTCCTGAAGCTCAACAAAAGGAAATCACAGAATCATCAAATCACAGGATGGTTTGGGTTGGAAGAGACCTTAAAAATCACCCTGAATATTGTGTTGAGTCTAAACTCAACCTAATGTAACAATCCTGGGTTTGTTTTGAGAATAAAAAAATAACCAAAAGTAATTTTGAGCAGTATTTTTCGGTCCAGCCTGCTGGTGCTATGTCAGTGTGAATTCACATTTCCTTCCTCTATTTTCACTCCTGTAAATCATCCCATTCTATCATCCCAGACTTCAGCACCCAGTGCTATTTTTCTACCCAGTGAATCTGGGATTTGGGCACTGGAGGAAAAAAGATGAACTGATAGAAATCTTGTCTTGCTTAGCAAACACAATGGCCTCTCACATCACAGCAGCCAAGATCTCCAGACTAAAAAATCATCCTTTTGTTTGCTCTGGCATCTTTCCAGCACATAACAAGATCTCTTCCCTACATCCATAATTATTTCTCCTTCTGGACAGATGGGTGAATTAAACACCAACATAAAGCTGGATTCACACTGCCAGAATTGTGGTGCTTATTAGAGAAGATTAAAATTCAGGGTGGGAATACTGGATATTTTTTGATTTCTCCCAACTGGAGTTATGGGGGCTGGTTTGCAGGTGGGTCTGGATGTAACAGGAGCTGAAGGGCAGCACAGGTAATTCCGACAGAACACCTGTAAGAGGCTTTGGCAGAGGCTGTTCCAGTTCAAGACACTCAGGTTGCACAATATTAGATGTATCCAGAAACATTGATTTATTCAGAGAGCTAATCTCTGAATTAACAACCAAGACTGTTGCTGGAAAGAGCAAATAACTCCAAAGCTACTGGGGAAGATGGAGCTGCTCAAGCTGCTGGAGACATCTGTCTGGAGACTCCTGTCCCTGTGCTGGGCTCTTGTGCACTTGTGTCACCCATAGATTTTTTCACACCAGAACCCCCAAATCCCCATTCAAGTCCAAGTCAGGGCAGGTTTGTGCTGCTGTTGCAACTCTATAATCATAGACTCACAGAATCATTTCATTTTTAAAAGCCTTCCAGGACTATCAAGGCCAACTGTTAAGCCAAGCCCACCACTAAACCATATCCCCCAGCAGGAAAAGTGTTTTCCCCACATTATCAGCCCCCAAAGGAGGTGGGAAATTCTCATTTGCTCATAAACAATGCATTTCAAAATTAAAATCAAACCAAAAAGGTCCATTTTGCAGCTGACAGCCAAACCCAGCCCAGTTTCCACACACCTCTTAAACACCACTCTGGGTGATCAAAGTCTAAACATCTGCAATAAATAATTTGAGAGGCTTTACTTTTTACAGTTCCCTCTCCTCATCACTGTCTGCCAGCTTCCCATCAGCCTTAATTACAGCCACTGAACGTTCAGCAGTCACGCAATATTTATCAATATTTATCAACCTGGCTGCAGTGACCCCTGGATGTTTTTTCCTGGGATATGACTCATTTTTTATAGCACTGGAAACAAATTATGTGCCTTTTCCATACTAGGAATATGGGAGGAAGCATTAAAAGGTGCAGGAGTAACCAAACAATAAACACATTTATGAAACTCTTCAAAGCTTGGTGCTAAAGTTGGGCAGTGCCCTCTTAGCCTTCCTTAACCCCTTGCAGTGCCAATGGGATCTCACAAAACACAGAGAGGGCAATATTTGTCCTAAATTTCCCTTTGTCTCATGGGCTGCAGGAATTAATGAGCTCTAATTCCAACCTGTTTTGCTGGGCCTCTCCAGGGGGTTTGTGCCAGAGGAGATCGCACAGATTCATCACTCCCACCCAGGAATATCCATATTTGGGATAAAATGCCTTTGTCAGATAGCAGTAGCTGCCACAGGGGTGAGGGAATTAAGCTGTGCCCTCTGTGGGAGCTCCTGGGTGAACCCTCACCTCCCTGAGCACTCCAGGCCAAACCTGCTTCTTCATTAACACTTATTAGCACCCATTAACATGTCCCGCCCAGTGAATCCGAGAGTGAAATGCCTCCATTAACATCCCACAGTCCAGTGGGAAATTAGGGAATACTCTCTAGATTATCTCACTTTTTCATCCTCTCTAGGCTCCACGGTAGGTGCTCCGGAGTTCTGCAGGGCCAGGACACCCTGAGGCAGGAGAGTGAACATTTAATTTAAACACACAGCCCCCTCTCATGCCAACCCTGCCCCACCCAAACCCACCAGTCACCACCCTGTTTAATACACCCCCGGCTCATTTTCCCACAAAAGGCTCAAGGGAATATAAAAGCATCCCAAAGAAGAAGAACTACCTGCCAGAGACCTTTAAGGATTATTCAAGAAGCAGTAATAAGCACTATAAATGATTCCTATATTTTTTAATATATCACAGCCATGACTTTTAATAGCCTTTATTAAAATGTTCTTGTTGTAGCAGTTGAGTTTTAGGTAGGCACTATATAAAAAAAGAAAACGTTTATGACGTACACCAGGATAATTTCACATAAAAGCTGATCTTTTTCTTATTAATTTATCTACTAGCATTTATCCTCTTTAATCTTTCCCAGCCTATTTTTTAACCTACCAGAGAACTTCATACTCACTGAAATTACCACTGTCTTACCTTTAAATTGGTTGGTCTAATTCATTATGTTCTATTAGGGAGCAAGTTAATGGTACTAATTGCATTTTCCAGTCTAAAGATAAATAGATTTACCCCAAAAAACAAAGGCACGTGGAAAGGACATGTGTGAGCTGCTGGGTTTAAAGTTGGAGAAGGGGCAAAAAAAAGAAAAGAATACTGGGATCACAGGAAAATCTCCTCAGAAGAGCTTTTGAGCCAAGCCTTGACCCAAAGAAGGCTGTAGGAGATAAGATACTATTTCTTTTTTGATTCTTCAAGAAAAAGAAGACTTTTATGTTCTCTTCAATCAATCACTCAATCACTCACCAGCAGTCCTGGCTCACCAGGGAGGTCCAGGGTGACTCCAGGTTGGCCAATGTGACAAACTCTGCAAGAAGGGCTGGAAGGTGGATCTGGGAAACTACAGGGCTGACCTCAGTACTGGGGAGGGTCAGAGAGCCATGGACTGATTTGGGTTGGATGGGACCTTAAAGCCCATCCAGTCCCACCCCCTGCCATAGGCAGGGACACCTTCCACTAGACCAGGTTGCCCCATCCAACCTGGCCCTGGACACTTCCAGGGATGGGGCAGCCACAGCTTCTCTGGGCAACCTGTGCCAGGGCCTTCCCACAGGGAGGAATTTCCCTCCAGGGCAGGGATGACCCTATACATTAAATAATGTGCTCCCAGGTGAAAACCTGCATTTTTCCAAACCGACAGAGCTGGAAGACGATGTAAATAGTTCCATAAAAATAAAACATAATTCCATTTTCTCTCAGTGACACCTGATGAAATCACACCTCAATGATGTCTGACTGTGGTGCTCTCCATCTGCAGGTTTAGCCCAGGTGATCTGAGAGGAAACAGGAGGTGAAACAGGAGATAATAGTAAAGCCCTGCAGTAATTAAGATAACAAGATGCCAGTGTCTAACAAGGATATTCTTATTAGCTGGTGCTTCCTAATCATTTGGTATCATGCAACAAAAGTAATCAGAATCTGCTTTTGTGGTTGGAAACACAGGTTGGGTAAAGACACCCCTCTCAAATTCGTATTTCCAGCTACCTAATCAAATTTTATGTCATTTTGAAGAACATATTGCACTGATATTACACCCTTACACAGCAGAGTCCTTTCCCATCTGCAAAGTGTGACACTTGCTCTATCCTAATACTTAAATCAGGGGGAAAACATACCTGTCCAATGGAGTTTTGTTATTACTTTCTGAATTTTCTTTGCCTAGAGAAATAAGATCTGTATCTTAAACCTCTATAAAAATTGTCTGTGGCAGAGAGTGTGACAGCCAACCAGACACGGTTCATAAACATTTGTGATGTATTAAGGGAACCAATCTTCCCTCCAAACCTTCAGGTAACAGAGAAACAACTTTGTCAGCACTGAAATAAAAATCTAGGATTCTGCTGTTATTAACAGGGGTGGATTCTAACATTTGAGATGATTGGTGAGCACATAAAAAGTAAGAGTAGTGGTTTAGCCGGATATGCCAATGATGGGGATGCAAATAGAGAGCTGGCAGAAAAGGGCAGACTAAGGATTGCATCCCAGATTAAGGATTGAATCCCGGGTTAAGGATTGCATCCCAGATAAACATTGCATCCCAGATTAAGGATTGTATCCCAGATAAAGATTGTATCCTAGATTTGGCTCTACTTCATCTATAAGAGAAACCACACTCACAGAATCTCCTGAGTTGGAAGAGACCCAAAAGGACCATCCAGTCCAACTCCTGGCCCTGCCCAGGACACCCCAACAATCCCACCCTGTCCCTGAGAGCATTGTCCAAACACTCCTTGAGCTCTGGCAGCCTTGGGGCTGTGACCACTGCCCTGGGGAGCCTGTTCAGTGCCCAACCACCCTCTGGGGGAAGAACCTTTGCCTGACATCCAGCCTAAACTCCCCCTGACACAGCTCCAGCCCTTAACTCTGCTTCTGAGCTAATCACCTTCCCTCCTTAAAAGTTCAGCCCAACAATTCCAGGTCACCTGGATGTTTCTGGGTCAGTGCTTAAGCGTCAGCTCGTCTGCTGCTGATGTAACCCCATGTGGGAGCACTCAGGATTAGTTCCTTGCACATTCCATCTCTCTCCTTTTGCATAAACCCCCTTTGCTCCAACAGTGTTAGCTTTGAGGAGGCTGGAGCGGTGCAGAGCCCCTGCTGCCACAGATATTACTCCTGTTTATCGCAGCAGAAACCTGTCCCAGGGAATTCCTTATCTGTCACCCAGCTGGAGTCAGAGCTCCGCCGGGAAGCGCCGTTATCAGTCCCAGAGCACAGGGCAGTGCTGCCCTGGGAAAGGATTTGTTGGATTGCTGGGGTTTCATGATAAGGATAAAGCACTTCACCTGCTCAGGAGTGTCAGGGAGAGATGGAGAGTTGAACACGAGCTCCTTGCAAAGCAATTTGTCCTCAATTACCGAACACGTGTCGGTGTCACAGGAAGCCCCTGGATTTCCCAGGATTCATTTACAATCTCCTGCAGGGAGGGGATGGAATGGTTAAACAGGCAGCTTTGGAGCCAGGAAATTATCAGGCCATCAATAAAAGCTCAAAGATCACCTCCAACTCAGCGAACCTGTGCGTGCAAAAAGCCAAAGCACTATTTGGATTATATATATTTATAGGTATATTTGGATTACTTGGAATAGCTGGAATAACCACAACACTTCAACTCCTTTTTTTTTCTCTTAATAAAAGAGATAACAGTACACTAAACATATATATTTAGATTATATTTCAAAAAAATTTAGAAAAGTCTCATTTTTAATTGTGCAAAGTATTTTTCTTGGTTGCTGACTTCTCTGTGTTGCCTGGCATCATCATTTCAACTTATTATTTAACAAGAATTGTAAGTCCTAACAAAGAAGGAACATTTGCTTATTGCAGCCCAAGTTATGATGGTAGAACAAGGAAGCTGGTGGGGCTCAGCCTGGAGAAAAGGAAGCTCAGGGGGGACCTTCTCGCTCTCTGCAACTCCCTGACAGGAGGGGGGAGCCAGGTGGAAGTTGGGCTCTGCTCCCAGAGAATAAGGGACAGGATGAGAGGAAATGGCCTCAAGCTGTGTCAGGGGAAGTTCAGGTTGGACACAAGAAGGAATTTCTTGCTGGAAAGGGTGTTCAGGCATTGGAAGGGGCTGCCCAGGGAGGGAGTGGAGTCTCCATTCATGGAGGTGTCCAGGGAACGACTGGACATGGTACTCAGTGCCCTGGGCTGGGTGACAAGGTGAGGATTGGGCACAGGGTGGACTTGATGGGCTGGGAAGCCTTTTCCAACCTCAGTGACTCTGTGATTCTGTAAAAGGTTCAAACACCTCTACCACTTAAGCTCCTGTAACATTCAGCTCCACAGTCATTACAGCAACTTCCAAAAGAAGTAGCCAAACCCAGATGCCCACAGTCCCAGGGAGAATCCACACAAGGCTGTGCTTCCCATCAAGAAACTCGAACAAAACTGAAAGTTCAATAAAATTTGAATGGTTCTGTGTTTCCTGCACAGAAGTGATGGCAGAGTTTGGATCACTGTCTCTGCATCTAAAAGCAAAGATCTGAATAATGCATGGAAGGCAGGAATTAAAGTTGTCTTCTCCAGGAGGAGATGGAGCTGCACTCCCACATTCCTTTCATTTCCTCGCCATTAGATTCATAACCAGCTCCTCACCAGCTCATGAATATTGGAGGAATATGACAGTGCAGTGTATTGTAATTGAAAGAATATTAATTACAACTCATCCCATATTCTACATCTCTCTGTAATATCAGCTGAAAAGGAGTCATTATCCAAAGGCACAAAGTCATGCTTTATTCAGGCCACTGTTATCTTTGCCAGCAGATGGGAAGTTATTAATTTAAAGTGGTAAAACAGTCAAACTTGGATCCTTCATTGTTTCAAACAGTAAGAAATGCTGGTACTCACTTAAGACATGAAGATTTTACTTGATTAATTTTCTTTTCAGGGAGCAGGAACTGTGGATTCTCTGTGATTATAACTTTCCTCCTGACAAATCAATGCAGGGAGCAGGAGATGGAATTCTACCTCCAGCAGCCACTGGATGAAGGGATGATCAGAGCCCAACACAGTCCATTTGCTTTAGATTTTCTGATACTTTTCATTCCAGCATATCAGTTTTTCCATTCCAGAGCCAGTGCACACTTCCTGCAAATCAACAACACTGGAAGAGATGCTTAATTTAACTATTTTTATTCTCTTTGCCCATAAATCCCTATTTAAACACTCCACAATCATCCACTCAAACACATCAGCAAGTCCTGTATCACCTTCTTTTCCAGACCCACAGTGACACACTTGGTAAGAGTCCCCCTTCAACATATCTATGACCTTATTGAAGCCAAACTTTAACTCTTGGGGGCTACTAATTTTAATTTTAAAATTTTAATCTGCTGTCATCGGTCACAAGAAACTCATGGCTCCATTCTCCTTTTTGGGATGTGATGCAGATGAAGGTATTTGGACGTTTTCAGTGACGAGGTGGTTGTTATCCATGAAAAACTGATAATGAGTAATGGCTCTCAGTCTGTTTATCACACACATTGAAATAATTAATGTGAAAATGGTTTGATAATAATATTAGCATCTACTTAAGGTCCTTTCCAACCCAAACCATTCCATGATTTCGTGATGTTTTTGTGGCACAGTGAAGACACTCAATACAAAATAAATATTGATATTTTCCCACTTGTTGTTTACCACTTATGTTGACAAAACACCAGTTTGCCAAAGAAATCATGATGAATTAGTACAAATTAAACCCAGACTAAATAGTCTATTTTCCTTCCATTTCCTGAAGGATTCTCAGTGTGCATCACTCATCCCAGCAGAAGGACCATATGGCAGCTCCATCATTTTCCCTAAAACACAGAGATTCTGTAATGACTTTCCGACCAAATGAAGCAAAAAAGCCAAAAACCATCCTGACAACCAGTAATGTCCCAGGAAACAAAATGGTCAAGAGCAAAGGAGGGTCAGGATTCTACTCACTGCATGTGGAGAGTAGAACAGAGGAAGAGGGAAAGGTGAAAAAGTGGAAAGATGATGTGATTACTAATATTCTATACAGCCTTTACTCAGTGTTCTCCTGAATTCTTAGGTTTGTTAAAATCCAATGGATCCAAACATTTCTAATGCAGATGGCAGATGAATGAAATGCATCTTATTCTACAGCCTCCCAAACAAAAATATAAAAGCCAATTTTTTTTTAAGAATTCTACTAATTGAATTTTCTCCAAATTACCTTTTCTGAATGAGGAGAAATAACTTCATTGGACAAATTCTCCTGATCCTGAGGGATTTGTTGATTCCCAATGCACAAAGAGGGGTTACAGACCTGAACATGCAGAAGTCTTTGGGTTTTTTCCTGTAAAAGGAGAACATATTTAAAAAAACCCAAACACATATTTTTGCAGCTAATGCACTGTCCATTACTCACATAAACTCTGCATTTCACAGGCTAACAGGGACGAGCAAACTCTATTTCAAAATTGACCAAGTTTAACATTTAACAAATATTATCACAACTTTTAATGCTTCTACTACTTTTATACTCCCATTTGATACTAATAGAAATACAAGAATTTGTTGAAATTTGATATTTAATAAAAATCAGGAATTTTATTGACAATTGATTAATTTCAAAACCTTATTCTAGCATTAAAATCAGTGTGAATCTGTTATCAAAATGCTGCATTTAACATTTAATCAGCATCAGAAATATATTTGTTCACTGCGAAAACTTCCCTTGAACTACAGCAATGAGTGTTTTCTCTTCCACAGGCTGCAAAATTCACTTCAGTGCTAATTATTGGAATGATCATGAATTAATGACCTATGAACTGAATTGTTTGGTGGCTGTGAATAAATAATTCAGTGTACACCACCATCATCATCATCACCACGGGATTAACACAGTCTATTAAGTGCTATCAGGGTTGAAGGATCACAGAAACACTGAAACATTGCAATATTTTGATTTATTCCCCCTCTTCTCCTACTCTAGGTTGTCCCAAACACCACCTAAATTTGTAGTGACACATCTGAGACCCTACACCTTATCCTACCAAACTCCAGGCACAGCTTTCCTCATTGATTTCTCTCTGGTTTTACTTTGGGCCTTCTGCAAATCTTTTGGGTGTCAGATAAGCATAAACAATCATGTGAAGACAGAAAAATAGGAATATTAGAAAGCAGAAAAATAGGAATATGACATGACCACATACCACTAATCAGTGTCATATCCCCACATTCCTGTCCTTATCTCTCCATTTACACGCTCACACAATCATTAAGGTTGGAAAAGACCTTTAAGGTCAAGTCCATCCATCACCATGTTCACCACCAACCATGTCCCCAGGTGCCATATCCACATGTTTTTTGAACAATTCCAGGGATGGGGACTCCATCACTACCCTGGCAGCCTGTTTCTTCCCCTTTTCCATGCAGGAATTTTTCCTAATATCTAATTTAAACCTCCTCTGGTGCCATTTGAGGCCATTATGATGAGTCCCACAAGGAAGACTCTGTCAGATCCTGGCAGTTTTCTAAGTGACCAGGAAAAAATGAGCCCCAGCACATTCCTGGATGGAGCTGGTGGAAGTTTGGGTGGCAAACCCATGATCCAAGGATGGGTTTGAGCTAATGTAGAGCAAGACCCCAATCTACCAAAGAGTTAAACCAGCGTGGCTGAGACTTGGTTTGGCAGCCACAGCTGCTCAAACCAAACGTGCCTTTTATTTCCTCCAGCTCACAGTCCTGGCTGTGTGCTACTTTATTAATTCCTGCTGCTCCTGGAGGTGGCATTTCAGTGCAGTTCTCAGCTGAAAATACCAATGAGTCCATCTGTCCAAGGGCTTGTCCACTTCCACATTGCAAACCCATCAGGCTTTGCTGTATTCTCACTTTTATGGCAATTCAGGCAATTTCCCTGCAATCACTGCACAGTTCTTTAGTTTTTGCCTCACTTATGAGCACTGATTCAACCTGCTTCACTTCCTCACTCACCTGCAAATGTTTGCCTTCCAAATAACCTATTACTTGCATGCAGAATGGTCAAAGTACTAAATCGGTGTTCAAAAATAATTGCCTTGTAGACGGTTTTGAAGTAATTCTTTAATTAAAGCAGAGAAACTGGGAAAGTGTCTTAAAAACCCATCAGGACTCTTAAATTATATTATATAGATATAATTACTACCCACTATAACATGCTCTGAGAGTAATAACCAAGTCTTAACTGACTGAAGTTAAAGTTTTATTAAATCTGATGAAAGAAAAGCTTAAAACTGGCCAACTTCTTAAAATCTGGATAATTTGTCAGTACAGGGTACCTTGATGTGCTGATGCAGTGAGAGTTGGTGTTAACCATAAAGTTATAATAATCATAATAATGGTGATGATGATGATAACAACAACAATCATAATAATAATAATCATAATAATAATAATGCTGTTTTGTCTGAGAACTGACAAACTCTGATCTCCCTGATAACAAGAAAGAGGAAACCAAAGGCATTCCATCACTGCAAAAATCACCCTGATTTCAGCCTTCAGTGACAGGTTTCTACCTCAAAACTGAAGCGTTTTGGGTTCCTTCACTGTATTCACCTGTTTAATGAATAACTGAGTATTCTTATTACCATATAAATATTTAATCCTTTTCAAATCTCCTTAAATCCTTAAACTCAGTAATGTTGGTTTTGGTGACCTGCACGGGGTAAGTATGGCTTAGACAAGAAATTAAGGGGTTATTAATTTGAATTTGAGTGGGGGCTCTTAGTTTGTCTGTTCAGCAAGAGCAGTCAGAGGAGCTCCACTATCCACTCATTCCCTTCTTCAGAAATAAAATCCCTCCAAAACTGGATTTTTAATTTTTTTTCCCTCATAGTAGTTCAATTCAGACTAGGTTTTGGAAGATCCAGATCCAAAAGCTATTTTGAGTCACCCAATCCAGCTGTTGGCTGTGTCCCTACATGGTGTCTGTGCAATGCACGGCCCCACAAGGCAGATGGGACGAATGCAAAGGGGTAACAGATCTGCCTCTTGGTTAGATCTGCCTCTTGGTTAGTCTTCTGTGCCTTTGAAACCCTAAATTTAGAAGTACACCTGACCCAGCTCTCACCACCAGCCACAAAAGAAAACCATCTTTAAGTTGGTGAGAACCAACATGTGATCAAGGGCCCCACGAAGCTGAAACCTGAACAGCCGCTAAAACTGATTTTTCCAATTTCATCTCCATTTCTGGGGGTTTGGGTTTTTTTCAAGTACCTGACTCCAGAGCCACCCTCAGAGACATCAATTCAAAGAAGTGCTGCAAACATTCCATCCTCTGCTCTCAGTTTACCTGAGGAACTCCCTCAGGTGAGAGGTGATGCTGGGGAACGGCACCTTTGGAACGTGGATCCCCGGGAGAGGCCTCAGAAGAGAATCACTGACAGGTCAGAAAAATAACTTAATGCAATTAACTCTCTTGTAGATTTAAATGGTTTAATAGCTGGAATATTGATATACTTGAGCACATTCAGCAAAGGATGGCAGAGCTGCAAAGCAAACCAGGAAAACAGTAAAATAGGGAAACAATAAAAAAAACCAGCTCCAGGGAGGTTGCTCCCCCCAGCCACACAGATCCCCATGGAATTCCCAGAGTGACCATGGTCAAGAAAAGCCTGCCCGAAGTTTCACAGCTCATGCCCATCCCAATCAGCCAAAACACACCACAAAAATATCTTGTTTATGGTCAGTCCTTAAACACGAAGGGGTATTTTCAGGACACTGAATATCTCCTTCCTGCAAACCCATGCTCAACTTTGTTTGCAAAAATTATAGTTCAGAAAAATTAATGAAAAGTTGTGTTTTCCTAGTGCTAAGCCAAGATTTGCCATCCTTTGCTGCTCCTGTGGGAGTTGGCATCTCCCATCCCTCCCTGCGGAACCTGGCTGGGTGTAACAAGGCTCCCACCAAGCTTGTTGCACTTACTTTCCCCACTTTTAATAAAATTGCATCTGTCTCAAATCACACCCAGCAGTGAATGCACATCAATAGTCAATATGTAATTACTGCCAAAGAAAAGATAATTTTTATGACACCAACAAAAAAGCCCCAAACAAACCACCAAAGTGTGATTTTGAGACCAATTAAAGGGATAAAAAAACTTTATCATCAGGGCTTATTGTTTTTTAGTCCATTCTAATAAAATGTAGCAGCTTTAAATGGTTTGTCATGACAGAAAATATTGAGTGTGTATTGGAAACTCACCTACGAGAGCCCAAACACCGTGTTTTCCTCCTCAATACACTTAAATTGGATTGATCAGAAAGAATAAAATTATCTTTGATCTTGAAACAGTAGATATTGGAGCAGAAAAACCAGTACAAATATCTTCAATTATTTTTAGGGTGTGCTGAAATAGTGCAGGTGGCAATGGCAGCGTTGTGAAGAAACTTTGGGGAACAAGGTCACTCACCTGGTGTGAGGTGGGATCATCCAGGGTCTCTGCACATCCCAGAGCTCAGCACAGGAGGTGGATTCCTACACTGCAGGACTGGAAATCCCAGCATTCTCTACTGCATCCAGGTTTAGATCTGCACTGAAACCTGTAGAGTGTTTGGAGGGTCTGGAAGATGTTGGTCCTGTGGAAAACAATCTCCAGAGCAGGGTCTCAGAGCCCTGAGGGGTTTAGCGAGATGCTGCAGGGACATGAGGCAGCAGGACCTTCCCACCATGGTGTAGGTGTTCCATGGGCACCAAGGACCTCCCCAGTAACCACATCACTGCTCCACCATTGCCTCTCCACCTCCAGACCCCGACATTCCCGGCTGAGATTTTATCAAATCCTCTTCTTCTTTCCCTAAAATATAACTAACCCTGTCATGAAGTTCTTTCTCTGGTTTCATTCCTGTACTTTCCATCACCTGACCAGCCATCCTATCAGGCTTCCTCTTTTCCATGTAATTTATTACTTTTATCATCCTATTTCTTCCAGTCACTTTTAGCCTCTCCTCACTCATTCACCTTCTCCTTTCCTCCACTCACCAACAATTTCTTCATCAGACAAACCCACAGACTTGTGAAGTCTCTCCCATGACTTTTGGCATGTGCAAGACTAAGAAACCCTTGGTCTATAAATATAACCCTTTGTTTGTAAACTGCCCTGTGATCCAGTTGGGTGGTTTGATCCAATGACTTCATTGTTGTAAGGGGCCTGTCTCGAAAAAAATTGACCTACACTGGAAAAAATTATTCATTTCAATGAAAACCTCCCTGAAGTCGATAAACTCTCATTGGTAAATCATCACAACCTTTTTCCTTAGCCTCTTTCTAGATACACTCCTGGACATCATAAAAGTTACTTAATGCATGGTGATTACAAAATCTGTGCACTGAAATTGTATTTGAGGCTGGGTAACTGTTGTTTTTTCATCTCAGCCTGATATAGGTTGAGCAATCCTTCCTCAGGCTTCTCCAAGCACTGCCCTGGATCTTCAGACACAGAAAATCAATTGACTCCTCCCATGCTTGGCTCTCCATGCTGGGAGCACCACAAGTACACCTGGGCCACAGCTCCTGCACACACAGAGTAGCTACACCCTTAGCAGGACAGGACTGGTGGGGGGTTTGGAGCCTGAAATCAGCCATTCCCTTTGAAGATGATTTTAACACTTTGAGATCTTCCCACTTCGTGAAGTAGCTATATTCTGGGAAATATTCTAGAATATTCTGGGAAACGCTGCCTTTTTCCTTTTGTTTTTTACTGATAAGGCCAGAAATCAGGGTGATAATACCTGCAAGGGCATTTTGTGGGGGGTATTAAAAATAACACACCCTCAAAAAAACCAAGCAAGCAAACATAACATGTACACAAATGGGCACAAATTCACTCAAATTTGGTGCTGCTGACCAGGTCTTTGGACAAGGAGGTTTGAAACCTTTATGGGAGTGATCACGATGCTTCTGGACCTTTGATCTGACCCACTGAGTTGTTTTAAATGCTCCAAAAATCACCACCAAACCCCGGGGTGTGCTCAGTTACACCAGGATGATCGAGGGCACCACAACCAACCCTGGTCCAAGGCAACAGCATCCAGTGATTGTATTGGGACACACCAAGGATTGAGGATATTCATGTTAGTGGAAAAAAAAAAGGCACTTTCTTTGCTATAAAACTCCTGATCCTGCCTTGGAACAAAGCTCTTTTGGTGCTGTGCTCAACATCTCACAGTGAACTGCTCATTGCAGCATCTCTGAGCAGCCCCAGCTGGGACATGAGCCAGATTTGCAGAGCTGTTCCACAGCCATGGGAGCTTCCAAAAGCATCTGCTGGACCGGCACCCAGATTAGAGAAAGGGATAAAACAAGGAGATCTAAAAAACCTCAAGCTGAGCAACTCAATTCACAACCCCAGAGGACCGTTTTGACCTTATCTCCTCCATAATGACCTCGTGTTTCATGGCACCCGAGAGGAGCATCCTAATTGTACCACCTGGGGCTATGGGAAGAGCCTGACAGTTGTCAGAGAATTGGCCACAGAAAAATGCCCAAAATTCTACTCCAAGTTATCCCATGTAATCAGTATTCTGAATATATTCCTGAAATAGAAAAGCTCTTTAGAAAAACCACATTGGCTCATTATAATTCATTGAAAAATCCTTAATTTTACTGTTACATCTGTCAGTACCAAATTATAACAAATTCTTCAAAAGGGGAGGAAATTATGAGATATTTATATTCAGAAATGGTCCCTCTGAGGAAGTACCACATTTTCTCCACACCTTTTTGGTGCTGCTCATCACCACTTTATCCATCAGTGATGATGCTCCAACACAAGACTCAGTCACAGCCCTTTGAATAACAACTAATTCTCATCTTCCTTCCCAGAAAAATTCCAAAATCTTGCCTTCCTAACTCCTAGAGAAGCAGCTGAAAAACAAACTCTTTCCTCCAATGCTCAATGCACACAGTTTTCCCAGGCCACAGCCACAATTCCACCTCTGAACATGAAGAACACAATAAATCTGTTCTTTTTATAGATCTATCTTGGAAAAATAACATAATTCTATACATTAATAACATCCAAGCACCAGGCAGATGATGAAAATGAAACCATTAGCAATAAATTCATTGCTCCAAGCTTATCTTTAAGAAACAGCCCACCAGTACTGCCCTATCCCCGAGAAAGCCTCACATAATCCTTTTATTGCGATGTTTTCCAAATGTTTCCCTCATTCCCTGTGTCAGGGTCCTGTGTGTGTTCTAGGCAACCACCTTGAATGCTTGTCTTTGCAGATTGATGAAACTAATACCAGTAGTTTGGGAAATTCCAAAGTATATATTAAAAAATGTCCCAAACAATTCTTCAGAGAAGCCACAACAATCAAAAATAATAATAAATAAATAAATCAGCCATCCCAGCAGGCTTGCAAGTGGTGAGGGCTGAGGGGCAGGGATGGAGGTAAGCACAGGAGGAGGTAGGACTGCAACAGTCACTTTATTTTTCACAAAAATTATCTGTGTTCAGATTTCAGGTGCTTTTTTATCCATCTCCACTCCTGAGGTGTTTTTATCATGGAGCCCCATGTGCAGAGCCCAAAGGGAGAGTCAGTCCCACGAGAAGCAGCTGAGGGAGCTGGGGGGGCTCAGCCTGGAGAAAAGGAGGCTCAGGGGGGACCTTCTCACTCTCTGCAACTCCCTGACAGGAAGGAGGAGCTCGGGGGGGTCGGGGTCTGCTGCCAGGGAACAAGGGACAGGATGAGGGGAAACAGCCTCAAGCTGTGCCAGGGGAAAGGTCAGGTTGGACGTCAGTAGGAATTTCTCCGTGGAAAGAGTTCAGGCATTGGAAGGGGCTGCCCAGGGAGGTGGTGGAGTCCCCATCCCTGGAGGTGTCCAAGGAAAGACTGGATGTGGCACTCAATGCTCTGGGCTGGGTGACAAGGTGGGGATTGGTCACAGGTTGGATTTGATGGGCTGGGAGGGCTTTTCCAACCTCAGTGATTCTGGGATTCTATAACAGTGATACCATCCAGACTTACAGGATGGGAACACAGCAATGCTGGAAAAAAAGCCAGATTTTTTTTATGTTTGGCAGCTGAGGATCAATCTCTGGGAAATTAAACAAAATATATTCTTATAAAGGGAAATCAATTGAGAATAACATGTAAGGACTGGTTGTGGTGAAGTGATGAGATAATGATCTCAAAGGTACCTTCATGCTTGTGATGGTTTCAGTCTAGGCCTTCCTGGAAACCAGCTTGTAACCAGGAAGGAACTGGGAAGGTGACCAAGGAAGTATTCCATGCTATTCCTTTACGTAACCTAGGGTATAAATAAGGCTTTGATAAGAGAGTTCGCTCTCTTC
>NW_021940541.1:1002636-1166420 GCF_001715985.3 Manacus vitellinus
TTTTCCCTTTTCCCTCTCTGGGAGGCGGGTCCTTGTTGTCGAGTTTCGGGGACTTGGCGGGAAGCCAGCTCGAAACTTGCACAATGCTGTAGAAATACCTGTAACTAGTAAAAGGGCAGCACTTCCCATACAGAATCCCAGAATGGTTTGAGTGGAAAGGGCCCTCAAAGCCCATCTAGTCCCATCCCCTGACATGGGCAGGGACATCTTCCACTAGCCCAGGTTGCTCCAAGCCCCATCCAACTGTCCTTGGACACTTCCAAGGATGGGGCAGCCAGAACTGGGCAGCAAAACCAGAGTTCACCTCTGCAGCATGAAAGGAAAAAAAAACCAATTTAAAATACATTAAAATCATTTGACATTGTCCACTATGATTCCAGGCCTCCCATAGAGTTGGGCTCCCAGATGGGTCCATAATTGATTATGAAGCACAAAAGATCAAGGACATGAGACTTCCTTGGTGTGAGACAGATGGTGGGAGGGGTTTTACCAGGGCTGGGTGGGCTATGCAGTAGGACGCGGAATCACTGCAGATTTTCAGCTGATATTGCCAATCTTACAGTGCCTTTCACTGCACTAAACCAGCAGAACATCCTTTTTCTTTTTTTTTCAATGTGGATTCTGTTGCACAGTTCATGCTCTGCATAAACCCCTTTTAAAGTACATAAAGGAATCACTTATTTCTGTGATTCAACAAAGATGGCAATTGGCTGCATCTTCTTAATCGAGAGACATCTCTGTTTGAACTGAGCTGAATTATCATCCCTTTATTCACAGCTTTATGAAATATGTATCATTTGTAATATCCCATCACTTCTAAGGCACAGTGACTCCCAGAGCAAAATAATGTGGTACAAACCAGGTCCCTGAAACTAAATCTAATCCGCTGTGTCCAGCCATCCTCTGGTTGTGATGGCTTCAATAAAATATTCCTGAAAAGAGCTCAGTGACAGCTTGAGGTCACACAAGGTGCTTCCCAAAGCCATTGTGCTCGTTTGGGTCCTTTACCAGGCAGCTTTTGGAGTTTAGGTTCTGGGGTCCATTCAGCATCCCCCACCAGTGGCTAATCCCACTCCTCACACCCTTGAAGGATTAACTGATTATCTGGGAAAACCAGTGGGAGCTTCTGATTTCCACCCCAAGAGCTCCTCCTTCTGAGGAGCAGGGATGTGTCCCAAGAAGGAGACTTTTTTTGCCACACTGCCATGCTACATCTCCAGCAAAAAGCTGCTGGTTTGTCACTGCTGATTTACAGTATTTTGGTGACCACACCAGCAGCAAAGAGCATCATTTCCCACACCTCTGCTGTGCAGGGACCATGTGCTGGGACATGATTTCCCATTATGCCATAATTAAGGAGGCAATTTGTGCTTTTGTTCACATGCTTCGCTTACATGAGTCTTTGGTTTCACTGGGAAGTGATTTGGGGAAAACTTGTGCCTCAAATAATGTTCTTTCAGATAACAAATTAAGCTCCTAAATTAGCATGTCTCCACAGAAACAGCTGAAAGAGAAATATTAAATTAAAAAAGCAATTTTCTTCACGATGTGATGATTTAGCAAGGATTTCATTCTACCCTGCGAATCCCAGCCTGCTGCTTGTGCAGGTTATTATAATAAATATTTGAGAATCAATGTTTTTATCTGTATTTCTCAAGCCTTTTTGTTGCCCTTTGTCAGAAATAATCACAGAAACATCTCAAGCTGGAAGAGATCCATAAGTATCATCAAGTCCAGCTCCTGGTTGGAATACTATTTGACATAAGGAGTATTCAGACCCACCTACAGGACAATTTTTTGGTTGATAGAAGAGGATTTAATGACCAAGTTTAATCAAGTCCCACCGGGTGATTTGCATTCTCTCATCCTAGAGAAAGGGGTTTAGGACAGAGTTCAAAAACTTAATTGGAAATGTTACTATGTCCCACATTTTATAGCATTAAATATAAAATAGAGCAAAAGTCTGTCCGAGGGGTGAAAACTGATTTTGGAAACCAGACTTGAAACTGTGGTGGGATCTTTGAAAAACTTGTGGATGTGGCACTTAAGGACGTGGTTTAGTGGTGAACATGGTGCCAGTTGATGGTTGGACTTGATGATCTTAAAGGTCTTTTCCAGCTTTAACTGTTCTGTGATTCTATGAAAAACCTTCTGGGGTATAAAACATTTCAAGTTCTCTCCATTTTTATTTCATTTGTAGTTATTTTGAATTACTGTTGGACCTTGCACTGCCTCAGCACAGGGCTCTTACTTGTTCCTCAGCCTTCCCTCAGCATCTCCCCTGATTCCTGCTGCTTAATTCCAAACTCCAATGTCATCTTCCTGAAATTACCTTGGCAACTTGTCAAGGGTTTGATGGGTTTTCCCCCTTTTCCTTTTCCTTTCCCTCATTTCAGGCTTTCCCCTTAATTTCCTTCACCTTAATTTTTCCATCAAACCAAGTGTTAATATTGAATTGGAGGGCAAAGGAGGGAACTGCTTTAAATTCACGGTAAGGATTCCCATGGAAGAAAGAGCTCTAAGGGTGGGATAGAGGGACAGAGTGAGGGACACACTGGGAAGAGCCAGAGGTGTGAGGAGAGCAGAGGTGACTAGTCAGATGTCACTGCCTGTGGGTTTCACAGAGAAATCATCCCTCTTTTACACTTTACAAGGGCAGAGCTGTAAAATCATGGAGTACTGGATAGCTTCAACCATCTTCTTGCTCTACCCACCTTAAATTGGAGCCGTTTTCTCCACCACCTTTGCCTGCTGGAGGAGGGCAGGGCAGGGGAAGTGCTGTTGCCCCCAAGGGAAACGTGGCAAAGGACAGATTGCAACAGAGCAGCTGGAAAATCAAACCTCTCCCTGGTCCCAGCATGGAAGAAAGAGGGATTCATCCAGCAGCAGTTCTTACATTTCCAGAGCACATCCAGGAGTGAGAAATCACCAAGCACTCACAGCAACACTCAGGGATGATCTCACAATCCTAAAAATATGCACATGAATAGAACCCAAACAACCTCCAGCAGCAGAAACCCCTTTGCAGAGACACAAATGCACCCTTGGCCAGGTGATGTGTCTCCCAGAGCCCTATGAAGCACCTTCCAGCTTTCCATACCCCAGGATATCCCCAGAACTCAGAAATGCCATTGCCTCCTGCTCCCTCTTTCCCAAACCACTCTCCCTCTTTCCACTGATTTCACCCCATAGCCCCTCCCAGCCCTTTTCTCTTCCCCTTTATTTTTTTTCCCTCCATTTTTCCCATCTCTCTCAGTTTAAGTCACTGCCCTGTTTTTTCCCATCCACAAATAAATAATGGCCCTCCCAAGTTGCATTTTAAAAAGCAGAATTTTGTTATATACAACTCTATATTTTTTATCCCTTTTAATTTGCAACTCAATTTTCTGCCCCTGGTACATTCCCATGGATCTTCTTCTTCATAAAATATTTCCTGTAGAAGTTGCTTTCAATGTCTCATTCCTTCTGCAATATTTCTTATCAATTAGATAATAAATTACATCTCTAGGAGAGTTACTTACCTGGAGTTCACACTCACAGTGACTCCTGAAGAATCCAACAGAAGGTAATCCATCCTGGGCAGTTCTGTTTGTTCCCTTCAGCTGCAAAACCAAAGGACTGACATTGTTTAACACTAGAATTTCTGATATATGTCAAGAGAAAATGTGGAAAAGAGGTGAAATTGGGATCTTAATAGAGACTTTTTCAGAAAATCTGAGATTTCCCTCAAGATTAACAACAGTGTCTTCACAATATTTTTCCTAAAGCCCTCATTTTTCCTGTTGGTAGCCAAGTCACAGGGTCCCAAAGTGAAATAAAATGCATTAGTGGAGCAAGGTGATGTCAGGACAGCCATGGTGAGAGGCTGGTGCTGCCCAAATTTCTCCCTGAGTCCTTTTTCCTTTTCTTTCAGAGGATCTGTGGCCCCTGCCCTCACTGGTATGTACAGTCACTCAATTTATGCATCTGTACTTTTTTCCACCTTCCCTCTGCACCAGTTCCCTGTTCAGGGACTGTAAGTCTCTGTGATAGTGAAGATCTTGGTACAATGAAATGTTCTCAAGACTAAAAGCTTTTGGCTACAGAAGTTTTTTCCCAACTTTTCAAGAGGCAAGATGGTCTGAAACTCCTTTTTCTTCCTCCTCCCCACTCTGTGGGAGAGTGTCACAGAATCCCAGAATCACTGAGGCTGGAAAAGCCCTCCCAGCCCATGGAGTCCAACCTGTGCCTGATCCCCACCTTGTCACCCAGCCCAGAGTACCACACTAAACAGAGATGTGATGAAGTGCTGGGACACCTGACCTGTGGGTAAGAGCAGAGGGCTTCATGCCACAGCCTTTCATCTTCATGAGCAGAAAAATCACCTCATTCCGAGAAAATAAAGGCCATTTTTCTTCTAAAAAAAAAAACAAGCTACTGAAAAAACCACCCAAATAACCCCCCCCACCTTGACATACTCAAACATATTACATTGCACAGAAAATATCACTTAAAGAAAATGAGTTTAGCAAAAGCAATATTGAAAATTAATGAATGGCCATCAGAGCAATGGATGTAAAACATCACCTGGGGGAAGAAAAGCTTCATTGTCATTTTAGTGAGTTTATTCAGCTGTGGAACTGCTCAAAGGCCCATGAGAAATAGTTTTATTGACCTCAGGGCATTTTTTTCATAAAAAGCTCTTGCCCTCAGAGCAATTCTATGTCCAGTGTCTCAAGTCCCTCCTGATCAAGCCCTTCAGCACCAGCCAGACTCCAAGTGGAGGAGAATTTCCAGGAGAATAATGGTGGGTGGTGAGAGCTGGGGCGATACAGAAGAGCAGTGGCAACCTTCCAATACACCCATCAGAGATGGTCCTGCTCAAAATTTGCCTTTTGGTGTCCTAAAGTCCCTCCTGATGCCATGGCCATGCACGGAAAGTTCACAGCCCTGGCTGTCACCTGCCCTTCTCTGCTTCTCTGACATCTATGCCAAGAAAAAAAGGAAAAGAAATCCATCTAACCCCCTAAAAATACTTTAGTGGGCATGGAACATCCTTCACAGGGAAGGAAAGAACCTGCACAAAAGCCTCCCTGAGCAAACAAACAGCTCAGACTCCCCAGACAGGGCTGAGTCAGACTTTTGGTGATGGGTTTCCCAGGTCTTTCCACCATTCTGAAGGCCAAGTGCTTCATCCAGGCTTCATTGGCACAAAAAACCACTCAAAAGAGGAAGGAAATCTCAGCACTGACTTGGTTTGGTACTTGCTGTTCTGACTTTGCAACACGAGGCATTTGTAATTGATTGGGTTTGGTTTAAAAAATTCAGTGGAATTCCATCCTGGAGGTGAGATGTGCAGGTCCATACCCACAGGGAGATGGTTGTGAACACACCCAGAAAACATCTCCACAGTCCTGATGTCTCCACATCCAAAAACTCAGCACTAAATCCAGAACTTTCAGGTCCAATCCCATGGACCAACCTGACATGTAGTCCCTAAAGCAGAGGAAGAGAAGTTGGTCTGAGACTGAGAGAGTTGGGATGGGTCAGACTGGAGAAGAGAAGGCTCCAGGGAGACCATAGAGCCCCTTTCCAGTGCCCAAAGGGGCTCCAAGAGAGCTGGAGAGGGAGTTTGGACAAGGGCCTGGAGGGACAGGACAAGGGGGAATGGCTTCCCACTGCCAGAGGGCAGGGATAGATGGGATACTGGGAAGGAATTGTTGGCTGTGAGGGTGGTGAGGCCCTGGCACAGGTTGCCCAGAGAAGCTGGGGCTGTCCCTGGATCCCTGGAAGTGTTCCAGGCCAGGTTGGACAGGGCTTGGAGCAACCTGGGCTAGTGGAAGGTGTCCCTGCCCATGGCTGGGGGTGGGACTGGATGAGCATTAATATCCCTTCCAACCCAAACCAGTCTGGGATTCTGGGATTCTCAGTAAAACTTAGCAACAGGATTACAGGGAGCTGCTGTGAGAGGCTCACCAGCCCTGGATTCCAGTCACAGAGCACAGGGAATCCCTCCTGGGAATGGCAAAAACCCAGAGAAGAGGCTGCTTTCTCTGCTGTCTCTGCTGCAGTTTGGTGCAGTCAGTGTTTTTCCTTCCCAGCCTTTGGTGTTTTCTCTTTGGGAGAGGGGAATGTGAGGAAGGAGAGGGAGCGAAAGAACACAGTTATTTTCTGCATTTCCTCTTATCTGTTATTGAGGCAACTGCAATTCAGTCTCAGGTGTGCACACCACCTGGAGCAGGGATCCTTGTGTGGAATATGGAAAAAGAAGTAGAGAAAGCAGAGAAACAACAAACGGTATTAAAAAAAAAATCAAGATGAACAAATATGTAAAAATTAAAAAGCAGGAAACGTACTGTCCCTCTCAGAATTGTGGTATCCAAAAACTTACCTGCCCATAGCAAAATACCAATATTGTGTTGCTTAAACAGGAAAATATTGGATCTCATTGCTGACAAAATTCCTCTCTCCTCTCTGAAGGAGTAAATCAATGGCTTTCTACTCATTCCCAACATTCACTGTGACATTCACTGTCAGCTGGTGACATCCTGCCAAACCCAACAAGCCACATGGGCACATCCTTCTGCCTTTAAGGGGTCATAAAAGCATAGGATCACAGAATATTTGGGTTGGAAGGGACATTTAAAGTTTACCCTGTCCAACCTCTGCCATGGGCAGAGCAGTGTAAATATAAGATAAGGAACACATAGAAATGGGAAGAGTCACAGGAAAGACAGACAGACTCATTTCCAGCTCTGCAATTAGTGAGAGCCAGGAAGCCACTGGCTGTGGCTTTGATTACCCTACAGAGATTCCTGGGCTCTGCAACTCCAATTCTTCAACCCCTGAGAAACTTCTGGGTTTCTTTCTTGTTTCAATCCGCTTCCTGATGTTAGTCCATGAGCTGAGCCATCTGTCAGTGACAGAGAGAGGCAGTTTCTGTGTCAGTGCTGCACGTTCATGGCCCATCCCAGATCACCAGTGTTCCTACATGGCCAAATTAACTTGATGAAATTACTCCGAAACAGCCACTTTCAAATGCTTCTGGCACCTCTACAACACAATTTCTCTTTCCTTCTAATTTGCATAGCTAAGAAATTTTTTTTTTGGACTGAGATTTTAAAGCTTCATCATCGAGATGTTTTTCATACCCAGCTCAAAGCCCCTGGAAATACCCAATGAGTAACTGCTGACAAGAACCTCACCCACAGTGACTTGAACAGCTCCACAGTGCAGTAATTTTTGGCACTGTGATTTTATTTCCTCTTTGAAAAAAATAGTGTCCCTCAGGTGGTCACAGGGTCAAGCCCTCAGGACAGCACTTGGACACATTCATTTGTGGGGTTTAATATTGCTCTGGAACACGTGGGCTCTGCTTCAGCACCTGGCTCAAGTTTAAGCCCAGTTTTAAGGCAGCCTGTGTGTGTTTTTCCTGAAACAGCAGCATGAAAAAAAGTAGAAACAGCCAAGAGAGAAATGTGAGATAAAAAAATACATTCCCAGGAAGAGGATTTGCCTTTCCATGTAGGACTAAAGACATTTTTGGTTCTGGTTTTCCCGAGCCCTGGGGAGCTCAGGGGTTATGGAGCCATGGAAAACTCCCAGGTTATTGGGAAGGAATCCTTCCCTGTGAGGGTGGGGAGGCCCTGGCACAGGTTGCCCAGAGAAGCTGGGGTTGCCCCATCCCTGGAATTGTCCGAAGCCAGGGTGGATGAGACTTGGAGCAACCTGGCTAGTGGAAGGTGTCCCTGCCCACGGCAGGGATGCAATAAGATGATCTTTAAGGTCTCTTCCAGTCCAAATAATTTTATGATTTATGAAATGACAGATTTTAACCTGTTCCACCAGCCCCATCATGAAGATGATGGTTTGTGCACTCCAAACCACAGCTCAGACAGGGGCCTGTTCTCCTGTCTTGCTTCACCCAGTGAGATATTTAGAAAGAACATTCAATTCATGTTTCTCCAGCACTTTGAAGATGTGGATTTCTGTATCAGTGTAAGGCAGATAAGGTTGGTATATTTTATAGCTCAGAGTCAAATTAAAAGCAGAGTTAAAGGCAAAGGCAGAGAACACCTGGGAGAGGAATCACGAGAGGTTATTCCAGCAGAGGAGTTGTTATCTCTGCCTGCCCTCTCTGCTCAAAAGCTGCATTTGATCATATATTCTTCTGACTTATCTGCTGCATTCCTTGAATGCTAAAGGCAGAAAGAAATACAGGGTAAATATTAGAGGGTTCGTTTCAGACTGCTCTGATGCTGGAAGTCCATAATTCCAGCTTTCTCAGGGAGGATTAATTATTCAGCGTTGCAGCAAAAGTTGACACAGGTAACTCAGAAAATGCTTATGAACAAACAGTAGAAAACGAAAACTATTTAAAACATATGTCTTTGGCATATTTTGCCTACAAATCCCTGCTCAGGGCTCTCTGTTCTGGCTGCAGGATGATCCTCCTTGGCTGGTACTGTGGTCTTCCAATTACACTGGGATTTTCAGGTTCGGTAAAATCGACATCATGCTTTTCCTCCAACCTGATTTCAGCTGCTCCTCTCCTGACATTTCCCACTATTCAGCAGCCATTTATTACCACTGTTGTTTCACACCTTCAAGAAACAATTTATCAATTACAGTTGCAGCAGCAGCCCTTTGGCTGCCCCTCCTCAGAGGGATATCTTAATTAAATCACAGAACTGAGCAGAATGGGTCATATTTCCATAACCTTTGTGCTCCACACACATAACAAGCACATGGCTGATTTAAGGAGCCTTTTTTTCCTCTTTACAGAAAGACAAAAGCAAACTCCATTAATCCTTCATTATCTTCACTTGCAGTATTTTGGAGCAGGGAGTAATTTGAAATGAATTCCTTCCTCCCTGACCATCACTCACCAATTCAGACAACTGTGTCTTGAGCTGGAGCTTTATTTCTTTGTTTCATATTAGGGATAAGTATTTTTTAAATATTTTTCAAAAATTAACCTTTTTACCCAGATTATTTTACTTTTCCCTACTTTTCCCAGTGACATCAGAAGCAGATATATTTATATCTTTGTGACCCTACACAAAAAACTCCTAAAGGATCAAGTGACAGCATCACACCCAAAGGGAATTACATCCACATTCCCAAAATATTTGATAGAAATACCACAGTTTGTAGTTGTTTTCTAGGAAAGACCCTCAAGTTAGAGATATTTTTTCTCCTCTTATTTCCATGAAGACTTGCAAGTGGATAAATCTTTGGGAGCTGGCAGCACTGACCTCAGAGGATGTGGGAGATGGGATGGTGAGGACATGGAACAGCCAAAAATGCCACTCAGGGAACATCACCTGAAGAGCAGTTAGTGAAAGGTCACACCAAGGGGAGTGACCTTGGCAGAGGTACAAGTTTAGAGCAAAAAAACCCCTGAAATAAATCCATAAAATTCCAGAATGGTTTGGGTTGGAAGGGACATTAAAGCCTATCCAGTCCCACCCCCTGCCATGGGCAGGGACACCTTCCACTAGACCAGGCTGCTCCAAGCCCCGTCCAATCTGGCCTGGAACACTTCCAGGGATCCAGGGACAGCCCCAGCTTCTCTGAGCAACCTGTGCCAGGGCCTCCCCACCCTCACAGCCAAGAATTCCTTCCCAATATCCAACCTAAATCTTTCAGCTTAAACCCATTCTCCCTTGTCCTGGCACTCCAGGTCCTTGTAAAAATAACACCATGCTTTTCTTTTTTAGGAAGACTTTAAAATGTGTATATTACTGTTCTATAAACTATGAAGTGCAGGCAAACACCATCAGAGGTCAGGTTGGGCAGTGCTGAGCCCACCATGGTTTTCCATGAATTTCATTCAAAATATCTAAATAATATTTCCATTATCAAGTAAGGAAATGCGAACAGTTGTGTATCCATTTCCTTGTGCCCTGTGAGTTTGATAACTCTTATGAGCCAAGACTTTACAACACCTGCACATCCCAAATCCCAGACTGGAATGGCAATGCTGGATTGTTCCTCCCGTGATCTCAGCCCAAACCCCTCCCAAAGTAGGAGGAGATGTTTTGGGGAGTGCCCAGGGCTGAGGGGACACTTTGTGACCCCAGGTCACAGTGAGGGTTTTCTGTGACTGTTTTCCTGGGAAATGTCACCAATTACTCTCCACTCACCTGAAGCCTCATTCCCTTCACTCCACCCAAGGCTGTCATTGGTGTCAAGCTGGAAGGAGAACACAAACCACTGCACAGCTTTGTCCATGATGCTGAACAGTTACAGGTGAGCAGGGAGATGAGCAAAGGGACTCCCAAACATTGTGCTGGGGTCCTCTCAAGAAAGGAATAAGCCCCTATAAATAAATAGCCTATAGAGAGCCATAATTAACTTCTGAAAAACATCATCATCGAGGCAGAGGCAGAGCTGGAGCTCAGGAAACCACTCTTTGCTCCTCCTCTGCCCATCAGGGCAGGAGGATACTTCCTTCTACATCTCATCCCTTCATCTGAGGCAAAGAGTTTATCAGTTTCCTTTCTGCTAATGAGGTTTTATAATAATTTCCTTCATTCGGATAATTGCTCCTGTCTGTGGGGTGGGTCATCAGATCTCCCACACACCTCCAAAGGTTCCCTGTCACAGCCTTGAGTCATATCTGTTAAAAAGTTAATCAAGCTGAAATGTCATGGAATTTAATAACTACCACAGGAGAGGTTTTAGGTTCAACATCCCACTAATTATGTTATTTTCCAACAGGAAATGTGTCTTCTGGTAATTGGACCAAGTACTGTTTTCAGTTATCCTTGGCTATTTATTTTTTTTTATCCCAATTTTGCCCCCTCCTCAGAATGGGAACAGCTCTAAAATTAAGCAGGGCCTTAAAATTAATGTGATTACATATACACCTGGCTTTGCCTCAGGTGTTTATGCTTCCTTGTTCTCCCTAATCCCCTTCCAGCCTGAAAATTTCCCCCCTGGGTGGAATCTCTTACCTTTCAACACACCATCTGAGATAAAGCAGTAACAGCAGCCACTACCATGTGTAAGGATTTATAATAAATATATATGAATAAAATCAAAGCCTGAGCATGAAGACAGACAAACTGCAGCAGCTTCAAGGCAGGAGACACCATCAAATGTCGCTTCCAGCGTTGTCACTATCACGCAATAACAGACACAAAGGGGTTCTGGGCAGCTTTAAAGCACCAGAGAAATGTGTCACTGTGAAGGTGCTTTTATACAACCAGGTACTCACAGCAAGTGTGAACCTGAGTGGCTTTGGGAATTTTCAATGACTAAGTGTGATGTTCAGAGCAGAGTTGGAGCCAGCACCAGGCATGTGACAGAGAATCCCAGAATGGCCTAGCTTGGGATTTTAAAAACCCTCTCATTCCAATCCCTGCCACGGGCAGGGACACCTTCCACTAGCCCAGGTTGCTCCAAGCCCCATCCAACCTGGACTTGGACACTTCCAGGGATGGGGCAGCCACAGCTTCTCTGGGCAACCTGTGCCAGGGCCTCACTACCCTCACAGGGAACAATTTCTCCCCAATATCCCATCTAACCCTTTCCTCTGGCAGTATGAAGCCATTCTCCCGTGTCCAGGCCCTTGTAAATGGTCTCTCTCCATCTTTCCTCTCAGTTCCTTAAGGCCCCTACCCCCCAGTGGCAGGGAGTGGAATGAGATGGGCTTTGAGGTCCCTCCCAATCCAAACCATTCCATGATTCTGTGATATAACTCTGTATATTAAAGGCAGGCACTTGTAACTGCATTTACCTCATGGCCTTCAAGCTAAAGGACAATATTCTCCAGCTTTACCTCTCCCTCAGGACTTTCCCCAGTTTCTTGTCGTTTCAGCTTTTCTTTTTCCTCAAACTTTTACCCAGATGATCAAGGATGAACCAGCAGCAAGTTCATAAAGAGAAAAGGGGATTTAAATAAAGTGATGGACGACCCTCATCTGCAATCGAGAGTCGAGGGAAAGAGAAGAGCCTGGCTGAGCATCTGCCAAACCCATCCACAGCCTTCCCTCAGCTCCAGGAGGGTTTTCCATCACCTCCTAAGTGCCCCATGCCAAAGGTTGGTTGGCTCCTTGCAAACTCTAATAAAGATTTACATCAGGCTGTAAAGCAAAAAAACCTTAGTCCCTGATTATTATTCCCTTTACATAGGGCCTGACAGGGGACTATAAATCCGACATTTACATGGGAAAAAATTGCTGAAAATGGAAACCAATAAAATCCCAAACACCTTCATAATCAGGACAGCTCCATGCCCAGGAATCCCAGGTGCATTTTTAAGGGGAAAGGGTGAATCTTTATATTTGCAAAGAGAAGTTATTAAGACTATCACTGCTCTTCCTAAGAACATTTTAAACTGCAGACAAAGTTTTCTTCAGGTACTTTTAGGCTCAGATTTGGGTTAAGTTTCAAGGTTAAAAGTCTCATTATTCCTCAGCTGATACCTACAGTAGTCCTGAAGAGCTTCCATGTACAACAAGACCAGGAACTGAAGCCAGGGAATTCTGCACTGCTCTTCCCAGAGACCAAATTATTGCAAACCCATGTTCACTGGTTTAACTCAACCTCTAGAACTTTCACAGGCTGAGGTGGATGGAAAAACACCTGAAACAAAAATAAATTCCTTTTAACCTTTACACGGAGGCTGAGGGCAACGTACTCAAGGAGGTGCTGGATGAGGGACTTTTCCCTTCGTGCCTTACTGGGATAACACTTTAGCTCCATGATAAACCCCAGAATATTCTCTTAGTGCCAAAGGAATGGAAATGTGTCAGTGTAGAGGAGAGGGCAGCAAGTCTGAGATAAAATTAACTGGAACATTGTTTCCTACAGTGTTATTTCCAATTTTTCCTGCATCGATTCACTAATTAAAGTGTGAACAAAGTGGTGATGTGCTGTTTTGGGGGCTGAAGAATAGGGATGATGATCTCCAGAAGGACCCCAACACCAGCGTCCCTCAAGCCACCAAGGGCTGCACAACAGCATCACCCAGGAGATTCCGGGCCCTCAAGCATGAAAGACCCAGCAAGGGGTAAAGAGACACTAATTGGGTTTAGGGAAAAGACTTCACGAGTTTTAGGATGAGTTTTAAACCGCGTTGTAAGATGCTCCAGTAAATGTGACTTTATTTCAGCAGTTTTATTTATTAAGGACACTGTTCCATGGTAAGGCTGTGGAAGAACCACCAGCCTTGGGCTACAAACTCCTGCTGCACAGCCCAGAAGTACCATGGAATCATGGAATCCTAGGATGATTTGGGTTGGAAGGGATCTTAAGGATTGTCTAGTCCACCCCCGTGACGTGGGCAGGGACACCTTCCACTAGACCAGGCTGTTCCAAGCGCCATCCAACATAAAATGTCGTGGAATGGGCCAAGGGAGAAGGGCCAGGGCTGTCAAGGGTTGGCTCAGAGACATCCAGACAATTATGAGCCACCAAATGAGATCTTTATTCTCTAAAAAAAGAGACATTTAAACTCAAGTCTTAAATTCCAGTGGATTTTTGGCTGTGTCCTCTTCACTCCTCTGCACATTGATCATGTATATTTTATGAGCACTTCATTAGAATTTCAGGGAGGTGTTCTCCAGTCTGAAGTGAAATATTCCATGCTTGGTTTATGTAGTGGTACAAAAATGGGAGGATTTAGACCATGATTTTAAGTTTAGAAACTGCATTTTTAATGGAAGATTCTTAGATGAGTGACATTTGTTCTCATGCTTTTTTAACCTTTATTTTCAGTTCTGAGATATTTTCATGCCTTTTTTAACACACAATAGTATTGGTCTGCTGTGTCATTTTTTTCTCCTGCCTGATTCTGTCAGGAGGATTTACTTATTAGTGGACCTTTATTGGAATTATGTGTGCTTTTAAAAACTGTTTTCCTCAATCCTTTATGAATATTTTCATAAAAATCTCTGAAAATATCTTGCAATGTTTCATTGCTATTTTAGTGCACTAAATGCAAAGAACATTTTCAAGGTTTAGTAATTTTTTTAATGGAATTTATATTAAATTTTTTTATTCCATTCACATAAGAGGAATTTCAAAGTACATTTTGCCCTCAAAATACAAAATGTCCCATATGATCCTAATTCCTTCTTTCCCTGCCTGTTTATCCAAAATTCAAGGCCACAGAAAAGCCTCTGCTTGAGACTTTCAGCACCTAACGGGGTTTTAAGAGCTGAAGAGGGACTTTGGACAAGGGATGGAGGGACAGGACAAGGGGGAATGGCTTCCCAGTGCCAGAGGGAAGGGTTAGATGGAATACTGGGAAGGAATTGTTGGCTGGGACGGTGGTGAGGGGCTGGAATGGAATTCCCAGAGAAGCTGTGGCTGCCCCATCCATGAAAGTGTCCAAGGTCAGGTTGGACGGGGCTTGGAGCAACCTGGGAGAGTGGAAGGTGTCCCTGCACATGGGAGGGAGTGTAATGAGATGGTAATTAAGGTCCCTTCTGACCCAAACCATTCCGTGATTCCATGATTCTATAACAGGATTCCCACCAGATTTCCAACAGGAGAAGGGGAAACTCAAATCCAACCTGACTGTGCAGGGATTTGTATCTCTGCACAAGCCCCAGTGACCTTCACAGTCACAGCCTGGCAGTGACTCCCAGACTCTAAATTTTCATACAATGCAGAGACAATCCCTTGTTACACAACTGAATTTCCATAATTTGCTTGATGTCTCAGCCTTCTCATGGTTTATATATGAAAAGAACATTTTCCCTTTAATAAACCCCAGAGTAATATCAATGCCCCTGAATTCTATGGAATTAGACTGATTTTTTTCCCTCCCACTAATAAGCAGGAGAAGCAGCCCAGTTTTTTATGACACAGTCAAGTTTAGATTTTAAATTTTAAACAACTGAAGGTTGAATTAGATTTTGCATTTAGCAGAGATACAAATCCCATAACTGGTGGTATTAACTCTACAGAGCTTTGATTCTATTGCTTTAAAGAACCAAAAGACAATTATTGGCAAAAAGTCATTTTAGCTTTAGTGCTCCCTAGTTACTCAGGGCTGGGTTATAAAAGCAATTGGGATATTTTTATTATTTTTCTCTTACCTTGATGTCAAAGCTACTGAAATTCTCTCCAGCCACACATCTCAGGACATAATGTTTAATATCTAACACAGACAGTAAACAAAATCATTTAAAGCTGTGAGATGATGCATCATTCTGCTGTTTCTCCCATTGCTACAGTGAGATTTGCTTGGGATAGAAACCATTTAAATTAAAGGATGAAGTCACTCCTCTGACCGCCTGGAGCACCATAGAATTAGAGGAAATTCAGATTTAGAGGAGCTTTGGAATGACAGGGCTATGGAGATGAATCAGAGGGATGGACTCATCTCTAAAGGAGCCAGGCTGGGAGAGCTGGGGGTGTTCATGTGGAGAAGAGAAGGCTTCAAGGAGACCTTTGGTCCCCTTCCAGTACTAAAGGTGTTCCACAAGATCTGGAGAGGGACTTTGGACAAGGGCCTGGAGGGACAGGACAAGGGGAAATGGCTTCCCACTGCCAGAGGGAAGGGTTAGACGGGATACTGGCTGTGAGGGTGGTGAGGCCCTGGCACAGGTTGCCCAGAGAACCTGTGGCTGCCCCATCCCTGGAAGTGTCCAAGGCCAGGCTGGATGGGGCTTGGAGCAACCTGGGCTAGTGGAAGGTGTCCCTGAAGTTGCTGGTTTTCACTTCACTGTTGGAACCCTACCAAGGTGGGAAGGAGTCAACATTCAGCTTCTCTGGAATATCACAAGGACATGAGGATAGTTCTCATTAAAACCATTGTTTCAGGGTTTTCCAGAGTGATCCATCACCTTCTTCATCCACAGGGTTGAGATGCTCGGGGTGAACATTTTTCAAAGGGTCTTTGTGATGTTTTTAATTGGATTGTTGAGAAGTGTTTTCTCAAACTCCACATGCAGCATTTCAAACCTAAATCAAATAAAAAAGATATTTGTGGAAGCAGAAAATACTTTTTAACTAGTTTTCAAACTACAGGGCCTTTATCAAGCTGTTTAATTTTTATATTTAGGCAAACAGTGCCCTCAAAATGTGTTGCAGAACCTGTGACAACACACCCTTAACGTCACCTACATCATCCAGGGGTAAAACTAAATCAATCTTCATCTTCCACACTCATCTCAGGCCCAGTCCTACCTGTTAGAGGTGAAGTTTTTTTCTTCCATAACAATCTTAAGTGTTATTATTCAGCCACAAATTTGAAGGACCTGGAGTTCTACTGCCCACCCAGGGGTTGTCTTTGGAGGATGAAACTCTTGGCCTGGGGTTCACAGCTTCATGAGGAGCTTTTGCAGGGACTGAGGCACTGGAGCCCTTCCAAAGCCCACCCTCAGCTGTGGTTGTTGGATATCTGGCCCCAGGACTTCTCTCTTTTTAATTCCCCCCAGTCTAGGTTAGCAATGGTGAAAACAAGTTATTTAAAGCTTTGAAGCCTTTCTAAAAAATCTGCTCAGAGAAGGTTAGTTCTGTACAAACGAGGATCACACACCCTCCTGTCACACAGAGGGGGATTAATATTCCTATTTTCAGATGAACAGTGGAGTGAATATTTTCCTCCCATGAAAATAAGAACAATTTTTAATTTTCTTAGTATATTTTTACAGGGAAATTCAGTGTTCAGAAGTCTTAAAACTCTTCTATCACTTTAAGACGAGAGTGAATCACATTCAGCCCATATCAGCACTTTGGAGGAGCTACTGTGGTGGAGACTGAGACAATATTATCACTAATAATCACTAATAATGCTCTCTGAGAAGGCTCTAAATGAAGGGACATAATGATGGATATAAACCCTCTGTCAGAACAACATTTTGCAGTGCTGTGGGCAGGGGGATAAATTAAAAACACTCACTAAATTCTATTATCTGGCAGTTTATTCAGCAATTTACAGCTTGCAAACTCAGCCTGCTTGTAATTCATTAGGTTGAGCACTGCAAAATAAAACCCAAAAAGCTCTTAATTTCTAATTGTGCTTTAAAGGCTAAACCAAAAAAATCCTCATGGAAAATAAAGTGCTTCACCCCATTTCCCAAACAGATTTTCTCAAGCCTGAGGAAAATTTGGTCCAGGAAAGAATTTATGAAGGACTTGAAAACCTGCACTTGTGCCCTGTTCTCCAACTAGTTTATAACAACCACTGAGAGTAGGAGCAGAGGTGTTTTCCAAGCCAGGTGTTCCCAGGAAATCAGAGATCTTGGAGAGGGATTTTGGACAAGGGATGTAGTGACAGGATGAGGGGGAATGGCTTCCCACTGCCAGAGGGCAGGGTTAGATGGGATACTGGGAAGGAATTCTGGGCTGCGAGGGTGGTGAGGCCCTGGCACAGGTTGCCCAGAGAAGCTGTGGCTGCCCCATCCCTGGAAGTGTCCAAGGCCAGGTTGGATTTGGCTCTTTTACCACCTGCTTTGGTGGAAGCCAAAATGGAAGTGAAGAGGTGAGACCTACTGAGAAGGAAAAATTATGATGAGTCCAAACAGAACCAGAACTTTTTTTTTTTAAATCACCTGCTGCTGCTCTGCTTCTTCACTGCTTTTCCTTGTTGTCTTTCCCATGATGGTCCCAGTGGACTCAGTCCCACCTCCTCAGTCCCTCACCTTCCCTTTGGGGCCAGAACAAACTGCAGACCTGAACTGAAAAAATAGCTGAGAACTTGTTAACTGCTCCCTGCCTGTTACTAAACAGTGAGAGCCAATGATCCTGAGGAATTCCCTTCCCTGTGTCCCATCACTCTGTGAATTGCCAGGATCTTACTCTGTGGAGAAGCTGCTCTGACGCTTTGCTGGAATTTGGTGACGCACTGAGTGTTTCAGTGATACATTTGTGGCACTGAAAGTCATGAATAGAGAATAAACCTGGTTTAACATTTTTGGCTCCATCCTGCCTGAGCAGTGGTATCATTTTGTGTCGTTTGTCTCTGGGTGCTCCCTCTCAATCCCTCAGGTCGAACGGAGCCGGTTTAAGTCACTTTTCCACGGGGCTTTACTTTCAATTTGCACCGTGGCTCCCTGACCCCAAACTGATTGCTGGAGCAAATCAAAGCATATAATTGGAATAAGTGTCTGCCTTGTTCATGATTTGGCAAATACTTCAGTTCACCAGCTCCCCAAATGAAATGTGAGTGTTTCAGCAAATCGCTGTCAAAGCCCTGCTCTGCCCAGCGTCACAAAGCCTCGATATCAATGGGCATTAAAACCACCTCAGCTGATTTGTGTTCTAATTAAAGCACCAGGACTCAGCCTGGAGTTCACAAAACTCTGCCACAGCTGTGCACAGAGATACAGAAATTCAGTAACAGCCTTGAATCCTATTTACTAATTAATCAGCAAACAAGGTGTTCTCCCTTCATTTCTTTAAGGTTGAGGAACTCCAGGAGCTAAACCAGTCAATTCATAAGGTGCCATGGAGATGATCAGAGGGATGGAGCACCTCTCCTATGAGGAAAGGCTGAGAAAACTGGGATTGTTCAGCCTGGAGAAGAGAAGGCTTCAAGGAGACCTTAGAGCCCTTTTCAGTGCCCTGAAGAGCTCCAAGGGAGCTGGAGGGGGACTTGGGACATTGGATGGAGGGACAGGATAAGGGGGAATAGCTTTAAGCTGAAAGAGGGCAGGGTTAAATGGGATATTGGGAAGGAATTCTTCCCTGTGAGGCCCTGGCACAGGTTGCCCAGAGAAGCTGTGGCTGCCCCATCCCTGGAAGTGTCCAAGGCAAGGTTGGACAGGGCTTGGAGCAACCTGGGCTAGTGGAAGGTGTCCCTGCCAGGGGCAGGGGGTGGAACTGGATGGTCTTTGAGGTCCCTTCCAACCCAAACCATTCCAGAATTCTATGATTATTGGATAAAGGATGGATGGAAAGCAGGACAGATTTCCATCAGGGATGGATGGGGAGCTGAGGGACAGTGCCTTTGGCTCTGAAATGACAGGGCTGTGCTCTGAGGGTGTGTTACATGACCTGCAGTGCTCAGCAGGACAGGGGACAGGTTTGGGTGGGTCTTTCTCCCTTCAACACCTCCCTTCTTACCCAAAGCCACCCAGGATCCACACTGACAATCAGTTTTGCCAGGAGCTGGGACCACTGAGGAGCACCTGGAACCTGTAACCGTCATACTCAAAGCCCTTGGTCCCCCTGCCACTCCCTGTCCTATGAGAGACCTGTGATGACATTTTTACTCTTGGATCAGTTTGAACTCACAGAAATGGCTGGTGGCCAAAGAATGGACCACACAAATTCTTTTCCTGCTGCTCAAGGCTGCAAACACTCATTAAAAACCAAGGAATTGCAGGAAGTGTGTGATCTGCAGCCTGTTAAAGATGCACACACTTGAGCAGCTCGGTGATAACGCCCTGGTTGCTTTTGTTTGTAAATACTTGCTGGTTTCCACAATCAACCGAACAGCAGGGAATGGCCCTGGGCCAAGGAAAGCTTTGTAAAAAGCTGTATAAAGATTGTTCTGGTTTTTTGTGGTTTTTTTGTTGTTGTTTTTTTTTTTTTTTTCAGGAGTGCATGGAGCTGTACAACTTTACAAGTCAACAGGAGACATCCAGCCCTGTCAGCATCCTCCTTCCTCAGGGCTCCAGATTCCTTGAAAGCATCAGGACTGTGCCAGAAAAATTCAGATTCAACGTTTTCCAGTGTAATTTCAGTTCTTTGATCACACCACATGTGAAATACCAGGCGGACTCTGATCCTGGCAGGATCGTTATCTGAGAGCACCAGCTCTTCCCTCAAATCCACCTCATTGTTCCCTTTGTGATCAATCGCCTCCTGCAAGTCCAAATAGATCAATGCAGGTTGAGGGCAGAGCTCTCTCTGCACAGATTCACACTTTGCAGAGAAAGGGATTTGCAGATTTATAGGCAGAAAAAATTCTTTGAAACAGCCTTTCCTGTTACAGAAAAAGGAATTTTCATAGGAAAAAAAATTTCCAAGTGCATGACCCCAATTATCAGAGCTCTGGGAAACAAGAGCCTGAGAAACCCCAAATATGCTTCTGATGTTTTGTTTATTCCCTGGGAGATTTGGAACAGCTTTACCCTCTGTGCTCAGGAGCCCACACCTGGCTCTGCCCTGGCTCCAGCTCCATGCAGCCCACTCCAGAAACACTCATCCATGGACAACTCCAGACTTCAGTTCAGGCTTTACCACTTGCCCACTCCAGAAACACTCATCCATGGACAACTCCAGACTTCAGTTCAGGCTTTACCACTTCCAGCCCTCCTTCAGAAAGAGGGAAGGGCTCTCAAGAGCACACAGTGTGTGGTCACATAATTACACACTAGGGAAGCAGAGGGGTTAAACCAGCTTTCCCAAGTGAAATATTACAACATAATAAAGGAAAAGGTAAAGAAAACACATTTTTTTTACTACAGCAGCTCTGGGCAACCTGGGCCAGGGCCTCACCACCCTCACAGCTAAGAATTCCTTCCCCATATCCCATCTATCCCTGCCCTCTCGCACTGGGAAGCCATTTCCCCTTGTCCTGTCCCTCCATTCCCTGTCCAAAGTACCTCTCCAGCTCTCCTGGAGCCCCTTTAGGCACTGGAAGGGGCTCTAAGGTCTCCCTGGAGCCTTCTCTTCTCCAGGTGAACACCCCCAGCTCTCCCTGCCTGTCTCCAGAGCAGAGGGGCTCCAGCCCTTGGAGCATCTCTGTGGCCTCTCCTGCACTCTCCCCAGCAGGTTTCCCACATCACATCCAACAGCAGCCCCAGGTTCGTGCTATCGCCTGATACACAACATTATTTGGGACTCAAACCTCTGGGATGCAGCTGGGAAGGCACCAACTGGCACAAACCAGAGCTGTGCCAGGGAGGGGGTTGGAATCAGGGTGGTGCCTGGAGCTGGAGCTGAAGGTTCTCTCACAGTCCCACAGCAAACACCATCCTGCAAGACTGAAACTGGAAAGCCAATATTGGGGGATTACCTGGAAAACTTTCACGGCGGGAATTCCAAGAGCTCCGATTTCCAAACCATGAAATATCCCAAAATGCTCATCTCAGGTCAGCTTTGATTTGGCAATTCCATAAACAACCTGTCCTAAAAATACCCTGACAGGGAAAGGTAAAACAGAGCACAGCCATCACACCCCCTGGATCAATAGCACTGAAATACAGAACAGTTCCAAACACACATCCAGCCCTGCTCGTCTTTTTCCATCATCACACCAACAGCACATTGAGAATCCCATCAGTGCAGAGTAAAACACAGCCAGGAGTTCTGAGTTTGGGAACCACAGGCAATCAAAAGGGTTCAATGAACACATTTTCTTTGAGCTAAAAGAAATAAGAGACTTTTTTTTTTTAATATTATCACACTGCCTTGTAACTGCTGTAATTAAGATTTCAATTCAATTTAATAATGGCACATGAATGGCTGCCCGCCTGTGGGAGCCTGATCCCTCACACTGATCACTTCCATGGACAGAAACGTGTGAACAAAGCAGGCTCAGAAATCAAAATGCAGATTGGGGTTCTGATGGGATCCCTCACTCCTCTCTGAGACCTCTCATGCTTCTCTGGGACCCCTCATGTTCCTCTGATACCACTCATGCCCCTCTGGGATCCCCCATGCTCCTCCAAAACCCTTCATGCTTCCCTGAGATCCCTCACACTCCTCTGAGACACCTCATGCTCCTCTAAGATCCCTCATGCCTTTCCAAGTCTCCTCATGCCCCTCTGAGACCCCTAAAGCCCCCCTGGGATCCCTCATGTACCTCTGAGACCCCTCACTCTCCTCTGTTCACTTCCCTGTACTCTGACAAAGATCATTTATGTGTGTCCATCCTTTACCTTGCACGAAACTGCTCCAGTTCCAGGGACCACTTCCCTTTCTCCAAGCACACACAGCTATAAATGAACACATTACAGGGATTACAATAAACACCACTAATATCAATAAAATCTCCCAGAAGCATAGAACATAATTTCTGTAAGAAGTGCAATATTTGGAAGGGCCATTTCTGTATCCTCGGAGGTCTTCAATTAAGGTGCTTGTTTCCCTCTCCTTCAGGCACTAATAAATCTCAGACAGAAGCAAAGAAACAGCAAATATCTTACACAAAATACCTGTTTATCCAACAGCCAACCTATAATTTTCCAGCCACTCCACAAACCCATTTGTTGCTGTGCCCCATCCATGGCCACGTCCCTGTCTCCATAGTAACAAATCCACTTAAAAAGGGAGGAATGAATGGGTGGATGTACAGGAATGGGTGACAATATGGTCAAAATAAGGAGTAATTCCAAAGCTGGATGAGCACAGGTCCTTCTCTGTCAGACCTGGGTCAGGGATGTTCAGCAGGAACATGCTTGGAGCATTAACCTCGGGATCATTTCTTCACACTATTTTTCTCTGTTTTAATCATTGCAACAAGTATCTCTACTGCCCCCAGCACTACGGTATCAGACATCACCCTGGAATAACAAATTAACTCATTGCCCACCTCCACAGCCCTCACATTTCAAATGATTGTTGGGTAAACAGCCCAAATTCTGCAGCAGAATTAATTACAGGCACCACACATGGATGAAAATCCAGAACTAATTGTTGTGTATAATAACAGTGAAGTGGTAAAAATATTTCCATAAAACATGAGAACAAACTCTGCTTGTCCAGAAAAACAACATTGAAGAAGAATTATCATAAATTATAACAAATCCCAAATACAGCTGCAGAAACAGAGCACATGTTACCCAGCAAAGCAATAGGACAAGAGGGACTGGTTTTATATGGAAAGATTTAGATGAGATATTGGGAGGGAGTTCTTGGCTGTGAGGGTGGTGAGGCCCTGGCACAGGTTGCCCAGAGAAGCTGTGGCTGTCCCATCCCTGCAAGTGCCCAAGGCCAGGTTGGAGCAACCTGGGATAGTGGAAGGCATCCCTGTCCAACCAGTGGAACTGGATGATCTTGAAGATCCCTTCAAACCCAAACCAGACTGGGATTCCATGATTTTCTCCAGCTTTTAGCACCAGCTTTGGGCTGTGGAGTCCCTGCACTTCGAGTTGGGCTGTATCACAGATCAGAATAATTTCCCCTCTTTAAAAAATGGCTCTGAGAAATCACTTTAATACATAAAATAACTGTATTATCTGCAGATATTAACTGCAGATCTTGTCATGACTCTGCCTTTAATACCCAGTCAGTGACTCAGTTATGCTATTTTGTGATTTTTTAAACATTTTTAATTCTTACTAGAAGCAAAAGAGTGCTACAAACAGTGTCCACCCTTCAAAACAGGAATTCAGGAAATATTCTCAAAGCATCCTTTTCCAATCCCTTTTTCTAATATTTAAGGGAAACTGAGGCAACAAAGGAAGACATATTTTTATCTGCTATACAGAAGAAAACATATTTTTCCCTGAGGGTATTAAACTGACCAATCAGAGAATAGACCCTAAAGACATTCTCTGAGGAAATCCAGGACTTCTTTGAAACCCCTTCAAAGAGGGGTTGAGCAGGGAGAACAGGCAGGAGGGGATGAACCAAGGAGAAGGTGGAGCTGGCACTGAACCCAGTTATGGAGGTAGAAGGAAGCACTGAAATTCACCCCAAAAAATCAAATCAGCTTTTCCTTGGACATTTCCTGGTAGCAGGAGTAAGGTGAAGGCAACATCCCATCTCCCAAATGCAGTGATAGGGAAGTGAGCAGAGATGTTCTCCCTTGGGCTGGGAAGTGCTGGTG
The DNA here is from genome assembly GCF_001715985.3 of Manacus vitellinus. Lineage (NCBI taxonomy): Eukaryota > Metazoa > Chordata > Aves > Passeriformes > Pipridae > Manacus > Manacus vitellinus. Next base: position 1,026,302 of record NW_021940541.1, read on the forward strand.
AATTCCCCCATCAGCCAAAACACAAACCAGAAATCCAGCAGGCAAAATCAGGACTCTCTATATTCACCACACAAGGTGTTTTATTCCAGGTATAAAAAGCAGGAGTTAAATTCAAAGCAGCCCTTCAGTGAACTGCAATCACAGGGATCATAAACCCTTTGTCACTCAGGAAACACACTTTAATATTGTCTGTCTCTTTGAACAGACACTTCCCCACTCAGATTTGACTGAAGTCAGTCTCTAAGTGTCTGTCCAAAGGAAAGGAAACTGATATTTTACATTTATTGAACTTGTCACTGCAAGAATCACTTATTCTTTGGGTTCTGACGGGAAACAATCCAAATACAAAACCAGTTTGAAAGGGAAACATCAGCCCCCCATCCTGACATGCCTCATTCCTCCTGCCCCCAGTAGTCTGAGTACCCTCCTTGTCGGGGCAACAGGGGGTAGATGAATTTTTTCCCTCATTCCCAAAGGATTGAATTCCTTACAAATGTCCTCAGCCAGAGCCCGTGTGGCCCTGGAGAGAGCATCCAACCCCTCCTGCTCTTCAAACCAGCTGCTATTTCCCTCAGGGGAAAATAAGAAGCACAAAACAAACCCACAGCTCTGCTCCTTACTGCAAAAACAATCCACTTTTTCTGTTCTCTCTTTTTTTTCTGGAAGGGGACAGTGCCACCTCCCCACCCTTCATCAGCCTCACTGCAGGGAAAGACTCTGATTTGGCCACCATGAAATTGTGTCAACTGACTGGATTCAAAAGTCCAACTGTGTTGTATCTCATGAACAAAAATGTTTAGGATGAGTTAAGAGCACCTTCTTCTTCTGCTTCAGTACAAGCTTTGAGGTGTTTTTACTTTTTTCTTGTTGTTGCTGTTTTATTTTTCTCTTTAAAAAACCTACACCTTGAGCAGTTCATTTATTTTGCTTTCCAGGAAGCCTCCCTGTGCAAAGGATGAAACATCACCTACAGTAATAACAAGGACTTTGTTGAATAACCCATCAGAATTCTTTCCTAAAGAGCCTTCCAGAAGAGGAATAAGTTCTTTGTTTGGACCCTGTGTACCAGGCAGGCTCTGACAGCTACAAAAGGAATTATTAAGGTTTTTAGAACATGCGAGTTGCAGAAACACTGTCTCTTCATAAAGGCAACTGAACTACCAATGCAACACATATCCCTTCATATATCCAAAAAGCCAGAAAGATTCAAAAAGCTAAAAGAGCATCTTTGATACCACCTGAAATATGAAATATTTGTAGGGAAATAGAGAGGAGAACATTTTAAAAGTCTTCCTTTATGCAGCTACAAGTGCCCAGGACAATGTGTGTCTGCTCCTACATGAACCAGGGTCGGGGACTTCGTACCTGATTCAGATGGAATATTCCCTGTAGTCATTGGGAATAACTTCCAGCAGCACCAAACCACCCACTAAGGGACCGCATTGGGAACCTCCAGAAGAGAAAACACGTGGACTCAACACAGTGGTCTACTCATAACATACAGAGGGAGCACCAGGGGCATGAGTGCAGTAATAAATATTTCTATTTGTGGCACTGAAGCTGCTCCATTTGGCTTTAAATGACGGATTAAATGATATTTTTACTTCCTACAGTCCCAAACTTTGAGTTACGAGCAGGTGAAGTTTTAGGAGTGAGGAACCATGGCCAGTTCTCAATGAAGTTAAACATTGCCATCACCTTGGAGCTTATAGAGAGCAAGAGTTTCATCTTAAAATATAACCAAACAGTGCTTTAGCTTTGCTTTTTAAAAAAACATCAACATGAGGCAGATTCACAGGCACCCCTGAATTGTAAGAAGTGAAGCCTATTGAAATTAGATGGGAGTGCAGAAACATGTTTAATTACAATGTCATTAAGAGCTTGAGCTCACCAGAATAAATTAGAGAGGTTTTTATAGAACCATGGGATTGTTTAGGAGGAAGGGACCCTAAAGCCCATTGTAGTGGGTTGACCCTGGCCGGACACCAGGTACCCACTAAAGCTGCTCTCTCACTCTCCCTCTGCAACTGGGCAGAGGAGAGAGGAAAAAACAGTCAAGAATTCATGAGTAGAGGTAACAGCTGGTAGAGGTCAGTGACTGATTACCTTCACGGGTAAAATAAGACTCAAAGTGGGGATAGTACTTCTATTTATTACTAACAGGATAAGAGCCTGTCAGTAATAAGATAAGAGTGAGAAATAAAACAGCTTTAAAAACACCTTCCCCCCACCCCTCCTTCCTTCCATGTTCTCCCTCCTCCCCCCCAGCAGTGCAGGGGGACGGGGAATGGGGGTTGCAATCAGTTGTTTCTGCAGCTGCTCAGAGACAGGAGTCCCTCCCATGGGAGAGAGTCCTGGATGGACCTCTCCAGCGTGAGAGCTCAGGTGGCAGCTCTTCCCAACCTGCTGTCCTGTGGGTCACTCCTTCATGGGGTGCAGTCCTTCAGGAATGAGCTGTACTGACATGGGTCCCCCACAGGGGCCACAAGTCCTACCAGGGACAAAAACCTGCTCCAGCGTGGGCTTCCCTCTCCACGGGCTGCAGGTCTCCGGCAGGACCCCGCTCCATCCTGGGCCTCCCACGGGGTCACAGCCTCCTTCATGCATCCCCCTGCTCCAGCAGGGTCTCCCCCATGGGCTGCAGGTGGGTCTCTGCACCCTGATGTTCCCCCATGGGCTGCAGGTGGGTCTCTGCACCCCGATGCTCCTCCATGGGCTGCAGGGGCATCGCTGCCCCACCCTGCTCTGCACCACGGGCTGCACCTGAGCTCCAGCACCTGGAGCACCTCCTGCCCCTCCTTCTGCACTGACCTCGGTGTCCACCTTGTTATACCCATGTTCTCACTCTGTTCTTCCCTGACTGCAATTTCCTTCTGTGCAACAATCTTTTGTTCTTAAATATGTTATCACAGAGGCATTACTATCGCTCCTAACTGGCTTGGCCTTGGCCAGCGGCAGGAAGCCCATCCTGGAGCCGGTTGGCATTGGCTCCATGGAACAGGGGAAGCTTCTGGCAGCTTCTAACAAAAGCCACCCCTGTAGCCTTCACAGTACCAAAACCCAGCCACAGAAACCCACTACACCCATCCAGTCCCACCCTCTGCCATGGGCAGGGACACCTTCCACTAGCCCAGGTTGCTCCAAGCCCCACCCAACCCAGCCTTGGAACACTTCCAGGGATGAGGCAGCCACAGCTTCTCTGGGCAAAGTGTGCCAGGGCCTCCCCACCCTCACAGGGAAGAATTTCTCCCCAGTATCCCCTCTAAATCTTCCCTCCTTCAGCTTCTGGATCATTCTGCACTTTTTTCCATAGTTGGACCATTCTGCTGGTAATTCAAAAGCCTCAGACGTGCACACGTATTCACAAAAAATCCTGAAAAAAACCCTTTTGCTGTTTCTTGACAAGCATCTGAAAAGCAGATGACACCTCCCTGTACTCTAAGCCAGCTTTGCTAAGCCTTGTGGAACTTCCCTGATTTATACTGGCTGAGTACTTTGCTGTTTGTGCTTTGGGAATTCTCTCAGAAGTTGCAGCTTTCCAAAATTGCCTGTTGCTTGCAGCGACCTAATCCCTGGCAGGTGCTGAGACCCTTCAGCTCCTGTTCCCATCACTGAGATCCAGCACAAGCCCTGTCAAAGCCAGAGACCAGTGGCAGAAGAGTTGGTGTAGTTAAAATTGATTAGAAAACACCTATTGAATTGCTAAAGATGCCCAGCTAATCCTTCCCAAGTTTATACATACAGTTCCTGCTGAAGAGAGAATCTTCCCGTTGTTGGTAATTGGATAACACACCCAGGGAAGGTTTGTTGGTTGTGCTTCATGCAACCCTCACCAGGAAGGATGGTGGGGAAAGGTGAGGGCTGCAGGTGAAATCCAGGAAAATCCAAGGGCTGGACCAGCTCCAGCAGTCTGGGAGAGCTCAGGGTGCTCACCTGGAGGAGAAAAGGCTCCAGGGAGACCTGAGAGCCCCTTGAGGGCATAAAGGGGCTCCAAGAGAGCTGGAGAGGGACTTTGGATGAGGACCTGGAGGGACAGAACAAGGGGGAATGGCTTCCCAGTGCCAGAGGACAGGGTTAGATGGAATATTGGGAAGGAATTGTTGGGTGTGAGGGTGGTGAGGCCCTGGCACAGGTTGCCCAGAGAACCTGTGGCTGCCCCATCCCTGGAAGTGTCCAAGGCCAGGTTGGATGGGGCTTGGAACAACCTGGGCTAGTGGAAGGTGTCCCTGCCCATGGCAAGGGGTGGGACTGGATGGATTTTAAATTCTTTTCAACCCAAACCATTCCAGGATTCTAAGATCCTGTGACAGGATTCCCACCAGGTTTCTGTCCAGCTCAACCCCCACCATGGTGGGGATCCCCCAGCACCCCCAGATTGCCCCACTCCTGCTGCCAGAGGGATGGAACATTCTCAAATCTGGTGCAACATGGAAATTAAATAATATTAAATATTAAAACCATAAATAAAAGTTTTTTGCTCATTTTCATTCACTTTGCAGTAACATTTTTTTTCACAACTGCTTTTCTGTTGGTTTTTTTTCAAAAATTTTTAATTTTATGATACAATAAAGAAACTCTAATTTCTGTCAGCCTTTCCATGCTGGTGACTAACATGCTCTGGGTGGAAAGCCAAGGCTCTTGCTGCAGATATAATTAATTCTCTCACTCCACTGAATTCTACTAAATAGATTTAAAGCACAGATGTAGATTTACCTCTGTAGATTTAAATCCACACAGATTTAAAGTCATTACCATATTCAGAACTTTAGAAGAAACTTGTGTTTGAGTAACACTCAAACCACACCACTTCTGGTGGTTTGTGTTTTTTTTCCAGAATCCATTTCAATAACAACATCAGGCAGTTTGAATTTTGAAAAAATGAAGTCAAAAGTTGACAGAAATTTTGTAGGGATGGGGAGGAGGAACTGATACAGTCATTTTCTTTTATATTAGATTTCTCTTGTTTTCTTAAACACAGACATTGAATAGAATTATTTATTTGTGAGTGAAGCTTGTTTGAAGTCATATCTCCTCCTGTTTGCCTCTGAAGTTATTAACCCAAGTAAAGGTCTATGATCTGCATGTGGTCCCTTCTTACTTTTATTTTTACCTTTTTTTCTTACCTTTTTACTCTGATCTCTCTACAGTGAGAGATTTTCAATGGTTTGTTCCTCCTGAATAAATAGAAAAGCCTCCTCCCTTTGTGTTATTGTTAATCCTGTGAACCTGAGATCAAAGACCTGGGTGTATTCTTACCTTTCACCCATCCTGCACCTACAGAAGGGTAAGGTGTCATCCCCACTTAAAATAAATAAATGAGGCAGCTGCATTTAAAAAAAAGAAAAAAAGGAAAAAAAAAGAAAAAAAAAAATGGGAAAAACGTCCCTGAAAGGTTTATCTCTTCTTTTCTCCATTCCCTCAAAAGCTGTGTGTGCTGGACACGTCCCAGTGCCAGGCTCTCCGTGGGGGAGAGCACTGGGAACAGTCCCCGTTCCCAGGACTAACTGGGACTCTGCCAGCTTGAACATGAATTCCAACACCTTCAAGGCCGCTCTAATTTATTCTGCTTTTCAGGGAACCTTGTAGGAATGCATTGTAGGAATACATTCCCTCTGGAAGCTCAGCGAGGCAGGGCTGGATTGGGCTCCGCTCCGCACAAGCTCCGTGTTATCCTTTGCATTGGGGTTGCTCCAGGGAAGCCCAGGGCCAGGATGTGCTCAGTGCTGTGGAAACACAGCCCTGGGCACCCTCCTCCAGCAAAGGATGAGGAGAAAATGGCCTGGGAGCAGTTGCCTGAGGGGTGTGGGGCTGTGGCTCTGCAAAGATGCTCCTTCCAGCTCAACGTCTTCTGCTGAGAGGGAATCTCTGCTGAGCACTCGGGGGCACGAGCAGCAGCACAGCAGGGAAAAGCAGAAAGCCAAGAAAATTGTTGGGGTTTTTTTTGCTGAAAAGACAAAAAAAAAAAAAAAAGGAACTACAGTTTCACACTTGGGCAGTGCCATAAATCAAGGACAGGTTGGACAGGGATTGGAGCAACCTGGTCTGGTGGAAAGTGTCAGGAAAGGGCAAGGGGGAACAGCTTTGAACTGACAGAGAGGAGCTTTAGATTAGAGGTTAGGAAGGAACTGTTCCCTGTGAGGGTGGTGAGGCCCTGGCACAGGTTGCCCAGAGAAGCTGTGGCTGCCCCATCCCTGGAAGTGTCCAAGGCCAGGTTGGATGGGGCTTGGAGCAACCTGGGCTAGTGGAAGGTGTCCGTGCCCATTGCAGGGGTGGAATGAGGTTATTCCTTCCAACCCAAAATATTCTGTGATTCCATGATAAATTATAATTATTTGATGTTTACTTGAAGGAGGAAAAACCATCAAGGTAAGCTGCCTCTCATTGGAGACCAGGACTAAAACCATCACTGCCAAAAATTAAGCAAGATTTAATCTGAAAACCTTCAGATTCTCATCCAACACTGCAAACTGCATGTCAGGCAGCAGGAGGGAAATACTTTCCCCTTTGAATACCACAATCTAGTGGGATTCCTTTGTAGTCTACACTTTTCTCTAGGTCTTTTGAAGCTTAACTTTAGGCTGAGTTCGAGTGAGTAGGTTTTATTTGTGATTCCTCACAGAATCTTTACTCTGGAGCTCACTGTTTCTTTGTTTGCTTGGGAAAGAGGGTAAAAAACTAGAGAGTGAAGAGAAATCACTCTCTAAATCAATGCCTGGCATGTCCACAGTGAGCTGAGAAATGTCATTATTTATTAAAGATGTGAAAATCCGCCTTCCATTACACAGCTAAATTTTCACTTAAGTAAGAAAACTGCAGTCCTAAAATAGGAACAACCAGTGTTGGGAGTAGCACAAATGGTGGGGTTTGAGACCATCAGGATTTTATAACACAAAAAAAGAGAGAAAATAAAGTCTGAAATATAGTCTTAAAAACTGCTCAATCCATGCAACAACAGCTTCCCCCAGGTGCCTGACAGCTTTAAAGATGCTTTTCTTGCAGCAAAAGGAATAACACAGATATTTGTCATCTGGGGTCAGCAGCTATTTCATCCCCCAGTTTAGGTTTTCTGACTCATTCAGGAATCAAAGGCTTGTGACAGGCAGGAGGTGATGCAAGACTGTGTAGTGCTGACCCACCACACCCCAGCCCCTTCTCTGATGTGCTCAGCTTGTTCAGACATTGTCCTTCCACAAGTACTTTCTTATTTCTATCGGTATAAATATACATTTATTCAGTCCTATTTCATACATATAAAAACATTCTCCATTCTCCTCATAGCAAAATTAAAGTTCTGCAGTGGCTTCCCACTAGTTCTGGATAGGAAAATTCCTGTTTTAACTTAATTTACTTGATTTTAAAATTATTATTCTCATTTTGACTGAGAAATTCACATTTAGCTCAAAACAAAGAGTTTTGATTTTAGATTATGGAGTTTTCAAGCTGTAGCAATGTCACTAACTGAGCAAAGAGCTGCATGGGCAAAAGGGTTGGGTTCAAGTCTTATTTTTCTGTCAAACAGCCCCTTTTTCTATCCATAGGTTTGGATGGGATATTGGGAAGGAATTCTCAGCTGTGAAGGTGGTGAGGCCCTGGCACAGGTTGCCCAGAGAAGCTGTGGCTGCCCCATCCCTGGAAGTGTTCCAGGCCAGGTTGGACAGGGCTTGGAGCAACCTGGGCTAGTGGAAGGTGTCCCTGGATGACTGGATGAGCTTTCAGGTGCCTCCCAACCCAATCCATTCCAGGGTTCTATGATTCCATTCTGTCTGAGAGCAGAGTTTTCCTACCTGGATTCCTCACCTCACTGAAGAACCATCTCTCACCAGGTAGTTGTAGTTCACTTATCCAACAGCTCCCATCCCACTTCCCACTGGCTCTCACTGAGATGTCTGTGGGACATTTGGGACCCAACATCCCAGAAGAGCAGAGCTTTGGGAAGTATTTTCTTCCTGCAAGGAGAGTGAAGAAAGCAGCCATGAGAACTTGTTCCATAAACAGCAACATCACCCTATACCCCACCATCCCAATTAATATTATGGGGAAACAGTGTGAGTTCTGCCTGGAAAATCCCTAAAAACAAGCAGGGAATTTATGAGGAGAAGCAGCATCTTGACTAAAAGGCTGTTGGTTTCTGCTTTTGGCTGGGACAGGCTCCTAATGAGCTTCAAGGAAATTAATCCTCCCTATCCTGTGGATATTTTAACAGAGATAGAGACTAAGGGCAGCTCTTCTTCTCAAGAAAACACCCCCTGCTGCTGATTGAGGAATATTAAGAAGCTTAAATAAATGTTTTCTCTTGTTGTACCCTGGAACCTCTGCAGCACATGGAGAAGCACAGGAGGTACCACTGGCTCCAAAAAAAACAGGAAACAAAATCATAGTGCATTGGAACCACTGTCATGAACAAGTTGTAACAATTTAATTCATTATTGAAAGCTAAATTTTCCATGTTTTCAGCAAGTTCCTGTGCCCTTTGGGATAGATTGTCTAGCTCAAACCACCAGCTACGGCCCCTCCAGCAATAAAATGTTAATAGACTGAAACTTTTCAATTGCCTTGCTGTGAATGTGATGCAGTTTAATTTTATAAGGTGCCATCAATAATACATAAAAAATATTGTAAAACATAATGTGATTATTTTAATTCCTAGAAGCAGGACTAGGGAAACAGGGGATGAAGTGCAACACTAAGCAGGTGCTAAATGCAATTATTTATTCCTAGTAAACTCCACCTGCCCAGAGCTGGGCAGACCCTGCCTGTGCAAACACCTTGTTTCAACAACCACCTCCCTTCCTTTAGTTGTGGTGTCCAGAGGGGTTGTGGATTCCATCCCTGGAAGTGTCCAAGGCCAGGCTGGACCGGTCTTGGAGAACCTTGGTCTAGCAGAAGGTGTCCCCGCCCCCAGCAGGAGGTGGAACTGGTTGAGCTTCAAGGTCCCTTCCAACCCAAACCATTCTGGGATTCTATGGTAATTAAATCATAGTCCTACAAGACTCCCTCTGATTTTGAAGGTTAATTAACTGTGCAGGAAATAGGTTTTTAAAGTCTGTCCTTCAACCAAAAACTGCTTTTAGAGCAGAAGCTGATGCTTGAGGGAATATTTTTCCATTATCCACACAAGCTCTGATCTCTGGTCCAATGATGGAATGGGAACACATGAGGGACTTGTCACTGGGGACAGGCACAAGTGTAAAAAGAAGCAGTTTCTAAAAGACATTTTCACCTCTGGATGGCTCTGATCCTTGGTGACAGAAGTGGGACAGCAGAGACCTGCAGTCAGCAGTGCTCTGAAAATCCATTCTGCATAAAACACTGTCCTGCTTTGTCCATGGCCACGATTCCCAGGGATGAAATCAGCCTTCTTCATTCAACCAGGTTGCATCAACCAGATATGAGGGACCAGGTTGCACCAGATGTGGTGGCTGCAGCCAGACACCCTCTACCTCCTCCTGGGCCCATTTTGGGATCTATCACAGAAGTCTCAAACTTAGTGAAAGGACATTAAACAATTTAAGGGAAGGGGAAATATGAGGAGAAGGCTTTTAAACAGCTTGGGATTTAGTTGCAGGACAGATCCCTGTTAGAAAGTATCAATGTAGAATTTGGCTCTCCCTCTTGTCCCCAGAATAGCAGGGGAGGCACTGAGTGTTCAACTGCTGACTGACTTTTAGTTTATTATCTTTTCACTAAAAATGTAAATTATTGAGTATTTATTTAATGTATTCATATGTAATTGGCATATAATCTTTATTTTGGCACCTGGTGTCCCAGCCCATGGCAGGGGGGGTGGGAACCAGGTGACATTTAAGGTACCCTCCAACCTAAACCAGGCTGTGATTCTCTGAGCTGTAAGAACCCAAATCCAAGCCCAAACCTGCTCTGTCATTCAAGTCCAACTAAAGCTATTTATTTATGATTTAATGTGATGAGAACTCACATCATAAAGATCATACAACATAAGGTGAGAGATCATAGAACCAGAGAATATCCTGAGTTGGAAGGACCCACAAGGATCACCCAGTCCAGCTCCTGGCCTTGCACAGAAACCCCAGCAACCTCACCTTGTGCCTGAGAGAGTTGTCCAAACACTTTTTGACTGTGATTTCTCATTGCAAAGCAGAGCCCAGAGAACCATTGAGCCACGCCAGCCCTCCCAGGGCAGTCAGGAGAGATATTTCTGTGTTGAAACAAGGCCAACACACCCTCCAGTTGTGTCCAGCAGCATAAATACATTTTGCCAGCGAGGCTCCCTTTGCTGACCATATCAGCACTTTTCTCTGGCACAAACTTGCCCAAGTGCATTATTGACAGAAATAACAGAAAACTGGGTAGCAGGAGGAGATCTGGGACAGATCCTCCGGCAACATGAGCAGCCTCCCTGCACTTAAAGCACTCACAAAAGAATGGTCTGAAAAGGACCTGACAAATGGTTTTATTTAAAAATAAAACCTGATACTCACATCTGCAGATCTTTCCAAGCCAACATGCCCCACAAATGTGGTCTCCAAAAGGGGACGTGGAGGTGCTCAGGCACCTGAGATGAACTGACAGGTGGACACAAATCAGACCTAAAAAATCCCAGACATCAGTCTTGGACTTGAACCAGCCCTGCCTGCTGCAGGTTTAAACACACCATACACGTTTTTATCCAGGAAAGCTTTTAGAAGAAGTACCTGGACTGAAACATTCCGAGAAGTGGATCCACAAATAAAGCTCTTCCTGTAAGTGGCTTCTCTGAGCATCTCATGTGAAAAGGGAGCCGGGCAGATTTGTGGCTGATGGGCTGGGTTGTGACATCTGGAGTCAGATCAGAATCTGACATGAGAGATCCAATCTGACAGGATGCATCAGCTTAAGATGCAGCAAGTGAAGGCTTAAAAATATGTTTTTCTCTTGGCTCTGCAGTTTTGACAAAAGCTCCTCTCCCACAAGTGGCCCATCAGGTGCTCCGCCTTCAGCTCTTGGCTGGCTTTCCCTGCAGGCTGGGCACACACCTGGATGGCTCTCCTCACACAAAATATGATGCATTTTCTGACATTTCACACTGTATGTTCCCACTTCAATACCCACATCACTGACTGTGTTTTCTTGTGGATAATAAACTCCGATTAAATAACACCCGTGACAGTGACACATCGAGTGTGTGATGTGCCAGCTCTGTCCTCCCCCTTCACACGGCTTTGTATCACTTGGGATGACAGGTTTTGACTTGAATAGGAGCCTCATCTCCATACCTTTGGCCAGGCTCCTTCCTGCAGTGATTCCACAAACCCTTGTCTCACAAAAGCACAGTGACTCAAATTACCTTCTCCATCCACAACACACAAACCTTCATACAACACATGGAGCATCCTCTTAAAATTAAGCCTATTTTGTACCATCCCTCATGTGCAGCCACTTCCATTCTATCAATACATGGAAGAGACTAAACAGACACAGTTTGCATCCCAAAGAGGCAGAGCTGTGAGGTAAACCCAACAGATCTATAAGGATAACTTGCAGTTAGTTAATCCCTTCTCATTATGGCAGAGCAGATCCCCAGTGACTTCCCCATTACTCCATCAGGTGTGATTGTGTCAAGAGAAAAGCAGCTGAGCCTAAAGAGGAAGTAAAACCCAGGTAAAGGATTTAGATTGATTTGCTTATTAGCATCAGAATTTGGGTTAGGAAGTGTGGAAATGAAGGGGCAGCACCATCTCTGCTCTGTGTGAGCAGTGACAGGACCAGGGAATGGCTGGAGCTGTGTCAGGGGAGGGTTAGATTGGATTTCAGGAAAAGGTTTTTCCCCCCAGAGGGTGGTTGGGCACTGAACAGGCTCCCCAGGGCAGTAGTCACAGCACCAGGGCTGCCAGAGCTCAAGGAGCGTTTGGACAGCACTGTCAGGGACAGGGTGGGATTGTTGGGGCGTCTGTGCAGGGCCAGGAGTTAGACTGGATGATCCTTGTGGATCCCTTCCAACTCAGGATATTATATGACTGTGATTCTAAGACCCCTTTTCCCCTTGCAGAGCACCCACATCCAGCTCTTCGTGTTGGCTCTGACCTCAGGAGATCCTTTTGGGGGCTGTTCTGAATAATTTTCAATTCTCAAAAGCTAATTTTGTCTTTGTTAGCATGGAAGTCACCAAACCAAAACATAAAGGCTGTTAGTGAGGATTTCTCTCCAATTTCTTGGTGCAACTTCAAAAATTAAAAGCTGAAGAGCAGTTGGTGGTATCCTGTACCCTCCCCTGAGGCAGAGGGTTTATAGAGAAAAAGCACCAGAACAGAACAATACCAATATTGGTCAAGGGTAAAGTGACAGAGGTTCTTCATTCAGTGGTGATCAAGGCAATGATCAGTCAGAACAACAGCCTTGACCTCATCTCTTATTTAACTTTGTGCAGCATGTTTGGATGCCATCCAAGACTGGATGGCAGAGTGACATGAGGACTCCTGTGATCACAATAAATGAGTCAGAATGACACGTGAGTGTTGAACTGGCCCACAAATAATGTCAGATATAACCCAGCTTATCTGGGCTGCTTCCAGCATCTCCCCAGTGTCTGCTCCTGGAGGCATCTGCTGTACTTGCTCACAAGAATCTCCAAGACCTATAACAGAGCTCAAATCCCCAATCCAATTTCCAACCCACATCACAGAGTCATAGAATCACTAAGGCTGGAAAAGACTTCCAAGACCGAGTCCAACCTGTGACCGAACACCACCATCTCCACTAAACCTTATCACTAAGTGCCACTTCTCTTTGTTTTTTGAACACTTCCAGGGATGGTGGTTCCACTTGAACCATCATGAGAAACACCACCATGTACCAAGAAGTCCATGTAGCTACTCTGGAAAGGTTTTGGGATGAAGTTTTCAGTTTGGGATGAGGTTTTCAGCTTGTGCAAACACCCACTGCTTCCCTGAAATCTGTCCCTCCCTTCAGTTAACAAGGACCCAGCACAGGAGACGCTGCCCTGGAATGTTGTTGCTGCTCTGCTTTACAGTGCAATTGCCAAAATGTAAAAGAAACATGTTTTCTGCATGAGAAATGTGTTTCTAGCTCAGGCAAGGAAAGAAAGCTTCATTTTCTCTAAAGAATAGTTGGAAAATTGGATATTTCTGAAAAAATGAGCTCTGTGAATATCAACCAGCTGAGTCCCCAAAGATCAGCGGTTTCCCAAGAAAAGCTCAATGGATCTTGACAGCCACAGAGTATGAATAATTCCTGAAATAATTACCAAGGGAAGTAAATAGGTGGCTCAACAATTTAAAGTATGAGGCTGTGAGGGACTAATTGCAGGGAGACGAATCTGAGCTGGGAGCCACTCCATGCAGTCCAGTGACACTGAATGTTGGAGTCCCCATCCCTGGAGGAGTTTAAAAGCCGTGTGGATGTGGCACTTGGGGACATGGGTAAGTGGTGAGTTGGCAGTGCTGGGGGAATGGTTGGATTTGATGGTCTTAGAGGGCTTTTCCAGTGACATCTCAATGAACTCTGTCCATCCCATGGGGTCACAGATGGTGAGATGCCCCGGCAGCAGATCCCCAGGCCCCCCATCATCCAGCCCTGTCACTCCCCTGAGCAAAGCCTGGCCCTTTGGCAGCATTCACACAGTGATTTTGAGATGTTCATAGGAAGTTAAGTTGTGCTCAAAATTCATGAGATCTAACACATCATTTGGCACTAAAGATAGTTGGGCTGTGCCAGCACTTTGTCACCCCCAGAAGGGACCAAAGGAACAATTCCTCCACACAGGGCCAGGGGAAAGGAGGGACACGAGGAGCAAGGGCTGGGAAGGCTGTAATTTCCTGACCAGGAATCATAAGACAAATTACTTTTACATCAATGATTGGCGGGGGCTTATAAATATTTATGTAAAGCCTGGAAAAAACACATGGTATAAATAAAATATTTCTTAAAAGAGTTAAAAACTGACAAGTGCTTTGTGAGGAGCATGTGGGAGTTGGGTTTTTCTGGTCCTCCAAGCACTCACGTGGATCTGGCACTGCACTAAATCATCCTAAGAGATGCTGTGGAGGGGATAAAGGTCCAGGTTAAGGAGCTGTGTTAAGTGTTTCCCTCCCTCTGTGCCCCACAGGCCCTCACTGTCCCTGCCCTGCCCTCTCAGCAGGTTCTCACACACATAAGGCTTCTCTACCGGCACACAATCAGTGAGGAAACATCCCCTCAGCCAAGTCAGATCCCTTACAGAGAGTTATTTACTCAATATGAGGCTGAGTCAGGAGGGCTTGAATCACCTGGTCGTGGTGTGAGTGCTCAGAAAGGTTTCTGTGTCCTCTGGGGAACATCTCTCTCCAAAGCTCTGCTCCTGGCAAAGGTCTCAGTTTGGAGACAAATCCAGTGCACAGGGAATTTAGGCAGAACCTGCTCTGTGCACATCAGCATTTATTTGTGCAGCTGAGATGGAGATGTTCCCCAAACCTTTTCCCTTCTCTTTGCACACCAAAGGCTGGACTTTCAGCTCCAGAGCTCACTGCCAGTACAACCTTGGTCTATTGCTAATATTTCAATTTTTTCCTTCACATTTATAGAATCACAGCATGGTTTGAGTTGAAATGACCCTAAAGATCACCCAGTTCCATCCCCAGGGGCTCCTTCCACCAGACCAGGTTGCTCCAAGCCCCATCCAGCCAGGCCTTGGACACCTTCAGCTTCTCCTCCCACACCAAGAAGTTTCAGGAAAACCAAATCTGTTTGCCAGAAAAGTAATAATAATAATAATAATAACAACAATTTATACTGACACTTGAGGAATTCCTATGAGATTTAGAAGTTCAGACAACGAATTCAAATATCTTTAGTCCAACAGAATAATTGGGCAATTGGTTCCTTACCTTGTGCTTGAGTTTATGGTGCATGTCAGGAATGTTGTTTTAGGGTGACCACACTGAGGTGCTGCCTGCAGCCTTTTGATATCCCTGTCCAGGGGAGAAACACCACCAAAGTACCTGACTTCCCTGAAAACATGGATTTGAATATATATATGCGAACAAAAAACCTCATTTTTCACCTCAGACATGTCATTAATAGAAAAACCACACCAGCTTGTTCTAAACTGGTCTGCTCTGAACAATTCTGTGCTGTTCATATCTGTGTTTTCACTTTTGCAAAAGAAGTTTAAACCAAAATAATCTGACCAAAAGTAGTAATTTTGTTTGTTAAACACTGTTTTCAAGTCTACTTTGTTTCAACCCACTCCCTGTTAGCTCCATGCAGACCTTGTTTTCCTTTTCTTTCAGACTCAGGATACACTTAGGTAATACATATATATAAATATTACATTATAAATATATAGAAATAAAATTTTTATTATCACCTGGATGTAGTAATTTGTAATATAATATATAATTCATATTATATATATATACACATATATATGTAATTAATTTGTAATCTTACCTTTCCTTTGTGCTGCTAGATCTAACTTATCCCAGGCTACCTGGGACAGATATTAGTTAGGTATTAACTAAAATCACATGGGTTAAAATTAAGAGAGGGAAAATGAGCTTCTTAAATCCTGGGGAATGTCACTATGGGGAATATCTGCTTTTTTTTAAGTAGTTCAGCTGCCTGACTCAGGAGTTCACATCAACACTTCATCCTTCCTCACTTCATTACTCTCAGCCTTCGGACACTTAAAATATATATACATTTAATCTCTTCTACTCCAGCACTATCAGGAGCTCATTAAAGCTTCCAGCTCATTAGCCTGCAGGGCTCCATGCCTATAACAAAGCCATTACACAGAAATTGCTACTTCCACAAGTGCTTTGTGCTAATATTCCAATTTCTGGGACAAAAAAAAGCAGGAGGGTTTATTTATGTGAAGGATCAGGAGGTATCTCTCTTCCATGGAATCCATTCCTGACTCTGAGAGGGGAACAGCCACACAGTGTAAGAATGAGACAATGTCAGTCCTTGAATCCCAACTCACAGGTTGTTCCCCACTTTGGGTTTCCACTCTCAGGCCAACTCAATCCAGCTGCCCCTAAGTTTAAACTGGGAGAGGAAATCCACTTTTTTTGGAGACTTTTAAGCTGATGTTCTGTGTGGCGTAACCTGAACTGACTCAGAGTAGAATAAACTGAAATCTCCAAGCGCCTTCTTGGAGCTCGTGTTTCAATAGTGGAGCCACTGCTGGGAATAATTCTGTCACAGCTTTTGGGAGCTTTTCTTTGTCAACATGACACACTTCCAGCTTGGGATTTGAGGCAGAGGATTTTTTCCCCCCACATGAGGAGGACGTAAGGAGTCTCTCCTAAAAACAATCCCCACAGCCTTATGGAAGGCATTTCCAAAATGGAAGGTTTTGGGTTTTATCCACTCTGATTTCACCTTCAACTCCCCTGGAAATGTGTCCTTCTTCTGAATAAAAAAAAAATACACAGTGCACAGCCAAGACGTGGTCCAGAAGGGGATTCCTGACTCAACAGGGAGTTACATAGGAAAGATAGTGGCAATATCCCTGTTTTGTTTTGCTTCCCAGACAATGCTCCATCCTTTGGGGTCTTCAGTGTACATTTGTTTCTGCAGATGCCCTTAGAGACTGAGCAGCAGAGAAAGGCTGTTTGTTTACTGGGGCAGGGAGGCACAAACAAGGCTTAGGATGCAAGCAATCTACATTTATAGAAACTTTCTGAAATGAATTTGCTTTCCCTCAGATTCCCACTGCCATCCCTGGTAGCAGAATAACCTTACAGCATGCAAGGAGTCCAATAAAGCCATTCACTTCTAACTCCTCCTTGGGCACCTCCTTTGCCACTGCAAATCTGCAGAGAGAGAAACCAAGGAAAAATAATAACAAAACAAAAGAAAACAAACAAACAACAAAATAAAAAGGACACCAAAAACCCACAAATCACATACG
This sequence comes from Manacus vitellinus, assembly GCF_001715985.3. NCBI lineage: Eukaryota > Metazoa > Chordata > Aves > Passeriformes > Pipridae > Manacus > Manacus vitellinus. The sequence continues at coordinate 1,043,172 of NW_021940541.1, forward strand.
AGTCTCAAAATTCACAGTATTTTGAGTTTGTAACAAAGTGTGGGAATGTTTTCACTGCTTTCATATCCAGAAGCACCTTAAAGTGCTCCAGGATCACTCTCATACCACTGGCATATCCAGCTCCTGTGATAACCCCCTTTGGCTGATTGGCAAAGAAAAATCTCTGCTTCTTGTCCCAGTGAATAATCTGGCTAATGAGAAAACTCAATTTCTCCTGGAGTTAAGGAATGAGATGTTGCGTGACTTTGACAATGGTTTAAAGAGTGTTTATGCAGCTGCCCAGCTCAGAGCCATAACCCACATTGACTTCTCCTTTTAACTCCTTACCAAGCTTTTAGACCTTCAGTGGATATTTATGAATCCCAACATTACTAATCAATAGATCCTCCTCACTGAAAAACAGGATCAGCAAATTAGCAACTTGAGAAACTTCTTTAAGCCCATTGTCTCACATCTGAACAGCACTGATTTGGATTTATCATGGCATCATGGGATGGTTTGGGTTGGAAGGGACCCCAAAGATCATCCAACCCCTGCCACGGGCAGGAACACCTTCCACTAGCCCAGGTTGCTCCAAGGCCCATCCAACCTGGCCTTGGACACTTCCAGGGATGGGGCACCCACAGCTTCTCTGGTCAACCTGTGCCAGGGCCTCACCACCCTCACAGGGATGTTTTCTTCCCAATATCCGATGTAACCCCGCACACACCATTTCATTCAGCAGATCCAGACTAAAACAGTGACTGGGTTATCCATGACCTTGTGCCACTGCTCTGTCATTACTCAAATCCTAAGCAGTGAGATAAAGTTCATCCAATATCATTTCTTAAACCCTTCAAGAAAACAGAGGGAACAGCTCACCTCTGCGGCTTTGCCATGACACTGATCACTTGGGGCTGTCCCCACAAATCCCTCACAACACTGAGCACTTACAAAGCAGGTGCTGAACACTCAGTGATTAATCCTCCCAAAGAGCCCAGGAGATCCGAAATAGATATTGGCTTCCTTATCTATGGAGAGTGAAACAGATAGTGAGGATTAGGCCATAAACTACCCCAGGGGCCCATCTGACGCCCTGCTATAGTCACTAATCCTTTATCATCTCTGCTCTCAAATCTAGGCTGATGACAGTATCTTAAGCCTCACTTTAAAAGGCAGGTACAGAGCTGTGGAACAGCTATTGCTGTCACTGGAGAAGGCATTACCTTCTCCTCTCAACAGCAAGAGCTGGTGTGACCCAGTTATGAGGAAAAGGTTCTTCCCCCAGAGGGTGGTCAGGCACTGAAAAGGCTCCCCAGGGCAGTGTTCACAGCCCCAAGGCTGCCAGAGCTCAAGGAACGTTTGGACAATGCTCTCAGGGACAGGGTAGGATTCTTGGCATGTATGTGGAGGGCCAGGAGTTGGACTCCATGGTCCTTGAGGGTCCCTACCAGCTCAGGAGATTCTATGACTCTGGGGTTCTGTGACTCAGGGCTGAAAGCCAGCTGCAGCCCAAGGAGGGCAGTGAAGGTCCTGAGCTGGCTCAGGCATCCACAGCATCTCCACACCTCAGGGCTGACAGAACTGCAGCTCCCAGCACTCCTGGTGACATCTATCAAACACAGAAACCTGCTCTGAAAGTTGAGATGCAGCATTTTACACACACCCTGTGACTGTCTCCTCTCCTGCTGCCCACTCTGGAATGAGGGAGGACATAAAAATGTATTGGTTTTCCGCTTTCTAAGCAGCACTCCACTGACATTTTGGGGGCAAATGCCTGGATCCAGCTCCTCTGGGCGCCCAGCAAAGCCCATGTTGAGTGCAACAGGATGACCAAGGCACATGTCCTCTGCAAGTGGCAGGAGCTGCTGCCTGATGACATTTCTCCCTGGACAGAGCAGCACCTCCCTCTTTTCTCTTTTCTCCTGCTGAAATCCCAGCCTGAGAAGTACTGGAGGCCTTCTTGGGAAGGCAGGAGTTACTGGTGGGCAGGGTTGTCTGCTCAAGCACTGCCATCTGGCCTTTCTCCTTGCACGCTGATTTTTTTAAGGTTGAGGCCTTTAAGATTGTCAAGTCCAGCCATCAACCAGAACCACCACCATGTTCACCAGTAAACCATGTCCTTAAGTGCCACATCCACAAACTTTTTGAACACATCCAGGGATGATGACTCCACCACTGCCCAAGGCAGACTGTTTAATGCTTGACAACCTTTTCTGTGAAGAAATATTTCCTAAAATCCCATCTAAACCTACCCTGGTGCAACCTGAGCCTGTGTCCTCTTGTCCTGTCACTTGTTGCCTAGGAGAAGCTGGTGGATGCCTGAAATAGGGGTGGTTTATAAAGGAAATACAAAGAATTACTTAATCAAGACTTTCAGGGTTGGGATTTTATACACCAACAGCATCTTTTTCTTTCTCAGATTGTAACATTTGGGCACAGCTGCACCTACCACACCACATAAACTGCAGCACACAAAGACCATTCACATCACAGTTTCTTCATGATAATCCCCAGAAGAAGAGATATATTGTATGAATTCCACCTGTGGGATCTAAACAAAATCCTTTTGATTAATCATATGCTATTAATGGCAATGGTAATGAGCATGGCACTAAGCATTCCATAAAATATGTAAAGCCTGGATGGCTCTCAATAGATCTTGGCAAGTGCCTCGTTTAACCTTCACAGCTCATGAAAAACTGTTCGAAGTTCTTCGTCTCAGACATGAAAACTATTGATTGTTTACAGCTTTGCATGACCTTTTCTGACAAGTGGGGGAAATTATGAGATATTCAGTTGTAATTCAATCACGGAATATGCTCTAAATTATGGCGGGTTTCAAAATGCCCATGTTGTTTCTGCACATTCATTTTAGCTCTGAGTCTCATCTAAGTCTTTGGAGAAGATATGTAGGAAACTATTTCAAACTGCAGTGCTCCTGAGTGCAGATAAAAGGTGTTTATATTTCAGAAGCATCAGGTCTGAAAAGTTGCTCATAACTATAACAAATATAAGTAATTTTAAGAACATCAATTAAACAAGACTTAGAACTTATATCTACATATATTTGTACACCAGATTTTGTAGCACATGAGCAAAGACCCTTCTGGAAAACCTGTGCAAAGACTTACCCAAACTCCCTGGAACTGTTTAACCACCACAGTGCCTTGCTGATATAAAATTTTAGTCTGAGAGCAACTGTAATCATCCACCTTGACACATTATCCTGAATTTGAGCCTCAAATGAAATCTTTCCTTCTCTGCTGATCAAATAACACACAGGCCTTCAAGAGTTAAAAAGACATGACAGCAATTTTTCTTCTCCTTTGGGTTCCCATTTATCTTCCTACTAATCATGTTTTCAGTTTCTTTTACTTCAAATCCTTCTCCTTATCAGAACCACACCTCCAATGACAGGGAATTATTGTCTCTTGCTACAGACCTATAATTACAAGCCATAAGCAACCACTGAAATGGATTTTGGGGAGCACAATGTTAAAGAAACACTGAGAAAGTGGGTTGTGTCAGAATAGATGTACAACTTGTTATGAATCATATCAGTGGGGCATGACTCTGTAGCTCCTGTACCTGACAGAGGTCATAGAATGGCCATTCCCTGGGGTCCTGTCACTGGTCACAGAGAGCAGAGATCCCTCATGAGGAAGCTGCAGACCCTGATGAGTCTCCCATTGGTCTCTTCTTCTCCAGCTGAACATTCCAACTGCCCTCAGCTGCTCCTTGTGTGGCCCCTCCAGACCCTTCATCTCCATAGCTCAGTGATTCTCCTCATTAAGTCTGAGCCCCTCGCAGTGGTTGAGGTCTCTTCAATATTCAGAGGGTGAAACTCCTCCCAGCCCTGCCCTGTGGAAGGAGCAGATGGATTTGAGGGCAGTACAAACTCAAACGACCTCTTTCCAGCAAAACTGAACTTTCCAGTTCAAATGGATGTTTCCACTGAGACTAGTAAGTAAATCATCCCTGAATTATGCAGCAGGATGTTCAGGAATCTCAGTGCCTGGAATGGGCAGGAACAACAAGGACCAATTACTGTTCAACTATCAGCTGTGAAAAACCTGTCTGTATTCAGGATTTTTAACAGACCAAAGCCATTATAGTTTTACAGCAGCGCCAGACCCTTTAGTGTGCATTACAGAAAAAACATTCAGTCCTATTTTTAGGTATAAACAGTAGATTTATCACATTCACACCCAAATCTGTGGAGGGGAACATGCCAACTCACCCAGATGATACTGCTCATCACCATCATCATCATTTCTTGTGAAAGGCAGAGCTCTGATGAGTCACTTGAATGCCTCAAATCCCAACTTTTACTATTATTTATGTCCCACTGTATGTCTATATTTTATCATTTCTATTTTGGCTCGAGCATTCAAGTAATTTGTGGAAAGAAAAAGTTTAATTCAATAGGTGTTGGTTTGGAAAGAGTCCCAGAATATCTGCCAAAATAAAACCTGCTTATAAAACCTGCTTCCTCTCTGCAAAGACAGGATGAGTTTCCTTCACTGAAATGGGCACATTAAAAGCTTTTTACATGTTGTAAATTGTTAAATCTTATTAGTTGCAAACGAATCACAGGCTCACATTGAATCAGAGATGGCCCAACAGGGCATCCCTTAACGAACAGTGACAGTTCCACTCTGCCAGAAGCCCAGCCCAGCACCCTCCCAGGCAGCAGCTCTGCCAGAGCCCACGAAAAAACAACTGGTTGGAGCAGCAGAAGACAAAAGTGAATGCTAATTATTAATTAGTAGAGCTCCAGGCAATTGTGTAACTATCAATGGGAAGCTCAGACAGAGACATGCCAAGCCAGGCAGAGAGGGAGGCAGAGTGACAGGATGTGGGGCCAGGCCTGACACCAGCATTGCTCCAGTCCTGGGGGAAATTACACCTTTCATGTCCATTTACATCTGATGAAACAGGGAAGTGCAATAAAGAAGAATAATGATCCAGCCCCACTAAAGGAGCTCAACGTGACCTGCCTCCTGCTCCCAGGCATCCCTTCCACCATCAGTTAAAGTCTCTGGCACAGATGAAGTACAGCGACATCAAAAATTGACGTCTTGAAAACCAGGAATCTATTTGCTTTCTTTCAGTTCACTTCTTCACTTCAAACCTGGGGCAGAGAACAAGCTTTCCAGCCCATCCATCTAAGCTCCAGCCCCTGCCTCTCCTGGAACCCTTAGCTGGATTCAACCTGTGTTGTTACCAACAGCACCAGTTCAGAACTGGCTACACTGGTCCAAGTCTATTACAAGGTTTAACTCCAATATTTGTAATAATTTAAACCATGTTTGATGTATATGGTCAGGGAATGATGGTGGAATGAGAGCAGAGGGTTGGGAAGGTGCTCAGTCATCGCTGCTGCCTCTCAATCTTCCCTCCCTCCCAACAAATCCACACTTGATTATACACAGTTGAACTTAATGCATTGATCATCATCTCTGTAATCAAATTTAATCACATATAGGTTATCAGAGATTTTGTTTGTTGTTTTTTTAGGGTATTTCTTTTGTTGTTGTTATTTGTGTCTTTTTAAACATTTAAACAATTTAAGTAGTTTCTTTTCAAGAATATCAAAACCTGCCAAGATCATCAGTGTCTCCAGTTGAATAAATAACATTATAAACCCTGGTAATCATAGAACCATAAAATTACAGAATGGGTTGGAAGGGACCTCAAAGCCCCTCCAGACCCATCCCCTGACATGGGCAGGGACACCTTCCACTAGTGTCCAACCTGGCCTTGGATACTTCCAGGGATGGGGCAGCCACAGCTTCTCTGGGCAACCTGTGCCAGGGCCTCACCACCCTCATACTAAAAAACTTCCCCCTAAAACTGATGTACTTCTATCAAAATTGTCTTAAAACTAATTTGAGTTAAATATGACCACAGCAAGATGGCACTGCCAAACTTGCACAGATTTCTAGGAAAGCAGAAAGAAAAAGGAATTCACACAATTAAATGGAAATTGAAAAGAAAGCTGTAAAATTTAAGACTCAGTTTTGAACGTTATGAATATAAATGTTCCCTTTTTGACATGTTGAGTGTATGATTGAAGTTACAACAACATTGTTTCCATGGGTGCAATGTAGCACTGAACAGAATGTTTTTACAAGGAGATTGCATCGTAAAATTGCAGAATTGGATCCAGGCATAAATAAAAAAATCTCAAATATCCAACATCTTTTCCCTGCCTTTTTTACAACATTTCATTATTCCATAGCCGAACTCACTTGCAAATGCACTAGCTGAGATAAACAAAAAAGTTACAGAATTGAATTAAAAGAATATTATAAGTTCTGTACTTCATGGCACATTTTAAAGCTGCTTTCTGAGATCAGGGACAGTCACAGGTTAAGACACACCAGGGGATTTTGAGAGATGGTCTGTTTTACTGAGGGCTTTCTCCAATGCCAGCAATCCATAAAAGGTCATGGAATCACAGAATCATTAAGGTTGGAAAAAGTCTTTAAGATCATCAAGTCCAATGTCCATTAACACCTCCACAATGTGCACAATTAAATTGTGTCCTCAAGAGCCACATCCACATGTTTTTTGAACACCTCCAGGGATGAGGACTCCACCACCTCCCTGGGCAGCCCCTTTCAATGCCTGAACACCCTTTCCAGCAAGAAATTCCTCATCATGTCCAGCCTGAGCCTCCCCTGGCACAGCTTGAGGCCGTTTCCTCTCATCCTGTCCCTTGTTCCCTGGGAGCAGAGCCTGAACCCCCCCTCCAGCTCCCCCCTCCTGTCAGGGAGTTGCAGAGAGTGAGAAGGTCCCCCCTGAGCCTCCTTTTCTCCAGGCTGAGCCCCCCCAGCTCCCTCAGCCACTCCTGGTGCTCCAGCCCCTTCCCCAGCTCTGTTCCCTTCCCTGGACATGCTCCAGCCCCTTCTTGTCGTGAGGGGTCTAAAACTGACCTCAAGGATTTCAGGTGCAATATCAGAAACTTTGTTCTTGCAGAGCCTTATTCCCAGAGTATCCCATGCTGTGTGTGCAGGGGGAAGGCACAGACACTGTGCCATAACCCCAGAAAGTCATAAAACTAGAGAAGTTGTGTAGCCAAGGAAAATCTTTGTCCCACTTACACCGACAACAACAACTTCAGCCAAGGGCCCAGCGGTGCTGTGAGTCCAGAGAGGGAAGGATGGAAAACACCTTCCTCCCTTCTGCTACAGAATTCAACCAGTGTGAAGAGAAACCCACAAATCCTGTGGGATTAGGAGTATGAGGCTGCAAATTTAACAAACCCAACACAGGAAAATTGATATGTCCAAGAATCTCAGAACATGCAGAGTTGGAAGGGACCCACAAGGATCATAATCCAGCTCCCAGCCCTGCGCAGGACCCTCCCCAAGAGTCACACCGTGTGTTAAGGGAAGGACAATCAGCTGTTAATCCACTAATACTGCCAATTAATTATTGTACCTATAACAAGATTGACGCACTGCTGTAACTCTCCAACTCACCTTTCACACATAATTTTAAGGAAGGTTTCTCCTCTGTGTCCTAGGACTTGCCAAATAAATATACTGCCCAATTCCTCAGGAGAAAACACCAACGATAAAGGGGTTTGTAGGATACAACACACCCTTCTTGGAGAGTTCAGACACAGTAGCATGTGAAGAACTCACCTCTACCTGTGCCCAGGGACTGCACTGAGTCCTGTTTAATTCAATTAATGCATTATACAAGTTATATTACTTCATATCAGTCAGTCACTCAGTCAGTCATGGCTAGGTTTCAAGAAGGAAGATTTGGGAAGGGCTCTACCCACGTTTGCTGCAAGTACAAATTACTTCATATAAAACAACTCCAAATAGTTTGCGTTCTCTGATGTTTCATACACTTCACTATCAGAGCATATTTTTTTAGGTAAATGAGAAATTAATGCTCCACCATTTGTTTCTTGTCAGCATGAATTTTTTCACTCAGCTTTCATTTTACTAAATAACATCTTCCCCACAGCTCAGTCCCACTGTTCTCTGATCCAGAACAGTTAAAATTCACTGTTGTAGTTGGTTTATGCACCACATAACTTTACACATCCTTAAAGTCAAAGCATTCCAAGTATCTCTGAAAATGACACAGCCTGCCTGACAAAATTCCCATGGTTATTTCTCCTTTCCCAAATAAATCATCACAGAACAGCTCCTCCAGAGCAAGCACTGCACCCTTACTGAGTTAACCAACAAAACCTGATCTGTGGCTGTCTGACCATGGCTAAGAAAAGGATTTTCAAGTACTTTTTAGCCATTGATTTATTCTCCTGAGACTTAAACTCTTTATGTTAAAGAGGAACATTTAATATGAAGGGTTAAGCTGTACAGTCATAAAATCTATAGCACAGCAGCAAGAAAGTTGGTTGTTTCCTACCGATATTTCTAAATTCAAGTCTTAAGGCATTAGTAAACTTCAAAAAAATTAAAACACTAAACTCACCACCTTATTTCCTAAGAAATGACTTATTTCTACACATGATGGGCTCAGAAAGTGAGATGTGCTCTCCCTCTAGAGTTGTAGCTGAAGCCTGTAACAGATAGTGAGTGGAGTTATTCTGTTGGTGCTATTGGCTGCTATTCTTATTCACTCAAAAAGGGAAGTGGCCTTGAAAATCAATCTTTGCATCAAATCCTGTCACCAACATTTTCTTCAGCCTTGACCACTAGTCTAAATATGCCCAGGTACATTATAACATGTTTATTGAATTGCTCAAGCAAACCACTCACATAAGTCCGTATCTATATTGTCTCACAATTCATTATCTTTAGGCACATCTTTCTCTTCACTTTTGCCATTGTGATATAATCAAGAAATTTCGCCCTGAAGAGTTCAATTAAACCCCTCAGTGTTCTGAAAAGCTACAGGATCAGCATCACTCTTTTGAACAACACAGGAATAAAAAACATTTGCTTTGTGCTTGTTTAAATATATAAAGTGCAAGCAGGGGGAAAAAAATGAATAAAATCTCCAAGAGAAACAGCTCTCCAGTAAGAGCCATCTGCTCTCTGTGCCCTGTGGAAAACTCAGCTCCTCTCAGCTTGTCAGGAAATGGGAAGCAACCTTTGAGCTCCCAGAGCCAAAAGCCACGTGCTGCCCTGATCCTGACACTCTGAAATGTCAGGGATAATCTCATTTCCATTTTGATGAATAATGTACAGAACAGCAAGTGGATGCACAGGAATTCTGCTGTGGGAACTGGGCAAGCTGGGTGGGAATCGAGGCATGAGAAAGAGAGATGACTGGGGGGTCAAGGAGCCTGAGGCCTCTCCATGCTGCAGGTATTTTACCTTTTTATGTTAGAAGAAAATGGGCTGAAATAACTAATTTGAGTGCAAATCCATTTGGTTGTCTAGTCCTTGCAGCTTCACTGCAGCTGTGCAAAGAGGAGGGAGTGTGGTGTTGAGGGGCAGCTCACAAGCCAAGGTGACGTTGGTGACATGGAGCTTTGGGCACTGACTGTCAGTCACAGCCCTGCAGGGCTCCAACTCCACGGGGAGCCTTCACTCCACATCCCTCTCAACCCCAGACTCATAGCAAGGATAAATCCTTGCTTACACACACCCAAAAATCACTTATAAATAACAAAGCACAGCATTGAAGGCGACACATCCCTTTGCATGCGGGAGGTTGTGCTGGAAGCCCTCAGTGAGGTCATGGGGTTGTTTCTGCAATTATATACTGGGGAAAAAAAAGAAAAATTGGAAAGAAAGCCACAGAGAGAAAACACCAAAGGGACAGGTATCATGTCTGTAATTTCTGGTGTCTAGAGTGCAGATATAATCATAGAATCACAGAGTCATTTAGGTTGGAAAAGTCCTCCAAGATTACTGAGTCCAACTCTTCCCCATGTCCCCAAGTGCCACATCCACATAGCCTTTAAATCCTTCCAGGGATGGGGATTCCACCACTGCCCTGGGCAACTGTGCTAGGGCTAGACAGTCCTTTCCATGGAGGAATTTCTCCAATATCCAGCCTAAACTTCCCCTGGCACAACACAAGGCCACTCCCTCTTGTCCTGTCACTTGTTTCCTGGGAGCAGAGTCCGATTCCCACCTGCCTCTGTCCTCCCAGTGATTTCTTGTCTCTGTTTTTCCTTTGTTTGCACCTATTCTGCTCAATCCAAGAGTAAATAGGCAGCAACAGGCCAGGGTTGGTTACAAGTGATATTCTGGAGCACGGGCTGGGAATTTTGCCCATAAATGCTGTGCCCAAATTCTGTTTTTCCAACAATACGGCTCTTAGAAACATCTCCAGTCCCGGCAATCTGAGGTTGGAACTCTCATGGTCAAGGTAAACACATCTTTCATTATTCTAACTCCCACTTTAGGCCTCGACAGAATTTTTTGGCAATGAGTTTTGCATTGTATTTGATGAGAAAATATTTGTATTTCATCTGATCCGAAGCCAAATGTGAAAACAATGGAGAGGCTGAGCAGGACAGAGGCTGTGTTTGTACCACCATGTGCTCACTGCTCCCCTCTGGCTCCCAGCCAGCTCCTAACAAGCTGCTTTGGGCAGCAGCAGTCTGGAAAGCAGCATCAAACTCTGGGATAATTAATATTTGGAACACATTCCCTTTTCAACACATGGATGTAAGTAAGAGCATGTCAGGAATAAAGTCTATTAAAGCTGTTTAACAGATGCTGGAAGACAGAGTTACCCAAATCACTTAGGAAGCCAGAGGTAAATCCAAGAAAACCCCTAAATAGACTTCTGTGGATAATGTCATATTCACTGGGTGATTTCCTGTATCACAGGAAAGGGACATGAGCTTGTGTTATCCTGCCTGAGATACTCCCCACATTATTCGGGAATATTCCAGGCAGAAGCACAGAGCTACGTTTTCTAAAGAAGTTCTTAAGTGATCCATTTACTTAAGGAGAGTGCAAAGCTCTTCATTTGTAACACAGGCATAGATTTAATGATGAAATGGATTTTCTTCAGAAGTTTCTAAAGGTTTCTAAAAGGCTTTGAGCATTAAAGAGAATTGGACATAAGGCTGGAACTTTGCCTGGTGATTTTAGCTGGTTTCTCTCCCATTCCCCTATCCCAGGCACAGGGTGGTAATTAGAACACATTACCTAGCCTCTGGAAAATACATGTCATTATGTGAGAATCTAAAGAAGGAGTTCAGCACATCTCAATTTCATACAACTGAACTCCTGAAAACACAGCAAATGCTGGAATCTTAAAGAAAAACCTAAAATAACAAGGCTAAGATTTAATTTATCCCTCACTAATGTGGGTCTGCAGTGACCTTTCAAACCACCCTGTCAGGAGTTTCTGTATAAAAAGTGGACCCTGTAAAAACAGTGAAGAGAAATGTTCTGTTGGCCAGTTTGTATAGCAATAATCGAGACAATATAAACGTTCATTTGAAGGAAAGGCAATTTGGCTCAACATTATCAAAGCCCCACCATTTTCTACCATCCTAAAAGCTTTTCTAACTAAAAAAGGCTCTTTAACTGTCATGTGCTGAATATAAACCATTTCCATCAGAACCACTAATCTCTCATGAAAGAATTTCCTTGGTAAAAGGGTCTCTCAGGGCTGTTGCTAAAAACTTAATGATTCAATTATTTTGTATATTTTTAATGAAGTCACTTCAAGACATGGAATTTATACCACCTGTGGAATATCTTGCTGTATTTTTGATGAATTAAGGGCTTATTCTGGTCTGAGATTGGCCCTTTTGTGCAGTTATTTACAATTCAGCCCTAATTACACATCCTGCAAGCTCAGCTGTCATGCTGATGTTATATAATGCACTTAAAAAGAAACAGATTATTTCATACAGGAATTTGAAGCTGTGACAAAAATGAAGAGAATAAAATATAAATTTCTCCTTCTGAACACATTTTCCTTCCCCCATAAATTTTCCTCAAAGTATCGGGAAGCAGAGAAGGGCTCTCTAATTTATAGCACTGTTATTCCTGTTACACAGTGAAATAAAGACTAAAGGTCCACTTGATCTGTGTATTATAACACAAGATTTCAAAAGAAGCATCAAAATGCCAAGTGAAATGTTAGCTTTCTACAAAAATTTGTCTTTTTTAGACTGAAAATAACTTTTTTAATTAAAAAAATAGAGAGAAATTCATATCAAACCAACAAACCTCATCTTCATTTTCTATGTTTTTATGCAGCAACTTAATTCAAAACTCTCTGCTGGAATAAATTTTTTAAAGTGGGGAAAAAATTTAGGTAATTCAAAATGCAGCCCTGTAATATCAGGTGTTTTCAGTTCCCATCAGTAGAATAATTAAGTATTTTGACATTTGTTAAACCAAGGCAGCTTGAGACTCATGTTCCTCTGATCAGAACATGGTCGGCAATGATATGCCTTAATATCAGGGGATAGAAAACTTCCAAATAAGCAGGAAGACTACACAGCTAAAGAAGAGGAGGCAAAAAGAGGAGTAAAGAGAGGATTTGTGTTGATTTTCAGTTACTTTGGAATTCATAACACATTTGACCTGCTGGAACGTGCACATTAAAATTGTATTAAGGTAGGTAAGAAGAAAACCCACCCAAAATGCCAGAGTTATGAGAGGAAACACTGAATATCCTGTAATGGCCACTGAAAAGTCAGTCAGGTGCCTTTAATGCTGAATTGAGTCATTATGGAGGTTTATTAATGACCTGAGGAATTAATGCATTAAATCCAATTCAGATTCAAGAAAAGCTTCCATGGAGGGAGATTCCTGCAGTGCCTTCCCACAGACCATGGAAAGGATCCCATGAAACTGAACTACACTAATTTAATGGGATCTTTCCAGGAAAAGAACATGGCACAGAACAGGACATGTTTAAATGGCTGCAGCACAAACCACAGCACTGAGCAAGAGGGACACAAGGCTGCCTCTAAGAGCCTATTTGGGAAACACACTTCAAAGCAATTCCAGTTTAAACACAGGTAAGGAAAACAACCCTGAAGTTGAGGATCTGAGGGGTGTATGGATAACCCTTGATGAGGCACTGCAAATTAAAAGGAGGATCAAAGTCCATTTCTCTGATGGTGGGACACAGGGATGGAGAACATTCATTCCAGCTCTAATTTTTTTAATTATTATGCTCTGAATACACAGTTCACTACAAAGATAATGCATGGAGATTCATCCTACAAACATTATGGAATCACAAACTGGTTTGGGTTGGAAGGGACCTTAAAGCTCATCTCATTACACCCCCTGACATGGGCAGGGACAGCTTCTACTTAGCCCAGGTTGCTCCAAGCCCTGTCCAGCCTGGTCTTGAGGGACTAATGAGAGCAATTACTTACGTAATGCAAATATCCCTGTGGTATTAATGTGTTGGGTGATTTCCTGTGATGCCTCGTGGAGGCAGGTGCTGCTGAAGCAGCTTTTTCCCATAGACTAGAGGAGTCAAACTGTATTTTTCAAGATTAACAATAACTGTGTGCAACTGGTGCTGATGTGAGGCTGGAGGGCTGCAAGGCTAATGCTTCCTGACTGAATCAGGCTTCAAACACAGGGTGGAGCAGAATTTCAGCTGATGAAGCCTCCAAATGTGTAACCAAACACAGCGGTTTTCATGGTCCAGAGAGTCCCCCAAGTGAGTGGTGTCAAGTGCTGGGTCACTGCTCTTTGTTCTGGCTGCCATGAACCCCAGTGATGGTTGGTTATGAAAGGCAGGATAGGGGTTTTGCAAATCCCAGAATCACTGAGGTTGGAAAAGCCCTTCCAGCCCATCAAGTCCAACCTGTGCACAATCCCCACCTTGTCACCCAGCCCAGAGCACTGAGGGCCACATCTGGTCCTTCCTTGGACACCTCCAGGGATGAGGACTCCACCACCTCCTTGAGCAGCCCCTTTCAATGTCTGAACACACTTTCCAGCAAGAAATTCCTCATCATGTCCAGCCTGACCTCCCCTGCCTTGAGGCTGTTTCCTCTCATCCTGTCCCTTGTTCCCTGGCAGTAGAGTGAAAACCCCCCCTCCAGCTCCCCCCTCCTGTCAGGGAGTTGCAGAGAGTGAGAAGGTCCCCCCTGAGCCTCCTTTTCTCCAGGCTGAGCCCCCCCAGCTCCCTCAGCCAATCCTGGTGCTCCAGACCCTTCCCCAGCTCCATTCCCTTCCCTGGCCATGCTCCAGCCCCTCAATGTCTCTCTGGTCTGAGGGTCCCAGAACTGCCCCCAGCACTGGAGGTGCCCCAGCAGTGCCAGCACAGGGACAGTCCCTGCCCTGGGCCTGTGACACACCATGGCTGGCACTGGGGCCATTGGTTTCTTGCCCACCTGGGCACATCTGGGCTCGTGTCCAGCTGCTGTCACCAGCACCCCCAGGGTCCTTTCCTCTGGACAGCTCTCCAGCCCAAGGCACTGGGAGCAGTTTGTCCCTCACCCCCTGCACAGGTGAACACACACAGCCTCTGCACAGGTGAACACACATCATGTCTGCAGAGCCATGTTCAGATTTACAGGTGCTCACCCCACCTCACCTTTCCCTGCATTCCCAGCCCTTATCAGATGGATTTGGGCTCCTGGGATGGATTAGAGACCCAGAGCACACTGGGCTCCATGAGGAGGATCCCAGGCAGTGGCTTGGAGATGTCTCTGCCAGAGCTGAGACACTGAGACAGTCAATTATCTGTGCACAGGAATGGACCTGATGGATAATTAGATTACCCAAGGGGTCAGCCCATTAACACATCATGCTGCACTTCACAGCCTGCCCAGAAAAATGAATCCTGATCCCTGACTAGTTAGGCAGAACTTTAAAGAAAATCAGATGTGCCATAATATTAATTATGTGAGTGTGAGCAGCCCTGCAGCACAAAGCCAGGGTGGGGGGGGGTTTGCTTTGTGCCATGTTTTCAGCTGGCAGAGGTGACACATCTCCTCACAAATTAGTTCTTCATCCAACTCTAAGGAAAATTAAGAGTCAGAAAAGGCTCTTTGCAACTTTCTGATCTTTGTTCCTCTGCCTCATCTTGTGTGATCTGCTCACAACCTCCTGCCATGGACACTCCAACCCAACAGCAACAAGAGCCCAAGTGGGCTAAAAAATCAGACAAAAAATACCCAAGGAGGGGTTTACACTCTCCTTAAATCTGCATTTCTTTAGCATAGAATCACAGGAGGGTTTGGGTTGGAAGGGACCTTAAAGCCCCTCTCTTTCCACCCTCTGCCATGGAGCAGGAACACCTTCCACTGATTGCTCCAAGGCTCTAAAAACCTAAACTATTCCCATATGCTCCCATACCCCATGAACTTCACCAGACATATAAATCCCAGGTGTTGGAAGGTGAACAAAAACATCCCAAAAGCAAAGAACACAATATTTCTCAAACTTTAGTCACTCGGCAAGGTCAAATTCTGGTTTTGGCCTTGGTGATGTCACTTGGAAATAATGAAGTTGGACATAAAAATGTGAGGATTCATTTCCTAACCCCAAAACCACACGTGGCACCCAATATAAGTAGTTAATTAAAACAAGGATCATCAAAAATGCAAACAAAACCAGAAAAAGGGAACCCTGAAAATCAGGCAAATGTGTGCCGAGAATATAAAAATATAGCACATATAAAAAATATAAAACAAATACATATTAATCCTGTGAATTTAATATATACATATATAGTATAGAAATAATAAGATCTTTAAATTCACTCATGGCTGAAGAATCAAGGAGGCAGCAACTCCTGAAAACTCAGGACTGAATACTCACTGTTCCATATTTTAAAAGCAACTAGTAATTATGAGTTGCATGATCAAAGCTTTTAATGCTGAATTTTCAAAGCAATTTGTAACCATTAAGCAAATGTTTCAGCTCCTGGGCAAGGCAAACATTGCTGTGCATCCTCAATGAAGAGTTAAATTGGGGTAAAAAAAGAAAAATTAAACTTTTCCATGGTTATGCAAAGAATTTATATCATCTAAAACAGAACATAAAGCCCCAATCTCTACTCTTCTCCCTTAAAAAAGAAGATGTAGAAGTTTCCAATCTCTTTGTAATTGTTTTTGCTGTAAAATTTGCATTATTTTATTTAACAGGAGAAAAGTCACACTTTGAAATATCAGCACCAGTCCAGAAACCCATTTATGAGCAGCAATTACTGGAAGTTATTGATTTGAAGCTTCAAGGGAGATGGATTAAGTTTGGGTTTGGATTTAAAAAAAACACAGGAAATAATTATATTAGACATTGCATGTCCTATTAATGCTAATAAAATTGCATATATAGTTAAAGAAAAATAATTAAAAACTCTTAGGAGCAGCATCCACCCTTTAGATAGAAAAATTCCTGTTGATCCAATGTTAAACTCAAGGTGAAAAATGGCAGAAGAATTCACAGGGGAACTGAGGTTTGTCTTCAGTCCTGGTGTTGTTGAGAGCAAAACAAAGCTGCTTAATCCACAAACCATTGGTTCAGATCAAGGATCTGTAGTTTCCTACCTGAATCCAAGTCCAAAGAACACCAGGAGCCAGGATGCGCTTGCAGGTCTGTGCCAAAACTTCAGGAACACAGCCCTTTGCTCCTTACATTGCAGGTCCCATGGTGTTCCTGCCTTTGGGGAGGATAAAATGTGGGAATTTGGGGACCTCTGTCCAGGATGATTGGCAGAGGTTTTTGGTACCTGAGGCAGGTGGGTGCAGGGCTCCATCCTCCCTGTGCAGAAGACACTCCCAGAGGTTGTGGGACAGCCTTGCTCACTCCTGATGCATCTGAATTTACCTGCAGGAGAGGATTTAGTGATGATTCCTCCGCAGCAAGACATAAAATCACAGAATTATAGAATCATTTAGATTGGAGAATTCCTTTCAGACCATCCAGTCCATTTCCCCAGCACTGCCAAGGCCACCACTAACCCATGTCCCCAAATGCCTCATCTACACACCTTTTAATTCCCCCCAGGGATGGGAACTCCACCACTGGGCAGCCCTTTCCAGGATGAAATATTTCTTAATATCCATCTAAATGGACACCTTAAAAGCAGGGTTCTGTGTTTGGTGAACTACCAGCAATAACAGCCCAAAAAAGTGCCAAGTTTTGAAATCAGGGCTATAGTGGGAGGATATGTCCAAATGGATCTGCTATACACCTAAAACTGGTTCTGAATAACTCCTTGTCATATTAAATTCTGTAATAAATTATTTTTACCTGAGAAGAACCACATCCAAATTCAAGGGAATGATTCTTAGCAGCTGTGGATAACCACAGGAGGAAAACTCCAGAGGTGTAAGGAACAACTCTCAGAGGTACAAAGTCTGCTCCCACAAAGAAAAAGAGCGGAAAAGGGATGTGAACATCTTGGGCAGTCCCTGGGCTGACAACCTCATCACAGTCACCTGGAAGCCACCTCCAGCTTCTCCATCCATTCATCTGTAAGGATTTTTATCCTTGTATTGGGTCATGCAGCAGGTCATGCACTAGACCACGAGTAGTGACTTAAGTGTAGGTTACTATAGAAAATAACTAAATGACACCTAAGACTTGAGGGGTGCAACGCTCAAACATCACTGAAGTGTGAAGAAGGTGGAGAAATCTGGCTTCTTTAGATGATACTTCACATGTGAACACATCCATGCTCTGGAAAAGCAGTGGGAAATAAAAAAAAAAAACCTCTTTTAAAACACTCATATTTCACGGAATCACAGAATGCGAGACTGATTTGGGTTGGGAGGGAACTTAAAGCTCATCCAGTTCCACCCTCTGCCATGGGAAGGGACACCTTCCACTAGACCAGGTTGCTCCAAGTCCCATTTCAATTTAAGCTGGGTATGAATTTGTAGCAGAAATATTCAATTTTTCATCAAGCATGCAAAAAAAAAAAAAAAAACAGAAAAAAAAAAGATTAGTTGCTTAATAGGTGCCCTTTTATGATGTGAATTGTAAATGAGTTTTAGACTCGCTCCATTATCTGCTCAGTGTAGTTTTATTTGTAGCAATGCTTCTTCCAGCACTAAAACAGGAGGGGTAACACTGAGAAAAATGAACTTGTTTCAAATTTAATTGCCCAGGAAAGCAGAACAAAGTAAATTGCTGAGACTAATGGGGGCTTTTGATGAATTCAGAGCGTGGACCTTCTGCAGTGATGACAGGAATGAGAGAGAGTGAGTTGTGCAGTGGCTTGAAGGGGTTTGCTGGAGCAGGATATCCAGCATTCCAAGGGGGAGATCAGAATTCCCCAGCCATGAAACTAAACCATGTTGGGAAAATTTGTTGCCAAAACTACCCTGCTGTAATAAAGAGGGAAGAGAAACCAACATGGTGGGAAACCAGCACTAAAACTCTGGGGGGGGGAGAAGGGAAAAGCAGAAAATTGCACTTCCAGAGAAGTTCATTTTTGATGGTAAATCATAATCAAAAATATGGAACTACAGGAATCTTCTCTTTGTGAGTACACAGAGTTTTTTTCTGCAAGATTTATGAGCACCAAATAATATGGAATAATACATAAATACCTCCAAAAACCTGTCCTGCCCTAAAGCACAACACAAATGGTTTAGATCCTTAGATGTTTATTTAAAACATCCTTTGTAGTTCGGTTTGGTTTGGGTCTTTTTGAGTTTGTTTTTGTGGCGTTTTTGTTTTTTTTACTAACGAAGCTGATACAGCAGGTGATCACGTCTCCCAGCCCTGAGCTCCTGCAGCATTCCCAGTCTCCAGACAAGGCACATTTACATTCATCACCTCCAAAAAAGCCCAAAACACATCCCCAGGTGCCTCCCAAGGGTACTGGGGACAACAGGGTCCCCCTTGCTCACCTCCATGTGCCTCCAGATGAGCTGCCATGGGAACAATACCACTCAGCCCCATCTAATTTAGGAATGGAGCATGTGGAATATGCAATTCCACAGCCTTTGAAATATATCTATTAACAACATTTGCCTGTGTTTATTTAACATTTCCCCAGCCACAGCCAATTTCCAGGATCCATCACTCAAGGCAGCTGATAAAAGGTGCAGTAACCAGGTGTGACAGGTAACAACATAATAATAAATGATGGAACAGTTCTGGGAATTGTAAAGCCCAAATCCCAACAAAAGCATTCTTTCTGGATCACATGGTTCACAGGCATCATCCACTATTTATATGCTGGGTGGCAAAATAAATATTGCAACAAACACATTTCCTTCTCTGTGCCAGGAAACTTTGTTCTCATGGCCGTTTCTGGAGGTTTTATTCCTTGTTTTTCAAGAAAGCTGTAAAAGAGTCCTCTCAAATGAGCAACAAGACTCATCTCCCTGGCCCCATTTTGGGTCACACCATGATTGCTCTAACTATGAAACACTTTGACTCCATAAAACTTTACAGCCAGGTGCATTTGTTTGGTTTCTAACATAAAATGTATAATGTAATGAGAAGGAGGGTGATGGCAGTAAGAAGCTGAAATGACTGCATGATTTTTTGCACTTTTCCCTGGAATTAATCCCACTCTGTAAAACAAAGCAAGTCTTGCCATCTGCCTACAAACCTCCCTTCCCTTCAAGCTTTGATACTCCAAAGCCGCTGACTTCACTGCTGGGCTTCATAAATCTCAAATTGCTCTATAAATTCCAAATTTCCACAGAAATCACAAGTATCAGAAGGATTAAATAATTGCGTGAGAGGCCACTGTGGATGGGGTCACCTCCAAAGCTGGGGTGGGCTGGCCATTATCCACCTGCTTCCCAAGCAGCCCTTGGCACACAGATGCCCAGGGGCAGGTGACATTCCCTGCATGTGAAAAATCTTTTTCGTCTTAGTGCAGAACTGTTCTCTGTTTTTCATGGAATCGTGAAATGGTTTGGGTTGGAAGGGACTTCAAAGCCCATCCAGTCCCACCCCCTGCCATGGACAGGGACACCTTCCACCAGCCCAGGTTGCTCCAAGCCCCGTCTGACCTGGCCTTGGACACTTCCAGGGATCCAGGGGCAGCCACAGCTTCTCTGGGCAACCTGTGCCAGGGCCTCATCACCCTCACAAGGAAGGATTCCTTCCCAAAATCCAATCTAAATCTTCCCCCTTTCGAAAGAAATAAAATGGCACTTCTGAAGTGCCTCTTCCCTGCTCACACCTGGAACACGGACTGGGAGAAGCGATAAAAGAGAGGATGGAGAGGAGAGAAAATTACCATGAAGCTGCTTGGGAAAGTGCCGTAAAATGGCCTAGAAAACAAGATTCCCTTTCTTTTGGAGGAGAAGGAGGGATAGCTGCAGCTAATAAATGGTCGGGGAAATTGCCTGGAGTTAATTACCTAACCTGTTTACTGCTGTAATCAGCCCGAGCTGTTTTCTAGATGAGCTGTTAAATATGACAAAACAAATTGCAACGATGATTGGGGAAATTAGAATATCAAAAGATGCACCAAAGTGTCCTGCAAACAGCACAGCAAGGAACAGGCTATGTGACAGCTGCCCAAACCCCTCATTTGTAGGGCTCAGAGGCTCTCCTCCCCGAGGAATGATGTCTTTATATTAACATGGAATTCCATTTGGATATGGTATTTTTTCTACATTTGGAAAGCAATAAGAAATTGGCGTGGATTGTTTGCCTTTGGTTGCCAAGGTCACTCTGTCAGGAATTTCATTTCCTTCGTATGTCAGGGTTTGGGGCATCTCTTGGAATAAACTGATGCTAAAACCAAACCCCTCCTCTGACTTTTGGCAGGGTCCTTTCACTCTGTATTCTTAACTTCTCCACAAACCATTATTCTTTGCAGGGTTACAAGAAAAAAAAATCCCAAATTATTCAATTATTGCTTTTCCTGTTTCTTCAATACCAGGATTCAATCTTTCCTGTGGGTTTTTGTCATCTCCCTCAACACAGGGTGTTTCAGGGTGAAGGGAGAGCCTACAGAGTCTTACGAAATGACTTTGGCCTGGCAAAAATTTCTATTTATTTTTAAAATATCCCACCTGATCATTGGGTTTTGTCAGAACTCCCCTTTCCCTCCCCATCAGCCTTTCTCTGTTCTGCCTTCCAAACTGAGAAACATGTTAAATTAATTTATCATGGAATGATTTGTGTGGGAAGGGACCTTAAAGCCCATCCAGTTCCACCTCCTGCCATGGGCAGGGACATCTTCCACTAGTCCAGACTGCTCCAAGACCTGTCCAACCTGAACTTGGACACTTCCAGAGATGGGGCAGCCACAGCTTCTCTGGGAAATCCATTCCAGCCCCTCACCACCCTCACAGGGAAGAATTCCTTCCCAATATCCCATCTAACCCTGACTTCTGGCAGTGGGAAGCCATTCCCCCTTGATCTGTCCCTCCAGTCCCTTGTCCAAGTCACTCTCCAAGCTTCTTGTAACCTACAACCATTCCTGGTCCCCGAAAGTGCCTTTATCTCTTTCCCACTGTGGAATTAGTAGTGTTAATTTTATCCCTTAAATGGTGGAGAGGAGCCACTTTAAACTGAACTAATCCCAGTCTGGATAGTGCAGCAACTTCAGGGCAAGAAAATCCTACAGCCAAGAACTAGCGAGTGTTACCCAGGTTTTTAGAGAATAAGAGAGTCCAGTGTGCACATTTAGCTCTGGAGGCTGGAATTTCTTCTCCATAACCCTAAATACTATCATTTATTAAAAATAAAAATAAATAAGGCATTTAAAAAACATCCCCAAAACTCACCAACCCCCCCCCCAGTAATTTTCAAAACATTTTGCTCTGCCATCAGCTAAAACCCTGACTTCTTTACCCAAACCCCCACTTTCTGACATCAGTTTACTATTTAAAAAAAAAAAATCAAAGAACAGTAATTTTAAAAGCCTGACACCTCTCCCTCTGCACCCCGATGGCACCTTTTCCCCTGTTGTATTATTGAATTCCACTTGCAATGATTACCCTTATTTCATATTTTAATGTAATTACGTTTGGCCTTTGCTCTAATAAATCCTTAAGCCAGGAATTCAGAGCAGAAATTCAAATACCCTGAGCCTGCTAAACAGAAAATGCTGAAAGAAAAGTGATGTTGCTCAAATAGCTTTGCTCCAAAATCAATACAGAATACATTCATAAATTAACAATCACTCCAGATTAAAACATTTATTGCTGAAGGAACCTTGCATAATTAAACTATGGGAATGAATAACAAATTAAAATTTAATTCTAATTTTTAGGTTCTTTTTTAAGCTTTTGGTTAAAAAATTAACTTGGCTACCTGCCTTTATTTCTGCTGGAGATTATGCGCCTTAGTTGGTCATGACTCTAAACACTGCAGGTTTTTAAAGGTCAGGCTCCAGTTAAACGATCTTAATTGGATTTGTGCCAAAAATTGGAAATTCACAGGTCAGGGGAACTGGCATAGTACAAAAAAAAGAAAAGAAATAAAAAACTCAAAGCAAATATTGCATTTGTAATGTCCAAAGGGAAAATTCAGATCAATCAATGTGTTTAAATCATACTTACACTCCAGTTTGGGAATTGCCACATTCAGCACTGCTGGGTGTTCCCAGCCTAGGCTGGGTTTAAACCTGTGCCTGCCTTTGCTGATGTCACTCATGGAGCAGGAAGAGCTGAGTGGGAGCTGAGAGATGGTGAGGCCCTGGCACAGGTTGCCCAGAGAAGCTGTGGCTACCCCATCCCTGGAAGTGTCCAAGGCCAGGTTGGATGGGGCTTGGAGCAACCTGGGCTAGTGGAAGGTGTCCCTGCCCATGGCAAGGGGTAGGGTTGGATGAACTTTAAGGTCCTTTCCCACCCAAATCAGTCTGGGATTCTGTGATTCCCTGATCACTGTTTGCTCCTTGGAAATTGGGAAGTGCTACAACCCTGCAGGAACAAGGCATAGCATCTAGTTCTTTTTGCTTTTGTCATGTCCTGTTCCATTTTCCTTCCTCTGCCAAAACCCTCCCTGGATGTCCAGCATGAGGTGTCTGATTAGTCCATGGACATGGAGATTAGGAGGGACGACAATTACACCAGGCAAATGTATTGTTCTGCCCACCCAGTTGCTGTTCCATGGACACCTTTGCCTTTCTATTTGCATCCTCAGCAGTGCCAGTTGCTGCTTTTCCGGGTAAAACTTGATTTGTTTCAATTAACAAAACAGAGTAAGATCACGGAATTATTAAGGTTGGAAAAGACTCCCAAGATCATTAAGTCCAACCTTTGACCAAGTTCACTGTGCCCACTAAACTAAATTAGCTTCTCTAAAATAATCAAAGAATTTCTTGCAAATATCTTGGCTGTTCTGCTGAATTCTTTGGATAAATTGTAACCAAAGCACCTTCTCTTTAAACACCAGGTTTTAACTATGTCTATTAGCAGTCATGCAGCGATGAAAGGAACAATGAACAGCCACACAGAGAGAAATCTGAAGAAATTAGTCCCATTAGCAGAGCTGTAATGCAGGAATTTATCCTTTTAGGAAATATATGGTAGTTATCACTGTAGTTTTTGCTATTCTGAGCAGGATTGATTTGGGTGCAGAAAAATGGAAATAACACTCTTGTTCGGTTTTGGGAAGGTATCAGGAAAGGACAAAAATGTCTGTATCATGAAGGTCACGTTAAAGAGCATCATTAGTAGCTCACTTGGCCTTTGCTTCATAGGTCAATTCTGTGAATCGAATTTCCTTCAGCATTAAATAGTATTGTTCACTGGAGTTAAAAATACCTTTTCACCAGAGAAGTAAAAAGAAGCAAAGGAAACCAGTCCTTTTCTCACAGGTGCAGGAAGGTGACAGAGGTTCACAGCTTATTTTGGGGCTCTTCTCACCATGTGAAAGGCTGATTTCAGGGGAGGGATGGCCAGAGAGAAATATCTTGCTCCAGACCAGCAGATATGGGGAAGTCTGACCCAGTGGACTATAATCCAGATAATCCTATTTGTTCAGTCCTTTCCTAATTGCTACTGATGGCAGAGCTGAGAATGGTTTGGGGACATTCCAACCCCCCACACACAGGTGGGGTGTCCCCAGCTGTGTTCTGTGGCCAAGCAGAAGGAAATAGATAGAAATATTTTGAGCACAAGTAAAAAATAAGATTGGAAGTCTCCTCGAAGAGATTTAACCATAACTCCTTACTCTGCTGCAACCCAACCTGTTCTGTTCCTACTTATCCCCACAGCAGCAATGAACCCGAGTGAAAGCCTCATGGCATTTCTGCACTTATTAAATTAGATGAGCTTTTCAAAGATTCATATATTTTTAAGGCAATGGTCTGTTTGAGTTCATGCATCACACAGGCTCTAAGTTTTATCAAGTGATTCCCACATGAAGAACATAAGTTAGAACTGAAGGGATGTAAGAACATATTTTAAAGAAAGAAGTCAAAGTTCTCCATAAAAAGGTCAGTTACTTCATGTAGGTGAACGATGGATGGGACCTCACAGAATAAATACACAGAGAACTTGGATGGTACCAAAATACTGCTCAGGTTGTGTTTTCTGTTACACAGTGATTTTTATCCATTGTATGGTTTGACAGGACAAGGGAGAACGGACTTAAACTGAAGGAGGGCAGGGTTAGATGGGATACTGGGAAGAAATCCTTCCCTGTGAGGGTGGTGAGGCCCTGGCACAGGTTGCCCAGAGAAGCTGTGGCTACCCCATCCCTGGAATTGTCCAAGGCCAGGTTGGACGGGGCTTGGAACAACCTGGGCTAGTGGAAGGTGTCCCTGCCCATGGCAGGCGAGGTGGAACTAGATGGGATTTGAGGTCCCTTTTGACCCAAACCATTCTGGAATCCTCTGATTAAAAGCACAGTGCAAAAACAGCCCTGGAGAAGGAATCCTGCCTGTCCTACTTCTTTTCCTCTAACCTATGTAAGTACTTTCTAAGGAAAACCAAAAGGTAATTATGGAACAGTAGAAAACAACTAAACAGGGAAGCTGCAAAACCTGAAAATAATTCTTTTAATCTCAGAGTCATTAAGGTTAGAAAAACCTCTGAGACCATCAAGTCCAACTGTTCCCCCAGCACTGTCACTATGCCTCCAAGGTACGGCTTTGCTGGAGTTCCCAGCCCTTAACCAGGAATCAATAAACTCTTCACACACCTGAGAAGGAACATATTTCACCTCTAAGCATTCACCCTTCTGAAATCAAACCATCCCATGAGCCAACATTATTCAGCATGTGCTGAAATGGATGGAATTATAGTGGGAATGTGACTTGCAAAGGCATGGGAGGATTATCACTGCAATTGTTGGAGGGTTAGGTTGAATCTCAGGAAAAGGTTCTTCCTCCAGAGGGTGGTTGGGCACTCAACAGGCTCCCCAGGGCAGCACTCACGGCCCCAAGGCTGCCAGAGCTTTGGACAATGCTCTCAGGGACAGGGTAGGATTGTTGGGGTGTCCTAGGCAGGTCCAGGAGTTGGACTGGATGATCCTTGTGGGGCCCTGGGGCCCTTCCAGCTCAGGATGTTCTGTGATTCTGTGATTAATGAAAAACACTCAAAAAACCCAAACAAAAAATCCCCCAAACAAAACAAAAAATCAAACCAACCAAACAAACAAAAACACCAAAACCCAAAATAAACAAAAAACCCAAAACAACCAAGCCTCAACTACTGCCAGTAAAACCCCACCTGAAAAGGTCTTGAGAAAGGGAGGAGAAGAGCAATTCCTCTCTGGGTGAGATCCAGATACAAGAACATCCAGGAAAACCACTCCAGGTACCATTTCAGTGTACTTAGAACATAAGGAAACTGAATTCCCTAAAAGCCTCTGGTGAAATAGGGAGATGGACTCAAAATTACCTAAATTAGACACACCAAAGGAGACTGAGATCCCTTTTTCTTTTGTTTTGTTTTTTTTTTTTGTCTTGGGTGTAAAATGGCAAATTTTTAGGGACAAAGACAGTCCTTGAGATCTCCATTATACAGTGGGGCTGATCACAAGATGGCCATCATTACTTATTTAGATTGTGCTGAGGCTGAGTGGGCTTTTAGCACTTATCTCTCCCCAGAAAAAATACAGCAATTCTTGGGGAACATTTCTTGGAACAGGAGTAGAAAGAGAATCACATAAAAGAGAAGAGGAAGAGAAGAGGGAGAGAGAAGGAAAGGGAGAGAGAAAGGGAGAGAGGAAGAGGGAGGGAAAGGGAGAGGGAAAGGGAGCGGGATAAGGAAAATATAATTATCCAGAGTAAAAATGAGTTGGAAAACCTAAAAGGAGCCATGGATGTTGTTATCCTGCACTTAACAGCTTCATTATAGAATAAATCACTGAACCTCTGCTCTCCCCAGGCTGGTGAAGACCACGATAAGCACTGCTCCATAAATCCTTAGGGATTAAAAACTGCCTGAAAGCTGGGTGTGTAATTTGCTTGATTGGGTTATTTATGTCACTGTTCTCATCATCAGTTTATTCAAGTAGTGAACTAAAGAGTTGGTCAGTAAGAGTAGGTGCAGGTGGGTGGTTACACTGGAACTACACAAATCCCTCCTAAAAATGAGCAATATTCCACATGTGTGTGAGGGACAGAAATGGGGGGCATGAAAAAGGCTTCCTAAGGTCAGCCTAAGGAATTAATCACCACAGAAAAGGTGTCTCAGTCACAGAGTGACCAGTGCCACCATCCCAGAGGGTGGTCCAAGATATCTCTGCTGAAGGGTCCCACGGCCCGCTCGGGATGCCCCATCCCACAGGAGAAGCACTGAGTTTGAAATTAAGCTCCTAAAATTCACGTATATTCTATTCTTCCAATAGAATAATGGTGCTGAAATCAACTGGAAATAATACAGTAACTTTCCAAATCCAAGCGAATAAGTTTAAGCTTTTCTTTACACCAAATGTGCTTTATCATAAACTGGGTGGCTGCGTTTTCACAGGTACAAATAGACTTTGCTCAATTGAGCTGACATGGGAGGTTTTATAGAGATAATAAAGGGAGCTATGAAGAAAAATAAAAGATAGAGTCTTGCTGTAGTCAATCAAAAAGCATAGAAGAGGCCTGAAGAAAAGCCAAGCCCACCAATCCAAAGCTTGAAAGAAGGCAGAAAAATATAATTCAATTCTGCAATCAAAGATCACTGAACAATCCAAAAGCCATAAAAACAGGGGCTGAAATATTAAAATAGATAAATCTGAAATAACTCCAAAGACAATGAGCTCTGTAAAGACAACACTAGTGAAAAGTAATTACTGAACAGTTTATGAATGAATTCCATGGGTCTCAATAGTTGGATTTTTGCAGGAACATTTTCTTCTGAAGAAAGGAAAAGTACAAAAAGAAAAAGCAGTGAAATAACAAGGAGGTTATTTTGGGTTTAAAAAGACTGTTGTCAGCATGTGAATGGGAGATGTACCTGATGGGAAGGAGCTTTAAGCATGAAAAGGGAAAGGGAAAGGACAGGTTAAGTTAAAAGTCATATTGGGAATTAATGAGAATTAAGAGAGGGATAATTACTTGCCTTTACTTTAGAAGATTACAAAATCCTAACATGCAGGAAAACTTACAGAAGTGGAAAAACTGAAAATTTTTGCAGAGAACACTTAATTTCTTCCTCCTGGATGTTCCTGCCCTATCGGCATAAATCTGGCTTTCCTTGTTTTTCAGAGTCTCTTCAGTATTTCCTCTTCCTCCCCCTCTCTGGGTTTTACATTTCAAGGGTGTTCTGCCTGGGGAAGAGAAGGCTCTGGGGAGATCTGAGAGCCCCTTCCAGGGCATAAAGGGGCTCTAAGAGAGCTGGAGAGGGATACTGGACAAGGAATGGAGGGACAAAACAAGGAGGAATGGTTTCCCACTTCCTAAGAGCAGGGTTAGATGGGATATTGGGAAGGAATTCTTGGTTGGGAGGGTGGTGAGGCCCCTGGCACAGGTTGTCCAGAGAAGCTGTGGCTGCCCCATCCCTGGAATTGTCCAAGGCCAGGTTGGATGGGGCTTGGAGCAACCTGGGCTAGTGGAAGGTGTCCCTGCCCATGGCAGGGGGTGGAACAAGATGAGTTTTAAGGTCCCTTCCAACCCAAACCACTCCATGATTCTCTGTGTGTACCTTACTCAAGTGCTGTGGCCATCAGAGAAGCTGCAGGGCATGGACTGATCACAGATTTCCAGAATCACTGAGGTTGGAAAAGCTCTCCCAGCCCATCAAGTCCAACCTGTGATCATCCCCACCTTGTCACCCAGCCCAGAGCACTGAGTGCCACGTCCAGTCATTCCTTGGACAGCTCCAGGGATGGGGACTCCACCACCTCCCTGGGCAGCCCAATCCAACCTGTCAAGCTACACCAGTGAGTCAAAGAAAACCTTTGTCCCTTTAGACAACTCACAGAGCTCCTGATAAAGTCCCAGCCCCAAAGATAATTTGGTCCATTCCACAGAAGGTCAGCAACCTCCATCCTCATACCTTGTGGGTCCCGTCCTCAGCCCTCTCTACATTTCCCAGCCCATCCTGTGGTCTTGACATCCTTCCATCCCCGCCCTGCTCTGTTGGAAAGTGAAGCAGGTAATTTTTAATGCCCTAATTAGATGTCAGAACAAGAAAAACAACCTACAGCAAAAATTCCAGCCCAAATGACATAAGATTGGGCTACAGAACACATGACTGGAAAGATAAAATCCCATGAATATGAAGACAGAGACTTACCAGTAACGGTGCATCAGTCCTGCTAGGAGACATGAACACAACCCCTCTGCTTTCCAGTGCTGTTTCATGATATTGAGTCTCTGGAAGACTGCTAAAATAGAAAATATATGCTTCATTTATGAAGGAAAATCCAACCAGTTGGTCTGAACTACTGGGATAAAAAAATCACCTTTTCCAGGCAAGAACACCAGGCTGTATCTTATGAGCTTAAAAGCAACTCCTAAAGCAGAAACTTTTCACATTTAGAGACATGAAAATCTTGCTACTTAAGGCAATTCTCAGTTGTTAAATTTAATTTCCCATCAATAAATATAATTATCTAATTCAATTTCTGGTTCTTAATAAAAATGAGTTCCAACGCCATTATAGCCCCAATCTCTAATATCTGAGGCTTGGCAGGATTATGGGCTGTGCAAATACAATTTCTGCAAGCAGATGGATTTCAGATGGATTTCACATGCAGATGGAGAAACACAAATTGTTATTAGCAGTTTCAAACACCTACAACCTTAAAAAAAGACAACCAATAAAACTACTGGGGTTTTTTTCTGTGTCACACTGAGGACAAAGCCAAATCTGTGGCTGTGCTTCCTTTAATTTGACAAGGCTTAGGATGTTCCCTTTCAGGAATTTAATTACCTAAAATATATCCCCAACAGAGAAATTAGGAGTGTCCTCGAGGTTATTTGTCACTCTGCAAACACTGAAGCTTTTTCTTGGAAGGGAAAATTACTGCTCTGAATAATTGTGCAGATTTTAATGGACCCACTTGACCACAGCTCTGACAGTTGAGATGATTTTTCATAATATATTTGTATGTCAAAATGTTATTATGCAAAATGGTCTGGAGTTGTGTCGGGGAGGGTTTAGATTGGATAATAGGCAAAATTTCTCCATGGAAAGGGTTGTCAAGCATTGAACAGGTTGCCTAGGGATGTGGTGGAGTTCCCATTCCTGGAGGTGTTCAAGAAACATTTGGATGTGGCACTTGAGGACATAGTTGGTGGTGAACGTGGTGTGATGCTGGTTAATGGGTGGACTTTGTAATCTTAGAGGGCTTTGCCAACATTAATGATTCTGTAATTCCATGAGAAGTATCCTTTATGCTTCCTTGCTGACACATATGATCATGTCCTGCAGCACAGCAGGTCCATTATGGCTCTTGCCATCAGATGAAGCTACACTGCCTTGTACAGCTCAAAATCAGAGAATCACAGAATGGTCTGAGTTGGAAAGGACCTTAAAGCTCATCCAGTTCAACCTCTGCCATGGGCAAGGACACCTTCCTCTATCCCAGGTTGCTCCAAGCCCTGTCCAACCTGGCCTTGGACACTTCCAGGGATGGGGCAGCCACAGCTTCTCTGGGCAACCTGTGCCAGGGCCTCACCACCTCACAGGGGGGAATTTCTTCCCCATATCCCATTTTACCCTGCCTTCTGGCAGTGTGAAGCCATTCCCCTTTGTCCTGTCCCTTTATCCCTTGTCCAAAGTCCCTCTCCACCTCTCTTCAAGCCCCTTTAAGGCCTGGAAGGGGTTCTCAGGTCTCCCCAGAGCCTTTTCCTTCACCTGAACAATCCGAACTCTCTCAGCCTTTCCTCACAGCAGAGCTGCTCCGTCCCTCTTATCATCTTGGTGCCTCCTCTGGACTCACTCCAGCAGCTCCATGTCCTTCCTGTGCTGGGACCCAGAGCTGGAGGCAGCTCTGCAGGAGGGGTCTCACCTGAGGGGGCAGAGGGGCAGAATCCCCCTGTCCCTGCTGCCCACACTGCTCGTGACATATGTACAAAGGTTCCTCCTTGGCCAAAATTTCTCCCCTGGATCTCGGTTCCAAACCTGTGCAGAATATCCAAGTTAACCCTCCAGGAATCAGATTTGAACATCAGCATGGGAATTGCACAGAAGCTCAGGAAAAGAATGACTGAAAGGCTTTTAACCAGAAATAAGTTAAAAATCCATCCCTGCCAGTTGCTGCCACTTCCAATCCCAGCCATTCCTGTGAATCGGGAGAGCAGGAGAAGAGGGAAAAAAAGGGAATGAACAGGCCTTAAAAAAACTAAAAAAGAGAAAACTATGCAGAATACAAATCAGAGCTGAACCACAGCTGGTGTGGAGTTTTTAATTGTTTTTAAGGGAAGCAAATCCCCAGGGGCTTGGAAGATGGGCCAGCTTGAGGTTTGGAGTCATTTACCAAGTATATTGTTCTGAGGTGCCTTTAGGCAAAATCCCTTCTCTGTTTGCTTGGCTTTTTCTCTTTTCTTAATATTATTTAGCTGTGGGGAGTATCATTCCAGCCAGCCTTCCACTCAAATTTGTCTCTGTTTTCCTGGCAATTAGGCAGCTCTGATGGAGTGGGGGACCTGATGGCACTGGGCTGAGCTGGAACAGCCACTGCACATTGTCCAGTACATCATGAAACCTCAGCTGCAGAATCCTGCAACTTCCCAGGCTCTGGTTTTATGTCCTGGGAGTCCATTTTTCAGATAATCAAAAATAGCATTTGCTCCTTTTCCATCATGGGGAGACACTGGAGGCAAATGTGGAGCTCCATAGGGAGGTCCAGCAGTGAGGAAAAGCATAAATGCACATTTTGGCTTCCAAACTCTAAAGAGAACTTCCTTTTTATCTCATTTCTCTCTGCACAGACATGAATCCCTTCATACACTCCCTCCCTGTTCCCAGTCACTGAATCCATGTCCCAGGTTTTCACTTGGAGAATCAGAACCCTGCAGTGGAAGATCCAGGTTCAGCCTCAACCACAACCCTGATAAAAATGGCAAAAGTGACCCCCAAAATCCCAGAAAGCTAGAAAAATAAGGTAGCAGACCCTCCTTGGGAAGTTTGGGAATGCAGTAGAATTATTTTAATCTTCAGACACTCTGAACACCCAGGACTGATTTCCAGAGATCAGGGGCCAAGAGAAGACAGCAAGAACTCGTGATCCTGTGTCATTTTTTTCTCACTGTAGTTGCAGTAGTGGCACCTTCTGCCTTCACTATTTAGTGGCTGGGACGACCCCTGGAATAAACATGAGTTTTATAGGAGAGCAGGGCATTTTTCCCAGAATTATTTCTGAAATTATAGAAACATGGAATCATTTAGGTTGGAAAAGACCTTTAAGATATCTAGTCCAACCATCAACCAGCACCACCACCATGTTCACCACTAAGCCACATCTCCAAGTGTCACATCCACATGTTTTTTGAACACTTCCATGAGGAAATTTTTCCTGATATCCAACCTAAAAGACCCCTGGCACAACCTGACGTCATTTCATCTTGTCCTGTCACTTGTTACCTGGGAGAATCTTGTATCCCTGGAAATCAAACTGAACTCTTTCAGTGTCAGCAGTCCAGCTTCAAATGGTGAAGCAGTTCCTGAGATACCACCATGGTTCATGGGAGAACAGGTTAAAAACTGGCATTTTAAAGAAAAATAACCACAAAACTCCATAAATACTTCGGTTGAACCTCCTGTTACCCCGAGGAGAGGAACAAATTGCAATTCTTCTCTGGTTCAAAGGGTCCTGTTCAAAGCTCCTGATGCCATTCCCCAGACTGCCAAGATTCCCCAAAACCAGCCCTGACATCTCTTCTATTCCTTCACAAGATCTTCCACTATATGTAGATGAGGTACTAATTTGCTCTCTCTGGACGGAAAAGAAAGTTCAAATAATTATTCATTTGTGATCACTCTCCAATTAATGGGGAGAGTGCAGAGATAACCCTCAGTGTCCTATTGACCAGGATTAGTAGAAAATACAGTGAAAACCAGGAGTGAACACCTGCATATAAATGATCCAGTGGTTTTAGGAAGGGAAAAAGCTGCCAACAGGCTTGTGAAAAAGGCTGATCCAAGTAATGGGCTCTGTAGGGATGACCAAGGGAATTTTTCCTGAAGTTCTTCATCAGAGAGAGGCTTTTGAGAAAACCAAGGAATGGTTGAACACGATGAAGGAAGGAACAAACTGCCCATCCTCACCATCCACGTCCACCTCTGCAGGGAGCTGGGAAGCTGCCACTGATGGAAAGAGGGACTGGAAAAATCATTTCTTGTTGTGAATGTCCACCCCTGGAAGTGTTCAAGGCCAGGTTGGACGAGGCTTGGAGCAACCTGGGATAGTGGAAGGTGTCCCTGCCCATGGCAGGGGGTGGAACTGGATAGGCTTTAAGGTCCCTTCCAGTCCAAACCAGTCCGGGATTCCACGACTATAAAACAAAGTCATCCCAGATGTGCATCAACATGTGGAGTGACTTCTCTGGCAGCATAAACTGTGCAAGTGAGGATTCTTCAGCCATTAAACAAGATGATAGATGAGGAACGTGACCAAAGTCACAAAGTCAGAGGTGCCTCATCTCCAGGGAAGCAGAGAACCCAAGGGAGAGTTTTGTGGCATTTTTGCTCTTATTAAGAGCCACTTTCCACCTCCACTCCTTTCTCCAGACTATTTGAAGGAGCACTGAAGCACAGTCCCATCACAGATGATCAGTCAGAGTTGTGCTCCAAATGTTGCTCTTTGCCCACTGTTCCTAAGAAAATACTTAAAACTAAAACAAAACTGCTGGGAAAATCAGGGATCTTACCACTTTTCCTGCTGGCTCTGTAGGGAATCACACATTGCACATACATAGAATTTTTTCTCTCTTTTATCACCAGCTCTTATTATTGATGGGGGTTCAGTGCCAGCTGGGCTCATAAATTAATACACACTGAGCAAAATAAGCAATGCCTGGAGTTTTTAGAAGCAGGGACATCCCGCCCCCCCTTACCTTCAGCCAGCCTTCGTATAAAGAGAAAAACCAGTGGCTCAGTTTGCTGTGTGTCCATCAATTGCTGACTTTGAACTGTTCCAAGATCAATTGGACAATCTTCATGCAAAAGCCTTCCTTGACAAGTTCCTAATTTACCCAACACTCACTTTTATCTTGTGCTGGCATGACAGGACCTTGTTTATTTGGCACAAGGGACTGTTTTTCACAGGAAAGTTGATGGACTTCTTTGTTTTTTTCTTTTTCCTCTTTTATTTTTCTTTGTCTTTTTGTTTTCCATAATTTATTCTTCAAAGAAAATGCTACTGGCAACCAAGAAATCTGCATGAACTCTGACAAAGTCACACATACACCTCCTCAGCCACTCTGCAGAGTCCATAATAAATGAGGTGCTTCACTCAAACTGAACAGACAGTTTGGAAACTGTGCAGAAATAACTGAAAATGAAGTGATTTCTTTTTTGAATGCAACTAAGTCTGGCTCTACTGATATTGTAGAAATATTACTCTGAATTTTCTTACTCTACCTAAGTTCTTATTCATAACACTCCTGACTTAGTTGATAATAGCTCAGAAAATTTAAACATCTGCCTAATTAGGTTTGGCTTCAGCTCTGCTGTGAGTTTACCTGTTTCTAGGGAAAATACTCAATTATTTTGCACAGAAGTGAATGAGACGAACAAGGCTGTGATCTCATCAGCCTGGGAGCACATTTTTAGCAGCCTCATATCTGTGAAGTGACAGACATTAAATAACATTTCACATTTCATCCCCCAATGTGTATGGGGGGGGTTAGATCTTTAGGGCTGGTGGATTTGGGGAGTCTGTTATAATTCATGTGTCTTATGGTGTATCACTGACTCCACCTGGGCTGTTGTTATAATCTGTCTCTTCTCCCATTTACCTTCTCCAAACAAGACAATCTCATTCCTCACAAGCCTAAAGGAAGGTATTTCTAAGGTTTATCTAAGCCAACATTAGCTCAGGATGGCCATTAACTGGTGAGTCACCTGCTGAACTTCAGCAACCTGCAAGTTCATGGGTTGATGGATATCATGGTATCAGCATCTCTGTGTGCTTTAATAGCCATTGATGAGCTAATCCTCCAGAACTTTTATTAATTACCTCTTTACTCTTCCACTTCAGACATCCTTTAGTAGTTCTACAAGTTAATTAAAAACTCAAATTACTTTTCTTTTGGGAGGTGGTGGGTTGGGACTTGTCTTCTATTTTTTCCTCAGGAATTTCACTGTCCAAAGGATGGTATTCCTGTAAGGTTCCTGTTTTAAGGTTTCTGAGAGACAGAAATTGTCATTCCCAACCCACCTTCTTGCATCCAGCTCTGGGGTCAAACAGCAGAAGGACACAAAGCTGCTGGAGCAAGTCCAGAGGAGGCCACAGAGATGCTCTGAGGGCTGAAGCCCCTCTGCTCTGGAGCCAGGCTGGGAGAGCTGGGGGTGTTCACCTGGAGAAGGGAAGGCTACAGGGAGACCTTAGAGCCCCTTCCAGACAAACTCCAGCCATAAATACCTGAACTTCATTTTCTTCTTTGTGCAACATTTCACCACTGACCTTTTGTTTCCTCTGACCAGAGCAAACTCCAGTTGCAATTCTCTGTGGGAACCAGCCAGGTTATTTCAGAGCTGCCTCTAAGTCTGTATATGCAAATGTTTAAGTGTCCAGAACCTGCCAGTTCCACAAATCAAACACAAAGGAACACCAGAAAACAGAAAACAAGAGCAACAAACGCTCTCTCCAATAACTCGTGCAGTTTTCAGAGGGTTTCCAAGATCCAGGTTATCCTATGAGCATTCAGAGAATTCCTGGTATTTACCATAATATCTCAGACCGGTATTTTATCTCGCCCAATTTCCTGTCTGTAACTTGGCAGAAGGTGCAAGAAAGCCCTCACTAAACTGTCCTTAAAGAATCTGGGCTCAGAAATGTCCAGCAGGAGAGTTTGCACCTATTTACAATAATTACTATGAATCCTCTTACGTACAAGGATGGTTTTACATGACAGACCTACATGTTGTCAGCTCATATAAATGATTTCAGCATGAATTGGGTTCTATAAAATTCATGACAGAATCACAGAGTGGTTTGGGACTCCAGTTCCCAGAATTCAAATCTCATTTTCTGTGGATATTTTATCACAGCAAGGACCAGCAAAACAATGCAATTTGGTCCAAAGCCTGGGAGTGCAGAAGGGAAAACACAATAGCATTTGATTTACTCACACAGTCTTAGAAATGTTTTTCACTGCAGCGTTGGCAGACAAACTGAGAGCTCAACCCAAGATCTCCAGCAGAGCTGTAGAAATAATTGATTTTTCAGTTCAGTAGCCAAATTGGAAAAGTAAATAGTTTGAAATTACCTACAATGGTTTTTTGTTGTTTTTCTCATTGAAATGAAACACGGGCTGAGGAGAAGCTGCTCCTTCTTTCCTCAGCAGCCAGGCCAGAGGGTTTTCCAACCAATACATTGGTGACCAGGATTGAACACCTTGAGTCTTCAGTCCCTCTAAAAGAAGGGTTCTTATCTCCTGGTGTTTGGAAGGAGGTTAGTCTTGTTCTCTCACTGCTTCTTTCCATAGGTTTCATCACCTGTGAGAAGACAAAATCAAGTGTCCTCCCAAATCCCAGGTGACTGAATTATTCCTGTCACTCAATGCTTTGTGCCAAGTGATTCATGGCAGGTAGGAGAACTGCTGACTGCAGATCACCATACATACAAGGCCTAGGATTCCCCTGGGAGTGCAGGAAGAGTTCCAAATCCCTGTGTGCTGAACCTCTCTTTCCCAAATAACCCATGGGTTTCTCTCCTGTGGAGCCAAGGCCAACAATGGATCCCTTTAAAAAGGGTAAGAACAGGGAAAACACCTCCTTATGTCTCTCTCCAATACTCTCCCAAACTCCAGCAATGACCAAACACAATTATAGCTTATTTAGTAGCCTTGGATGGATAATTTCCCAGTGTTTTGGCTGTTTCAGGAGGCCTTACCCAGTTATTAACCATCAGCTCAGAGGGCATCCTTCCCTTTTGAACTTCCCTTCCCTTCTGAACTTGGAGTCCAGGCACTGGGAAAAAAACAAACCAAACCAAACCCCACAGAACAAAATAACACAGAAAAACACCCAAAACAAACCTCACAAAGAAAACCCCAACAAAACCAAACAAAAATTAAAGTTTGAACAAGATTTCTGATTAATTTCAGGAAAGCAATGGCTGCGTTTTCCAGGTTTTGGATAGAAGAGCAGCCAACACAGAGGAGTTTAAATTGTTCCTGTGCAGGCTGAGCTGCACCATAGAATCATGGAAATTTTAAGGTTGGAAAAGCCCTCCCAGCCCATCGAGTCCAACTTGTGCCCAATTCCCACCTCGTCACCCAGCCCAAAGCACCCAGTCGTTCCTTGGACACCTCCAGGGATGGGGACTCCTCCAGAAGGGAATTCTGCACAGACTGCAGTCCTGGCACTTGTGTGAGCTTCAGCTTCTCAGGAACAACTCCAGAGCTTGGCACCAACACAGAGCAAGTGCATTTTGTAGGCAGGGATTCTGGAAAAAACAGCAGGAAGGAGCTGTTAACAGGGAATGGTTTTTTTCTGCTCAGTCAGTCAGACAGGGAGCTGAAGTGAGGGCTTTCAGTTGAATCCACTCACAACATTTAACTGCAAATAGCAAATTATTACTAAAAACTACTGAAAAAATTATCTCTGTTTCAAATCAGAAATGAAAAATATATCAGTTCTTCTTTCTATTTATAAAGAAAGATAATAATAACCTTACAAAGATAATAAGAAAGGCTTTACAAAACGCTTGGATGTGCTCATTTGAGTATTTCTTCAAACTAATCAAGTTCAAAATCCCAAGTTTCCTTTTATAAACAAGGCCATAAAATGCCTTAAAAATCTCCCAGGAAATTCATGGAAATTTATTCAGTCTGGGACGAGAGAGTAAATCTCTCTTATGCTTATGGATCCTTCCCAAATACATGCACATGTTAATTAATCCCATTAATTTTACAGGATTGCTTGCTTGTTTGTTCCTGGATTGTTGCTCCAAAGAAAGCAGCTTCCTGCAATGGAAATTAAACTTCAAAGGAAATTTTTTTACCAACCAACACTAAAACCAACACTGAGAAACACAAAATATTTCTTGCTGCTTGGAAAGTTCATTTTATTTTTCTCATCTACATAATAGTATGCAGGATATTAAATAACTATTAATTTTATTATGGGTCTACTGAGGGAGCTACACTTGTGTTTGAGGTTGACGTGACAATCAGATAAGCATCTTATAACTTGGGATTACTACTTTTTCCAGCTGGAAGTTTTATATGAAGTCTATTTATTTTTGGAGCCTACAATTTTAAAAAAATTCTTTCTGTGTCATACTCAGGAGGAAAAAAAATAATCTATATGAATTCCTTAATTTTTCTTATAAATGATTTTATTTATAAGGTGATGATCAATTAAAAGTAGGACTCCATGATCTTGGAGGACTTTTCCAACCTAAGTTATTCTGGGATTACTTACTTGAAAAGATGAGTTTAGGATAACATTTGTTAGTCCTTAACATTAATCACTTTTTGTATCTGTAA
Source organism: Manacus vitellinus (assembly GCF_001715985.3). Classification (NCBI taxonomy): domain Eukaryota; kingdom Metazoa; phylum Chordata; class Aves; order Passeriformes; family Pipridae; genus Manacus; species Manacus vitellinus. The sequence goes on from NW_021940541.1 coordinate 1,081,020, forward strand.
GCATCCACCATCCTCTGGGCCTTACAAAAACATGTTCAGCTCCAAACCAAAAACACTGTCTCCAGCATGGCCAATCCCTAAAACAGAGTCATCAGCTAGAAATCCATGTGTTTCCTCACGCTCCCTGACATTCCAAAGGATCCTGACCAAAGGCAAAGCAAATTTTAGAAAGTAATTTATGAGATTATAGGAGGAATTTACATCTGTTGTTGTACCTAGCGGGTCAAGTTTCTAAATCTCTGGTCATATCCTGACCTGGTTTCATTCCTTGCAGCAATTCTGCTACCTTTGACATTAAATTTTATCTCAATCTTTATCAACACTCAAAAATTCAAGACCAATTAAAACATCCTCAAGGAAAAAGGGATGTTTAGTTCCACAATTTCTCCTCATTTTTCATTGCCTGTCAACTTTCCCAGCCTCAGTTCACTCATTACTCCTCATTTCCATTTCCTTCAGAAGCAAATCCAGAAGTTTTGGACAATTAAATAATTAATTGTGATTCATAAACATGTTTTCACAGGTTCCACCCCCCTGCCACAGGCAGGGACACCTTCCATAGACCAGGCTGCTCCAAACCCTGTCTGACTTGGCCTTGAAGAGTTCCAAGGATGGGGTGTCCAAAATTTTCCTTGGATTTCTCTCTATTTCCACAAAAATCCATTCAAAACCCATCACCCATCACAGTTTAGTGAGCCAGACTTTAAAATCTTGGTGGCGTTTAAATTATTGACAGCACAGGAAAAAAAACCCAAACAACTTATTTCAGTGTAGGGATTTAAACTGTCAAAAGAATTCCTTGTGTCTTCATAAAGGTAACATAAATCACAGCAAGAGCCATTATACATCCAAAACAACTCATTCTCCAGGTTGTCTTTTTCCAGGCTGCCTCCAGAACTTGTCTATGACTACAAGAAGAAAATCACAATATACAATCTGTTATGAAACCAAGTTGCATTTAAAACGACTGTAATTTGATATTTGCTTTAAAAAAAAAAAAAAGTTAACAAGAAAACCGTGCAAATGTTTTGCTTTTGTTTTGTTCCTGATAAATATGTTGGAAGTGTCTGACAAATTCCAATAATGAGCTAAAATCTCCAGGTGTAATGAAAGGGAAACTTGTTTGAAACTCTGGGGAAGTGGCAGCATCTCAGAGCAGGGAAAACGGAAGAATGGAGGTGGGAGAAGCAGCAAGGCTGTCACTGTCACCTGGAATTAGGGGTTGCGAGTCACTGAGTGTGTTTTCCTCTGAATCCAAGGGTATATAATGAGGTTTTGTTGGAAAAAAATAATTTATCAGGAATGGTTTAAGTCTCAGGACTTGTGAAGTTTATACCCTGTCAGGAAACAGCATCGCTCCAAGGGAACCAGATCAGAGAGTCACAGAATGGTTTGTGTTGGAAGGGACCTCAAAGCACATCCAGTTCAACCCCTGCCATTAGCAGGGACACCTTCCACTATCCCAGGTTGCTCCAAGCCCTGTCCAGCCTGGCCTTGGACACTTCCAGGGATGGGGCAGTCACAGCTTCTCTGGGTAACCTGTGCCAGGGCCTCCCCACCCTCACAGCCAAGAATTCCTTCCCAATATCCCATTTAACCCTGCCCTCTGGCAGTGGGAAGCCATTCCCCTTGTCCTGTCACTATCCCCCCTAGTATCTAATGGTAGGTGTCCCTACCCGTGGCAGGGAGTTGGAACTGGATGCTCATTAATGTCCTTTCCAACCCAAACCAGTCCATGATTCTCTGATCTCAACCTCTCTACCTTGAGCCCTTTTAATCCCAGACTTTCAATCTTTCATCCTTTTGCTGCACAGTACATTATGGAGAGAGCTCTTCCATCACCAGACATTTAAAGCCATGGAAGGCAGGAGCTTTGGGCCTGATCCCTCCAGAAAACAGCTCCATCCTTCCCCACGCTCCGTGCCCGGGCATACACAGTTTTTAGCCAAGTCCCTGTTAATGAAACATTTCAAGACAAACTTTTTATGGTCAATAATTTTGCCTGTTCTGGCTCCCCAGGCTGCTGTGGGCTGCCAAATCCCATGGCAGATGTTCCCAGCAGCTGTGGAATCATCAGACCCTTGTCTTGGCACCCCCAAGTCCCAAGGGGTTGTGGCTGGGGTGGAAGGATGCTCAGAGGGCTTCCCACACTTCCAAATTCCACAAGGAGATGTTCCAGGGCTTCATCTGCTCCATGCCTGTGCAGTGGAGCACTGAAGAACCCTGCTCTGAATCCTGCATAAATCCATGCTCATTAGTAGGGATGGAATGCACACCATGGGATGGACCCTGAGCCTTGGGAGAGGGGTTACACCTTCCACTGAATCTTAGGAAACACAGGATTTGTGCCATGGATATGGAAGCAAGCAAGAGAGATCCAGGAAATTATTGGCAGACATGAATTAAATGCCTGTTTGATACAGTTGGAGAGTCTGAAATCACTTAAATCCTAGCTCTGAGTGCCCAAGCCAGGCTTACCTTCAACTAGGGGAGCTGCCTTTGGTGCTGTGAGGGGAAAAGGAGCCATAAAACCAAGCTGAGTCAACACTGAAGGAGAAATTAATTGATGAGCCTGAAGAGACAGAAGAAGGGAGCATGGTTGCATAGCTGTGTTGTTGGGAAGGGCATGAGGAAGGTTCCCTCGAGGTGGGTGGGAGGCTGATACCCACCATGGACCCCAACACTGAACCCACATCTTTCCATGGGAACTTTCAACTAACAGCACATAAGCAGATATTTTTATATGTTATCATAGAATATCCTGAGTTGGAAGAGACCCATCAGGATCATTGTATAATATCTTTGAATATAATTTAAAATTAAAAGAAAATTAGTGCCAACTGAGAGCAACCCCAAGTTTCAAAGCCTAGAAGGTTTCCATGACACAGTCCCTTTTGGGTCTCCTGCCTTCCTGGATGCAGAGAAAGAGGAATCCAGTGTAGGTTCAGCATTGATCCACACAGGAGCTGGACTCCATGATCCATGTGAGTCCCTTCCAACTCACAATGTTTTATGAGTAGTCTTGCCTTGCACAGCCAACTCCACACACCACTCATGGCTGTTGACTCTCCAATCCCACTTCCTAAGTGCATTTTTGTGGCATTTAGGTGTCCAAGGTACCTTTTCTTGGCTCTTCCCTTTCCTTCACCAGAAAATCATTGTTTCTCTCAATCTGCACAAAGGAAACAACAAAGTTGAAATGAAACTCTCAGAATCATAAAATATCCAGAGTTGGAAGGGACCCCCAAGGATCATCAAAGGATCCTGGACCTGCACAGAACAACCCCAAGAATCTCACCATGTTCCTGAGAGTGATGTCCAAACTCAACACAGTCTTTTCCACAGTGAATTAATAAAACATGTGGAAGACAAAATCTCAGTCCTACCCAATTTCAGTACTTGGAGTCTTTGTCTCCCTTTCCAACTCCAGGCCTTGGAAATTATGTGAAACTTCCAATTCCTACTTCCAGCCTCACTCTAAACCCTCAAAACAACTGCTACTCTCCATTTCCAGTTCTTCACCCAAGGCTCCTAAAACATCATATGGGGAATTTGGGAGCCCCATTTGAAACAAATTGTTTTAATTAAAATAGTAATTTCCAGCCCCGAGAGATGTAAACTATTAAAGAGCTGCCAGCAGGGAGATCCACTAATGGAGAGCAGCGAGCAATTACAGCCAATCTGCCGCAGGTTTGCTGGAAAAAACCAGACTGGAATACCAGAGCAGCCCTTGCCAAGGGGTTATTCATCACCACAGACAGCGTTAACCAGGCACAGGTTTCTCCTCCCATAAAGGCTCAGCGAGGGCACTTCATTTTCTCCTGTGTCATCGAGTCATTGTGATATAAGAGGAGAGATCAGCAACGGGAAATGGAGGGAACAAATCTCCTCTCCATTAAAAGGCTCTTCAGCCCCTGAAACTCTGTGTGCAGAGAACAAGGGGGGGGGCTGATGAAAATGTTTTCTCTTTTGAAAGTGAACTCTCTGTCTCAGACAACTCAACCCCTTTTCTCCCACACACCCAGTATTTCAGGAATATTCATTTTGGGGGGTACCACAATTCAGGAATATTCAGAAACACCAATCAAGTTCGTGGGTTATCTTTCCTATGAAAGTGGATGGTATCCAACCCAAAGTTAAATTCTTGGGGGTTTCCCTGGAAAGGCAAATGTGAGGCAAAGGAAGAAAGGAAGAGGTGCTTTTTTTTAATTGTTAAATGTTATGGGTTTTTTCCCAAATTGGAGATGGAAGGAAAACAACAAGAATAACCACCACCAACAAAGAAACACCAAAAACCACCAAAACCCAAGAACCACCAACAATAACAACTTAAACAATTTCTCCAAGAGCCACCTATTTTTTTCCAAAATTAACCTTCACTGGTTTTATTTCTTATTCTGGACTATACACAAATTCACTGCAAGGACAAACCTTGGAAAACAAAAATGACTTGTTGCTCCAAAGGTCCACATTTCTAATCAACGCTTCTTTCACCTTTCAGGGCTGAATCTATGTCAGAAATGTAGCCTGAAGGAATTTTACTTCTATTCTGACCTATGGAATGTTTCCTATTGCAAAGAAATGTTGGTTTGGGTTTAGAGTTTCATATATCCTGCTGTATCAGGTATCACAGAGCCAATGCCTAAAGGGAATATGCTTTGCTGGAAATCAACCAGAGATTGGCATCTAAAAATAAATATATTTACATTTTTCTATCTGATCTGGAAATTTATTTCCAGAAGTATAAAATCATAGAATCTCAGACAGGTTTGCCTGGAAGGGACCTCCAAGACCATCCAATCCCACTCCCTGCCACGGGTAGGGACACCTTCCAATAGCCCAGGCTGCTCCAAGCCCCGTCCAACCTGGCCTTAAACACTTCCAGGGATGGGGCAGCCACAGCTTCTCTGGGCAACCTGTGCCAGTGCCTCACCACCCTCACAGGGAAGAATTTCTTCCCAATACCCCATCTAAATCTACCCTTTTTTAATTTGAAGCCGTATTTCAGCATTTCATGGACATACCATATTCAACACATTAGAAGAAAAGCATCCTCCTCTGGAGGGCAAGAGGTCAAGTTTTCACTTCTATGTGTCATCATCTCTTTGGATACAATACAGGATTACCTATTTTAGGGAAAAAAAGAACCATTAAAAGTCATTTTTGCTATGTGGATTGTTACTGTGGAGAACAACTCAGTTTAAGAGTTAAAAGGGAAAAATGGGAGCAAACTTCCTGGGGGGGGGGGGGAAGAATAGGAAAAACAATTAAAACTTTTTCAAAATAAAATCTCCATCTATTTTCAATAAATAATATCCAGTTTTCCCTTGGGTTTCTGTTCAGGAACCACAGGCATCTGCCTCTGCCACCCACAGCCCCAGCAGAGACACAATTCCTCCAAGGAATTCACGTCAGCGCCGTGACCTGCTGGAGACACACGGGTATGAAAAGTGGGATTCTTTTATATAATTCCCTTCTTGCTTGATTCAAACCTCATTAAATCAAGAGCAATATTAACCATCCATTTCAGAGGGTGTTGTGCGAGGCCCTTTTCTCAGCAATGAGGCTGGAATTGTTTATTAATCCCATTATTTATTAATCCCACTGTCACCTGACTCTTCAGGTGATGAACACCAGACAACACCATATTTCACTCGTGGCTACACTGTAATAATTAAATAATATTAAGGAGAATTACCAGGGATGGAATTACCAGCAAATCAAGACTCTTAAATTCCACTGAAGGATGTTTAAGCAGACATTCCACAAGGGCAAACAGATAAATTAAGGTTCCCCTCAGCAATCTCTGTGACAACGGGAGAATACTAAACAGGGAGCATGAGGGATGTGTTGTAGTAAAATGTTCTGCCTTATTTTTAATTTAAATGTAGTTATAGGGATGAAGAGCCCGGAGGCATCAACCATTCCCAATCAAAGCTTACATGATTAAGTCTTCTAAGTGTAGTGAAATCACCACTGCCCAGGACTGCTCAAGTCATCAGAGGATGAATTTTTTCAGTACAAAGTCTTTTTTTTTCTTACCTTTTTTTTTTTAAGTATTTTCAAAAAACATGATTTCTCTTTGGCAAAGGAACCCTTTGAAGAGGCCCAAATAGCCTTTGAAGTGAAAATAGGGAAGTCATTTCATATTCAGACACCCATTTTACCTCCCCCTTCCTAAAAACGAAGGCGTCCAACTCAGTGAAAAATTTATCTAATGAAATAGGCCGACCGGGCTCGTGACATCAGAGGCTTTCAAGGCAACAAAATGGCCCTAAAATGGAAGTGGAGATGTCTTTGGGTGTAAATCAAAGACATTGAATCCAAATACTGGTTAATTATTTCAGATTAAGAGCTACAAAGTGTAAGTCAAAATGCTGCAATGCATGAAGTGCATGAATGGGCTGGTAAATATGTTGTTGTTTTGAGCTGTCGGCCCAAAAGATTTATTAAACCTCAGTTTAAATCTTCCTTTTCTAAGTCACAAAGGCCATTACAAACTCCTGGAAGTGGTAGATGCCACACAGTCCATTAGCAGTTGGATCTTAACGCTCTTCTCTTCCTCCTTCCATCCTCAGAAACTTATTTCTCTCCTTTAATATTTCCTCAGAGCCTCCTATGTCACAGGTTTTCCCATGCACGTCTTTCCTCTGCCTCAGAAAGAATGAGAGTGGCTGATGTTACTCAGAAACCAGAAGTTTTAAGATAGTTCTCAGTGGAATGATGAAAAATCCCACAGGTTCCAGAAAGCAATTGGTAAATACAGGCTTCTACTTCCATAAAATGCAATTTATTAAATACAAATGTGTACCAATGGGAAGTGTTTTACTGCTGCAAATTCAAGGCTGCTCGAAGCACACTCTGAAGTCAATAACCCAGCAGTAAAAGCAGCAGCACACAAATATATGTCTCCTCCTATTCCACAAGCCACCATTTTCTTCTACACAAGATTCCCATCAAAAAAACAGCTTCAAATTTTTACCTGAGCTTTCTAGCTGAAGAAATTGTGACCTGGTTTGTTATTTTTAAATATTTTTTTTAATAATTCCTCTCCACTTTAATCTCTTTTCATGTATATTGGATGTTTAGGAAGAGGGAAATAGTCTTATTGAATAAAAAGGGCAAATAAATCATGTAACAGGAAAACTCATAAATCTGTATTTACATTGGATGTAAAAGTAAACTCACCAAAGGTAATTTACTGACTCTAATAATGAATGTGACAATTAGGCCCTTAGATTTTATTAGTGTGGTGAAAGAACTTATTTTATGTTCAAATATTTAAATACTCACTGAAAGCAAATGTAAAAATATTGCAAATATTAAACACTCAATTACCTCGAGTTACGTAAAAATTCATTGAAAAATAATTTCCTGCCTGCAGAATCATATATTGCAAAAATCTGAAGTTCCTGATTTCCAGGGAATCCAGTGAATTTGATGGATTTATTTGGAGACTAGATGAGGAAATATTTGCATTTCTCACAGGAACAGGCAGGAAGCAGTTGGCATTTGGAGTGCTGACCACAGGGCAGCTATTGGGATTCCTAAGGAATCATGGAATCATTAAGGCTGGGAAAGACCTCATCAAGTCCAACCAGCATTGCCAAGACCACCACTGACCCATGTCCCCAAGTGCCACATCCACACGGCTTTTAAACCCCTCCAGGGATGGGGACTCCACCCCTGACCTGGGCAACTGTGCCGGGGCTTAACCACTCTTCCAGTGGGAAAATTCTTCCTAATATCCACCATGAACCTCCCAAGGAGCAACCTGACCAAAGCCTTCCTAATATGAATAGAAACTGAGACTTGCTGGTGCCTTGGGGTAATGCTGGGGAGAGGCAAGGTGAAGAGTTCTTACCTCACTCAATAATCATGGGTTTGCTCTTTCATGGTGGATGCCAGGATGAGAAGGACATGGAACTGTTGGAGCAAGTCCAGAGGAGACCACAAGGTTGATAAGAGGACTGGAGCACCTGCATATGGACACAGGCTGGGAGAGCTGGGAGTGTTTAGCCTCGAGAAAAGAAGGTTGAGTGGAAACCTCACAGCACCTTCCAGTGTCTGAAGGAGCTATAGGGAAACAGGATAGGGATGTTCATCAGGAACTGCAGTGATGGGACAAGGAGTATGAAAGAGGGGAAAATTAGAAAGAGAAAATTAGAAAATTAGAACAGAAAGAGGGGAAAATTAGACTGGATATTGGGAAGGAATTCTTGGCTGTGAGTATGGGAAGGCCCTGGCACAGGTTGCCCAGAGAAGCTGTGGCTGCCCCATCCCTGGAAGTGTCCCAGGCCAGGTTGGACGGGGCTTGGAGCAACCTGGGCTAGTGAAAGGTGTCCCTGCCCATGGCAGGGGGTGGGACTGGATGGACTTTAAGGTCCCTTCCAACCCAAACCATTCCATGATGGTAGAAAATGAAGGTGAACCACAGACACCATGAGCTGCTCCAGCGAGGGCATTAAAAATAAAATGAACAAAAACATCCCTAAATGTTCCTACAGCCATAAGATGCAAGTTCAGGCAAGATTCTGAAAAATAAAGCAGAAAACCCTACAAATGTCCTCATTTCACATCTCCCATGATCAGATCACACAACTAACAGGACACAAAAGACCTTTTCTTCCTCTGGTCGCAGAGCTCTGGTCATTTTGAGCCATTTGAGTTTAGCTCAATCCAAAAATAACATTAATGACAATAAAACTTTATCTCTTCACTCTCAGTACAGGAGGATGGAAGAGAATTCATGTTGGTTTTATGTTATTTGAGTTGATCACTCTCTGCCTACTTACCTTAAACAGCCAGCCGTGCTGCTGCTTTATTTTTCAGAGCTTCCATAAAGAAAATGCTGCAATTTTGTAAATTATAGTCCTGCAATCGATAGTTCTATTTTCAATGTGCTTAAATCAAATCAAATACTTACCTGAACAGCAAACCAGGCAAAAACCTGAAGGGACAAAATTCAGAGGGAAACATTAGCTATGATTTAACTTGATAGCAAAATGCACTTCCCAAAAGATGATACAAGGGTACAACAGGTTTTTCGCAGCTCTCCCCAAGGAGTTATTATTTAAATCAATCAATTCACCAACTGACAGAGGAGATTTCCATATCCAGAACACCTGAGAGCTCCCATCATTTCCCCAAATTTCGGGATAACACGGAATGGTTTGGGTTGAGAGGGACCTTAACAATCACCCAGTCCCAATGCCCGCCGTGGGCAGGGACACCTCCTACTACCCCAGGTTGCTCCAAACCCTGTCCAATTTGACCTTGAACACTTCCAATAATATTAAGCTTTGAAATATGACTTTTAGAAGCCTAAAAGTAACTCCCACCAAACTTCACAATTAGTGGGGGGTGAGATAGGCTCCTCCTCAGCCTGTTACTCTACTTAAAATGCTGCTTGGTCATAGACATGTAGCTTGGAGTATCTGAAATAAAGCTTAGATTTTATGTTCACCTTCCTATGAAGTGACACGAGAAACTTAACTCAGATTAATGCCTGTTTATACATTTTAATTGTATATTAAAGTGTGTTTTGCGGCTACATCAGAAACATCAGTGGCATATTAACTTACATTAGCTTTAACAAAAAAAAAACCCACACCAACATTGGCACATTGGCAATTATTCTGCAATTATATGCAAATTACCTTCCCCACTAATTGCTCTGACAGGTGACTAATAGCTCCTCTAAAAGGGGGGGTGGTTTTACCCCGGGGTTTCCTCAATTGTTTTGCTTGACCACCTTTCCTTCCAGCACTGAAACATAAAGCAGAAATGCTCAGTTTACACTCTGCTGGGGATTTTTCCCAACCCAAATCGATGTGCTCCTTCCCCACCTCCTGTGTCTGCGCATCCCCCAGCTCAGGGACACTCACCAGGGAACAGTTTCTGCCTCTGGTAGAGCTCCTGAGTCTCTAAAAGCTTTTCCAGATTTGCTCCTGAAGCATCTGTGGTCAAACTTCAGCAGGTTTTTAAGCAAATGGGGGCTGAGGAGGGAACCTCAATGTGCCTCAGTGATCTCAGAGTTCTTTTCTAACCTTAATGATTTCATGATTCCATGACTAGAATGTCCCACAGCCCTCACAGCAAACTCTTGATAAAACCTCCACACCTACTTCAGGTGCAAATGATCTCAGTCCAAGTGCAGATAAATAATCATCTCTTCCTGTTTGGGTTGTAAATCTTCTTTAATTTGAAGACTCTCTCTACTGTGCCATGAGGAGAAGGAACAGTCTGGTATCTGTGAGGGGTCCTGGACACTGACTGGTGAGTATTGAAGACAACTGGCTGTAGAAATGATGACACCAGTGGAAAATGCTGCTCATTCAGCTGACAAATGTATATGAAATATAATCTTGCTCCACTGACAGGTTTACCAAAGGTGGGCCTAGGATGGGACAAACTCATTTCATTGGATCATAGAGTTGTTAAGGTTGGAAAAGACCTTCAAGATCAGCAAGTCCAACTGTCTTCCACTACCATGTTCATCACTAAACCATGTCCCCAAGTGCCACATTCACATGTTTTTAGAACACTTCCAGATGTGGCCACTCCACCGCTGCCGTGGGCAGCCTGTTCCAACTTCATTTCACATCCCACCATCCATCTCCACAACCTCCTCGGGGAGGATGGGGACACACTGGAGGGTTGGCTCTTTGGGCTACAGCAAAACCATTTCTCCTGTCTGAGGGCAGAGTGTGACCAGACAGGACCAGGTGCCTGTGGTTTCCATTCTGGGGGAGAGAGAGCCTAAGGAAAAGTTGCTGCAAACCAGGAACAAACTACAGGAAAGGCACTGACCACTATGGATCTAAAGCTCCTCACTGTTCTTGTTCAGAGTAAACCTTTACACAGAATCATTGAGGTTGGAAAAGACCCCAAGACTGAGTCCAACCTCTGACTGATCCTCACCTTGTCACCCAGCCCAGAGCACTGAGTTCAGGATGTGTTACAATTCTGTGATTCTCTGCTGTCCTTCCCAGAGACCCCTCCCCTGAGTACTTCCCTACAACCCCCCACAAACAGGGATTTGATGTACACGCTGTAATACAACCCCATATGTTCCACACAGTCTCACTGTGAAAATGCTTCCCAGGCTTGTTTGCAAACACTCAAATGCTGCAAAACAAATGCCACCTCCTGCATGCAAATGAGAGCATTGCCTGGGAGACGGTGACCTTTGTTTTCCACACAGACCCCCCAGCTGGTGCCAGGATTATCTATACATCCCAAGGTGTGTTTCATCTGAAATGCAAAGCATTCCTTTACTGCATCTCTGCTTGGCTGGGAATCAAAGGAGTTTGTTTCCCTGTCCCTGAGAGCTCTTTGCTTGACTTTCACATCTTTAGAGGTGATTTGTAACTTCTTCATTCACAGCATGGAGAGAGAAACAGGAATTCTGTGCTGTGAATAGCAGTCACTGTCCTCAACAGCTGCTGTGTCAGAATCATGGAATGGTTTGGGTTGGGAGGGACCTCAAAGCCCACCCAGTCCCACCCCCTGCAATGGGCAGGGACACCTTCCACTAGCCCAGGTTGCTCCAAGCCCCATCCAGCCTGGCCTTGGACACTTCCAGAGATCCAGGGGCAACCCCAAATTCTCTGGACAGCCTGTGCCAGGGCCTCACCACCCTCACAGGCAACAATTTCTTCCCAATATCCCATTTTACCCTGCCCTCTGGCAGTGGGAAGCCATTCCCCCTTATCCTGTCACTCCAGGCCCTTGTAAATAGTCTGTTTCCTTCTTTCCTGAGGGCTCCTTCAGGTCCTGGAAGGCCATAATCAGGTCACCCCAAAGCTTCTCTTCTCCAGGCTGAACAATCCCAATTCTCCCAACCTTTCCTCATGGCAGAGGAACTCCATCCCTCCAATCAACATTTTGGAAGCAAAATAAATCCAAAGCATTAATGAGGAAATCAGAGTATTTGAAAGAATCAGGTGCAGGACATTCAGATTTCACATGAAGAGCAGCAGAATTGTAGGAACATCACAGAGTAAATAGCACAGTGAAGGATCATTACAGGAGAAATAATTTAATGCTACATTACAGTACACCTAATTTGACTACTGTAAACCTCCTTCTGTGCCTCCTTTTAGCTATTTAATGAAAAACAAGCAAAAATTTGTGTATTGCTCTAGATGTTCCTATAGCTCCTGAAAACCTGAGTGCCACTGCAGTGTTTCATTCAAACATGACAAAAATGTAATTTCTGCACCAAAGCAGGAATGATCCTCATCAGTCCTACTGCAGCCACCAAAAAAACAGTATTTCTGCTTCTTATGACAAAGAAATCTTATCATATTTGTGTTCTGGCAAAAAAATCTCTTCTTAAACACAGTCAACTCCATGAATCCAGCCTTGTTCAGACATGATTGACACCTTTAGTGATTGAGGCCACACAAGTAATAGATGTAAATAGGAGCTTAATTCCATGGAAAAGTTGTCTAGAAACAGTTTTTGATAAATCTAAAGTTTTCTAGAACAGTATCCAAGTGGCCTTGAGCTGATACCTCATAAGAACAGAAAACACAAACAGTGTTACTTTGCCTGGGTACCTTCTTATTTTTAAATGTTAATGGTATCACTTTTCCTAAGCCCATTTTCTGAACCATTTGTAGTTTTTGCACTGTGCAATGGTTACAGTTCCCCCAATTTAAATCTGAACTGCATGAAAAAAACACTGTCTTTTGTTGTTAAGCCTTAATTCTACCAGATTGTTAAATTACCCCACTTTATGCACAAAATATCCATCATGTTCCGTGTCAAATCAAGCATTACCACAGCACATTATGCTTCTGTACACAACAGCAGAAGTGTTTATCCTGAGTAGCAACCAATCCATTACCTGATTTTTTTCCCCTGTACAGTTTGTCAAGTCGCTCAAATTAAGTTTTACATAAAATGTGCAATTTTTGCACAGCAGACCAAACAACTTGGCTGAAACATGGGTTTAATTAGAGCACTGCAGCATCTCCTCTGTGTGTGTGCAAGGTTCTTTTAATGAAAAACAAACCATGGGAGGGACGGGACACCTGATCCAAGGGCTTGCAGCAACCAGAGATAGTGGAAAGTGTCCCTGCTCAAGGCAGGGAGGGGGATGATCTTTAAGGTCCCTTCCAACCCTTTGGAGACCTTCAGCACAGACTGGAATAAACCTTTCTAGAAGCTTATCCATCTGCATTTGAAGCAGTTTTATATATATAAACTATCCACAAATTCACGTGCAAATGTGTAACTACTTTTACCTAAGACAAAAATATTTCTTCTAAATATCAGAGTTTTGACACAAATACTTTTTAAATATCCAAACTTAAATTGACTGTAAGTTGAATGACATGTGCCTGAGGTACAAGAAAATTGTTGTCTTCAGTAAAAGGATGAAAAGGGTTTAAGTTTTGGTGAAAAGTCTTTCAGTAAATGAATGGATGTCCAGAAGAGAAAAACAGAATGACCAATCCTTCACCTCCCATCTCTGAAGACAGTGAAGGGTCTGGACAGTTCTCAAGTCTTAGAAAACAACCATTTAAAAGATTTATCTGAGCAGTGTTCCATAATTCCAAACTGGAGAGTGTTAAGGGGAAAGCTACAAAAACATATTAAGGGATTAGAGAGAAGGACCACAGAGCAAGATCTGCAGAGGTCAAAGCACTTAGTTTATCAAAGAGAGAGTGAAAGGGGCACTTTGATCACAGCTGGGGAAGCCAAAAAGGATAACAAAAACCTGCTGGAGCAAACCCTTCATCTAGGGAAGAACAGATATCAATTTCCAGGGGTTACAAGGGGAAAAGTGCCAGACTCACAGAGGAAAAAAGCAGCTGTTGAAGTAAAGGTGTGAATAATTAATGACTGAAGAAAATTACCAAAGGTTCTCATGGCTGCTCCACTGCCAGAGGTCTTTAACATAGGGCTGAGAGTTTCTCTGTGAGAAATGTTCCAGTTCAGCTGGAGTTACTTGGCTTGAATTAGGTCAGAGGAATCCCACAGACTTCAGTGAACTGTTCACCTTAAAAGGTCCCAACTTTGATGGACCTTAACAGAAGAAACCCCAAATTTATATTAATTTTTTCTCATATACCATTAGAAAGTACAAAGAAACACTCCAGGTAGAGAATATTTCCACAAAAAAAAATGTTATGGCTGAGGCTGACAGTGCAAAGAGGCAGCAAATTTTCCTGCTGCTGCCGCCACAGGAGTTGTATTCCTCCTTTTTGAACAAATTCAGGGAGAAGCACCTTGTGACAAATTTCTACCCCTCAAAAATCCATCTCTTTTCTTTGCAGGCCAGGGACCAGAACTCATCCAACCTAAGTAACAAAGATAATTACCATGTTCAAAAACACACAGGTAGTTAAATTCTGCTCCTCTTCCACCACCTGCCTCCTTGTCTTCTCCACCTCCCCAAAGCACCTCTGCAGCACAAACCTCCTGGCTGGGATCTCTCTCACTTTGCTGAGCCTTTCTCCTGATGGTGGCTACACAATTGGCCACCCCCAGCTCCATCCAACCCAGATTGTACTGCCCTTAATTGATTCATTAAGGCAGTCACTGCTGTCAGCTCGTGTGCTCAGTACAAAAAGCAGCAAATTATTCAAAACATGTTTTTTTTCCCTTCTGAGAAAATATAGTAATCAAGAGCTGTTGACTATTTTGGGTTCTCATTGTCTGCATGGCATTTCTAAAATAAAAAGCAAGAACAAGCAACTTGTCATCAGTCAGTGACTTCTAAAATTTGTCAGTTAAACAACCAGTGGTGCTCCTGATTTATAGGAGAGAGGTTTTGGCCAAAAAGATGTTTCACCATGGGCAAATCTGTTTGATATCCAACAACTTGTCAGTTTTCTAAACCTCTGCCAAAGGCTATTATTGATGGTAGAAGGCAAAACCAGCACAGAGAAACCAAAATTTTTGACATTTAACACCAGAAAAATCACACCAGCCATAAAAAAATTGCTATCTAAGAGTGAAAAATGCATAGATATTAATTTGATCTAAATTTAAAAGCAGCTTTTGCCCAAAAAAGGATCTCATACACCACATCTTACCAGGTAGGTACAAAATTAGCACATAAAGTCATCATCTAGAATCATATGGACTTTTGTGACTCTTCACGGGTCTGAGATCAATATATATAAATAGATATAAATGTTTTTATGCTATACCCTGAATTTGGCATCCTCTACCTCTGTTGAGGCCTGGAGCCCACAGAGCAAAGCAGTGAAGTTGTGCCACAACACCTTAAACCAGAACAGCTGTGAATAATCCCCATTATATGAGCTCTGTGTTCCTGGCACCTGATGAACCACCAGCCAGGTCTCCAACTGTGTGTCAGACTCCTTGTTTAAACCCCCTAAAGAGATTCAGCCACTCCCAGCAAGGTCTGAAGTGACATCTTGAAAACTAGCAAATTCAAAGAGTCGTGTGAGTGACTGTTCCTCCTCAAGAGGAAACATTAATTCTTTGCAGAATTAAGTCAATGTATTATTTATTACTTCCTATGGTTCTATTTGTGTTTTCTCCAAGTGGGATTCAGGGCAGGGAATGCTCCTAAAAGCCCACCAAGACACCGCAATTTGTTGTTTTACACAGCTCCTTTTACACCACCCTTTGATTAATCATGACAAGTTACCTCACTACAAAAGGTGACAGCCTTTGGTTCCTCAGGAAGCACTGGAATACAAATTTCCAATTAATCTTGTCCTTGCAGGTGGTAGAACCAGCTGCAGAGGAAGCAAAATGTTGTATCACCTCAGGCAGATCCACGTGTAGGTCCTTGGGGCTCACCTGGATGTGTCAAGGAACAAGATTGTGGCAATGCCAAAGTCTCGGGCCATTCCATGCCTGGATGTCCCATGAAGGCTGTTCCTG
The DNA here is from genome assembly GCF_001715985.3 of Manacus vitellinus. NCBI lineage: Eukaryota > Metazoa > Chordata > Aves > Passeriformes > Pipridae > Manacus > Manacus vitellinus. The sequence goes on from NW_021940541.1 coordinate 1,096,896, forward strand.
CTGATCAGAAGAGCTGTGTGCATGATAACAGGACAGAGAGGGCTTGTCTGCTCTGATAAGGAACAAGTTTTTACAGTGAGGGTGGTAAAACACTGGCACAGAGAAGCCGTGGCTGCCCCATCCTTGGAAATTTCCAAGGCCAGGTCAGACAAGGCTTGCAGCAACCTGGGATAGTGGAAGGTGTCCCTGCCCATGGCAGGGGCTGGAACAAGATAGGCTTTAAGATCCCTTCCCACACAACCAGGCTGTGATTCCATGATCCTGCTCAGCTGTGGGGTTGGCAGAGGGCAGAGTACCCATGGACACGGGGCAGGCTGGACACAGCCCATCCTGAATCACAGAGTCACAGAATATGCTGAGTCAGAAGGGACCCACAAGGATCATCAAGTCCGACCCTTAGCCCTGCACAGGACCATCCCCAAGAGTCACACCATGTGCCTGAGAGCATCATCCAAACACTCCTTGAGCTCTGGTAGCCTTGGTGCTGTGACCACTGCCCTGGGGAGCCTGTTCAGTGCCCAACCACCCTCTGGGGGAAGAACCTTTTTTCTAAGATCCAACCTAAACCTGCCCTGACACAACTTGAGGCCATTTCCTGGGGTCCTGTCCCTGGTCCCCACAGAGCAGAGATCAGTGCCTGACCCTCCTCTGCCCCTCCCAAGGAAGTTGTATCTGCAATGAGGTCTCCCCTCAGTCTCCTCCAGCTGGACACACCAAGTGCCCTCAGCTGCTCCTCACACGGCTCCACATGGGCAGAGCTGCCCTTCCTGCTTTAAATGATGGTGTGTTTCCATTTTCCCAATTTTTGAGGCAATTTCCAGAGTTTGAGTGAGGGAGAGAAGAGTCAAGAGGATGAGCAGAAAAGCTTTGCAGTAGAGAGGGATGAAATGAAGGTTGAGGGAGGTGGCCCCAGGTGACAGATTGGCTGTCCCAGCACTGATGATAGTTTTTCTACAAATCATCGGAGTTCCTGCCCTGAAGACAGATTGTCCAATTTGTCTTTGTGGGAGCACCATGGAGACTCCAGGAGAAGAGGGAAGGTGGATGGGGCAGCCAGAAGTGGGACCAGCATGGGAAACGACAGCTCCACCTGGCTGGCACCTATGTTTGCCAAACAGTGCTGGCAAATTGGTGCTTTCTACCACTGAATTATCATCCCCTCACACCTAATGAGCTGATAATTTGAGGGAAATTAATTACAGCAAAACCAGGGCAATTCTAACATATAATCCAATGGTGCTGCTGTTTGTGCTGGCTGGGAGGGACAGGCTGGCTGGTCACTCTGGTCCTGCCTACAGCAACATTCCTTTGCCTTTTAAGACAATTTCTTGGGGTTACAGATCTAAACCCTATTAACTCTATGCCTGACACATGGTTTATAGACACATGGTTTATAAAAGATCCTGAAAGCTTCATCCCTTCCTGTCAAGTGCTCCCTCAAGAGGAGCTGTAAGTCATGTCATTATTATAAATGGAAATATCAAGCCTTAAAGGATATTTAACACTGTTCACATTGTTCAAAGGCAGAACAAAGCAGCAAAGCTTTGTTTAAACTTTATTCCCCAATATAATCCAAAAAAACCCCCACATTACCACTGGGACCAGGATATTGTTATGGAACAGCAACACCACAAGAGCCAAAGGTAGATTTACCCCCATACCCAGATTTTAGCACTAAACAATTAGGGAAGGAAGTTAGAACAGGGGAAATTAGCACAGAGGGAATTCTTCAGCATCCTAAATTTTGCAGCATAGTGGTTCTTTAATTGTCACATAACTCTATTTTCTTTGCCATTTAAAAACTGTAATCCTTTGGGTGAGCAATGGATTAAGTTTTCCCTTCTTGCACAGGATCAGCAATTAATTAGCAGGTTCACAGTCACCACGGCCCTTTCTTGGAATAATTAAAAAAAAAAAGGTCTAATAGCACTTTAGGTATTAGAGCTTAAGATGTTTTACTTGGGGAAAACAGTTGAAATTTGATTTAAATAGTGAAAATTAGGCAGGTTCTGAAAAGAGGAGATTTCCTATAAGCCTTTGAAACAGTAAAGAAGAATTAGACAGTATGATTTATGTGGACATTCAAACCTCTTTTACAGAACATTATGAGAAAGCACCATAAAACAAAGTTTCAGAGGGTAAAATGAAGCTGTGCTGGGGTTGGAATCCAGTTAAGACAAAAAAATGAGTAGGAGTGAAGAGCTGACATTCAACATGAAAATAGAGCTGTTTTCCAGAGCAGTACTTGCATTTAATACACGATTGGTTTGGGAAACCACTTTAGGGATAAATGCATGTCTAAGCAGAGGTAATACATCTATTTGCCTTGTCAGATCCACATGTCAGACATGAACTTTCTCTGCTCCTGTTTGATGAAGACAGGTCTTTCACCTTTATGACCACTGAAAGAGAGAAGGAAGATTATTTTTATGAAGTTTTCCAACCAAAAACTCCCAACAAACTAGACCATGGCACAGATTCATGTGTTAATTCCAAGCCTAAGCAGAAAGGCCACATTGAAATAGTCCAGCTCTTAGATATTAGGAACAAATCCTTCCCTGTGAGGGTGGGGAGGCCCTGGCACAGGTTGCCCACAGAAGCTGTGGCTGCCCCATCCCTGGAAGTGTTCCAGGCCAGGCTGGACAGGGCTTGGAGCAACCTGGGCTGGTGGAAGGTGTCCCTGCCCGTGGAAAGGGGTTGAACTAGATGACCTTGAAGGTCCTTTCCAACCCAAACCATTCCATGATTCTCAGTTGTTACCAAGATTCCAGACCTCCTAAGATTTGTCTTCCCAGGAGCAGCATATGAGACTAATTTGCTGTAATGATGCTTTTAGGCTGTGATAAATAAACCAGATTTAAAGTAGATGTTCGACCTCCAGAAAAAAAAACACCAAAGTTGGTTGAGGGAAGTGACATCAGTGGCACAGGAGGAGGCAACCTGCATCTTGAGTTAGGAATGGGCAAAGGGCCACCACAATCTGTTTTTCCCATGTATTTGACTCTTTGGAGAGAACTCTGGGGCTCTTAGAGATTATTAAACTATAATATTAATGATAGTAATAAGGAGAGAAAAAAAAAGGCTTTTTAAAGGAAATAGAAAGTCCAGTAATTAATACCTGAGTCCCACCAACGCAGTCAAACTCATGACAATCTGCATCACTTTTACCTCCTCCTGCCCTTCTCCTCAAATCTTTAAGCAGGGAAAATGTAGGTCTTAGAAGGTTTTTAGATATGATTTGATAGAAGCAGCCCTGGAGACGTGTGACATCAGTCAGTTCTGTCAGGTGTCCAAGAGGAGCAGCTCTGCCAGCGCTGCCTCGTGAATCGATGCCACGTTCGGTGCTGAGAAAGGCCCTTGTCCTGCAGCCATAACTCATCAGATAACATCCTCTGGTAGGAACAAAATGAAATTTAGACCTGGAAGGCACATTTGAAACCTCGCCCTTCAACAGGGCAAAGATTACCTGTGCAGAAGTATTATCTGAAGCAGGAAATTAGTGTACTCCCTGTTCTGCTGAGGGGTAATATTTCAAATAATAGCAAGATCCTGAATGAGGCCTTTTTTTCTGAGTGAACATTGGAATTTTCTCCTGTTACAGACTCACTATCACAACCCAGCTTCACCACACCAGACATACATTTATCCAGCCATATGAAAAACCAATAGGTGTCATAGGAATGACTTTTCGTGAGTGCCATGGTGTCATGGTTTGAGATAGTTCCCCAAATCAATTTCAGAAGTTTACGACCTAGCTCCATTCCCCCCTCCCACATCTCAGCCTAATGTGAGATGGGTTTTTCCAGACAAAACACACCAGACTCAAAGTGGGGGAAAGGGAATATATTACAATGACTGTACAAATAAATACCATATCACATTATACACATGATCACAACTATCTCTACCATGACATATGTATTTACAGTGGACCAGATCTCTTCTCCCCTCCAAATAAAAGTCCAGGAGGGAAAGAAGGACAGATCCCTTCCAGTCCTTAAGCAGCAGCATCTTCTGAGGCAGCAGTCTGTCTGTCTTCTCCACATGCAGCAGCTGATAGCTGGATTTCTGCCAGCATCCACGAGGGAGGTATTCAAGCCTCTCTCGGCCCCATCGCCTCCAACCGAGGGGTCTTCCGTGGGCTTCGTAACCCCAGACAAGGTCGTTTCACCACGTCATATCACAAAGACACAGGGGGTCTTCGTGACGGTCTGGTATCTCCAGGAGACTCAGCTCCTTGCAGGGCCTCTGTGCCCTGTCTCTCAGGCTGCCACCGTGGCAGCAGTGCAAGGGGGGGAGCCAAGGTCAACTCCCCCCGCATTCCTCTGGCCGTCCCGGTCCAGCTCCGGGACGCTCTGAGCTTCTCAGCTCCTCTCTCTCTGGTACTGCTATACTCCAAGGCTCCTCTCAAATAGGAGTCCATCTCCCTCTTTTCTCAGAGGGATCTCAAAGGAGTTTTGGGGGGCTGGTACAGTCTTACCCCCAGAACTCTGTCTCTCAGGCTGCTGGCTCTCTTTTTTCCCGGCTCTCCTTCCAGGAGTCCTTTCTCTGGTGCTGCATGTTGCTTCTGCTGCTCCTTCAGTTCAGGTGTTATCTCTCCTGGCTCTCTGCCACCGTTTCTCTGGTCAGTGCCGGCTGCTGCTCTGTGCCCATGGAGAAAACATCTCCTGGCATAACTACAGGCACCTAGCCCAGCTTTATGCTGTTCCAGGTCCCTGCAGCCCCCCCCAGCCAGGGGCTGGGAGGGCCCAGAGGGCCCAAGGGGCTCAGAGCCCCTTCCTCGTGGCTCTACAACATGGCCACCTCTCCTCAACCCAAACTACAACTCATCTCTTCCGGTGAGCTTGTGGGATGTTGACATTTTTGCAGGAGCGCCCATTGGGCAGAACTTCAAAACTTCCAGGGGTTTCCACCCCTTGGGGTCTACCACTTTTCTTAGCCTCTGGGGAAAACAAGATTCAAACCACAACACATGGAAAAATAAATAAAACAAAACACATGTCACAGAGGTAGCTCAGACTTTATATTGCAACAGTTCATTTCTGTCTGGTTTTGCAGCTGCTGCATTTTCTGCTGTACTTGTGTCTTTCTGAGACCTGCCTTTTACAGCAGAAACTGTTCAAAGGAACCCTCTCCAGGAATTATTGGGTGCATGAATACGTCTTAGAGCCCCAGGTTTCATCTAGAACAAGTTTTTCTTTATATATATATTTTTTTAAAAATCCTAATGTCTAGGACTTAGCAGAAATACTCCTGAAAACTCTTTGAATCCTTCCTGAGCTTTTCTTCCCATGTATCTCATCACAGTTTTAGGTTTTGAACATGCTCAAGGTTTGACACTTAAGGAGCAGCTACATGGAAAACCTATTCCAGCCATCTGACACTTCTGTGGAGCATTTTGTTATCCTCTTTCCTCCCTTCCTCTCCATCAGAGCCACCAGCTGATCTCAGTTCACCTTGGAGATCCCTCCAGTCCAGCCACGACTTGTGGGGTTTGCACAAACCAACACACTCACCTAACCCTGGATTCTCAAGATTCCCAAGGATAACTTCTGATTTCAAAAGCCTGAAAAGAAAACAGAACAGGAATGATGGTGTTCTGAGAACCAGGAGACCTGCACTGAGCCAGGGCTGCCCCATTCCTGGAAGAGGTCAATGCCAGGTTGGACGGGGCTTGGAGTGACCTGGGACAGTGGAAGGTGCCCCTGCTGATGGCTGGATGGGCTTTAAGGTCCCTTCCAACCCAAGCCAGTCTGGGATTCTGTGATAACTGGTTTCAGCAAGTTATGGGCTTTAAAGCAATGAATTCTCAGAGAGAAACGTGTTGTGCAAGAAAGTTCTCAAGACAGAGAGTTTTGCAGGGCACAAATTCATAATTCATTCAGAATTTGCTCCAGCCACAGGCGATGGAATCCAAGAGTGGATCTGGGCTAGAAAAAAGGAAGAGCCAAGAAAGCTTGGCCTGTTGGGCATTCACATCCCCTCTGCAGTGTTTGTGCTATTGCCTGGCAAATCCCTTGGAAGTCACAGGAGCCACAGTCCCTCCAGCCCAGCCTGGCACTTGTTTGCTCATCAGGAGGAGGTGACAGCACCACACACACACAAAAAGCCAAAAACCCCTCACTTATCCAAGGATAGTCAGTGGTGACATCAAGGAGTCAACACCCACAGCATAGTTTACAGCCAGTCCTAGAGCCAGCTCTGGAGTGCCAAGAATTGCCAGGATTCCCTGATATTTTCATCCCAGACTCTCCAGATCAATACACTTTAGTACGAAAAAGGCCTCCCCTCTCCCATCAATCCCCCAAAACATAACCAGCCTATTTCATGGGAAAACTCAGCTAAGCAAGGATCTAATGAGCCCATTTTCCACTTCCATTAACAATGCAAGTTCAGTTTGCAGCATCTAAAATGGTAAAAATCACAATAATAATATAGGAAGCAACAGAAATGACATTTTAAAAGATTTGATTGATGCTAAAGCCCACAGGAAAAAAAACACAGAGCTTCAGAAGAGGTAGGAATACTACTCACTGAAATAAAGACCTTGAGACTGAAAGGTCTTAATCCTGGGAAATAAAAAGGAGGGGAAAAAAAGAAAATAAAAAGATGAAAATGATTTCTTGGACTTTTGTTCCTACAGAACAAAAATAACTCAACCCAACAACAAAAAAATAAATGTAATGCTATTGAGGCTGCGGTTTCAAAGTCCTAAAAGCCATAATGCATTCTGGCTAGAAAACAAATTTTCTCCCCAGTATTACAGGATTTAAGAGCATCAGATTTTGTCACTGGATTTAACATGATGAATCAGGTAAATTGGAGGCTGAATCATCATTATATCCCCAGGCATCTGCAGTGAAATAGGAAGGAAAGGAAAATAAGAAATTAGAGAAGCACCTAAAGAATGTTCAGGAAATCACAGGAAGACACAATGTGAAGTGAAAATCACACCATTTTTTTAGGGACAGGGGATTTGGGAAGCTAAAAAGAGGTACAAGAGAGGGGTTTCTGAGCCTCCCCCAGAGCTGAGGCTAAAACTCAAACACCACAAATCAACCCAAGAAAAACAGGAAGAACAGGAAGAATCTTTGTGTAAGTGATTAGATGGATGTAACAAACTGAAATCTCCTGAAATTATGAAGAATGAATCTGAAATAACTCCACCAGCAGCTGGACCAATAACCATGTCCCCAAGTGCCACATCTACATGTCTTCTAAACCCCTTCAGGGATGGGGACTCCACCCCTGCCCTGGGCAGCTGTGCCACGGTTGGACAACCCTTTCCATGAAGGAATTGTCCCTGCTATCCAACCTGAACTGCCCCTGACACAGCTTGGGGCCATTTCCTCTCATCCTGTCCCTTGTTCCCTGGCAGCAGAGCCTGAACCTCCCTGGCTCCCTCCTCCTGTCAGGGAGTTGCAGAGAGTGAGAAGGTCCCCCCTGAGCCTCCTTTTCTCCAGGCTGAGGCCCCCCAGCTCCCTCAGCTGCTCCTGGTGCTCCAGACCCTTCCCCAGCTCCATTCCCTTCCCTGGGTACACAAAGCATCCAAAACTTGGAAGTGCCAGATGGCAGCAAGGTCCCAGGTAGATCCTGTTTTAGCTCTGACTCACTTCAAAAGTGCCTTGATATTTACTTGACAGCCATTTCAACTTCTTGCCTTTGGAATTTGTCATCTGCATTTTAGATTTGAATGTCCTCTATCCATCCAAAGTCTTGTGCAGGGAATAGCACAGAAGGGACTTCCAGAGATTCTCTGTGGGGAGAACTCCAAGGGTTCCTTGCATGCACCTGCAGCCACAGTTACCTGGTCCTGTCCCCAGGGAGAACACAGAGCATCAGCTTCAAAGGTGCCAATCCCCAATTCCAGAGATCTAAAAGCCAAAGCACAGCTACTCTGAAACTTAAAACAAGGGAAATGTAGCTCTGTGAATTTACATAACAGAGAAAGAGTGGGAAGAAAACTTGCTCAGATCTTGTCTGTGTCAAAACAGAGTTCAGTGAGACAGTGAAAATGTGATCTGAGATTGTGATTTGGAAAGGAGAAAAACAGGCTGGAACTTGAGCAGAGCTCCCTCAGTTTGGGCACCCAACCACCACAATATAGGAAAGATATGAAGCCATCAGAGAGTGTACAAAAAACAGTAATGAAGATGGGGAAGGGCCTTGATTTGAAGCCGTGTGAGGACACTGAGGGCACTTGGTGTGTTGAGCTGGAGGAGACTGAGGGGAGACCTCACTGCAGTTCCAGCTTCTTCGGGAGGGGCAGAGGAGGGGCAGGCACTGATCTCTGCCCTGTGGGGACCAGGGACAGGACCCCAGGAAATGGCCTGAAGTCGTGTCAGGGGAGGTTTAGGTTGGATCCCAGAAAAAGGTTCTTCCCCCAGAGGGTGTTTGGGCGCTGAACAGGCTCCCCAGGGCAGTGGGCACAGCACCAAGGCTGCCAGAGCTCAAGGAGTGTTTGGATGATGCTCTCAGGCACATGGTGTGACTCCTGGGGATGGTCCTGTGCAGGGCTAAGGGCTGGACTGGATGATCCTTGTGGGTCCCTTCTGACTCAGCATATTCTGTAATTCTGTGACAGAGAGGGGACATGTCCTCAGCACCCAGGGTAACACTGCACGTGTTCATGGCCAAGCAGCAAAACCACCAAAGTACTTCGGTTTAAAACTTCTCCTGAGCAGCTTTTCAACCTTCAACCAAACATCAGCTTATTAGCAATAGGTCAAAGCCACATGGTATTTAACTCTGGATTAAATATCACTCTCATTCTCAGTGGGGAGCCAGGACATTAACATATGTCTTGTCATGTATTTCCCCCTCCTGTTACATCCAGTGAATTATGCCTCTTTCCAAAGTCTTTCCTGTGATCTTATGGGAAAAGAAAACCCATGTCAGCAGGGAGAGGATGAGCCTCAGGAGAGAGATAGCAGCAGGGAAAAACAGTTCTTCCCTCTTCCCAAAGCTGTGCCCACTGTGAGAAACCAAGGCAAGGATTTTCTCTTGGTTCAACATACCTTTAGCTTTCCTAAAGATTTCACTGATTGCAAGACTTCATTACCATTAATTAATACAGGCTGAAAACCACAGGTTGTTTCATCCAGACTGGTGTCCCTCACAGACTCACAAAACATCTAATAGAATCACAAATCCCAGAATGGCTGGGGTTTGAAGGGGCCTCAAAGCTCCCCCAGTCCCACCCCCTGCCATGGGCAGGGACACCTTCTGCTGTCTCAAGGTTGCTCCAAGCCCAGTCTAACCTGACCTTGGACACTTCCAGGACAGCCACAGCTTTTCTGGGCAACCTGTGCCAGGGCCTCCCCACCCTCACAGGGAACAATTTCTTCCCAGTATCCCATCTAACCCTGCCCTCTGGCACTGGGAAGCCATTCTCCCTTGTCCTGTCACTCCAGGCCCTTGTAAATAGTCTCACTCCATCTTTTCTGTCGGCTCCTTCAGGTATTGTAAGGCCACAATTAGGTCACCCCAAAGCTTCTCTTCTCCAGGCTGATCAATCCCAACTCTCTCAGCCTTTCCTCACAGCAGAGCTGTTCCACCCCTCTGATCATCTTGGTGTCTCCTCTGGACTTGCTCCAGCAGCTCCATGACCTCCATCAGCCTGAGGCAGCTCTGCAGGTGGGGTCTCACCTGAGGGGGCAGAGAGGCAGAATCCTCCCTCCCCTGCTGCCCAGGCTGTGGGATCAGCCCATAAAACATGATAATGACATATGGATATCACGACAGTGAAAACAAAATGCCTGTAGGTATTTCCACTTCTAACTGGCAAAACGAAATACCTAAATTTCCCAGTTTCTCATCTTTGCCACTTCTTTTTCCAGTTTGCAATAAATATCCTTCAGCTGGTGACAGGATATTCCAAAGCCTTTAAAACAAAACTAAGTGTTCGAACATTCCTCTTGCACAGAAACATTCCATCTCTTTCACGTTACACTGAAAGCATTTGGGCACATATTTCAATGTTAAAAACGTTGATTTTTCTTCTACAGAGATGTTGTGGCTGCAGCAGCTGCTGTTCACTCATGACACATTAATAGTCAACTTGAGCAGAAGTTATAACCTCAGTTTTTAAGGTGCAAGAGCCTCTTAACCAGAACTTGTTGAATGATACAAAACTATTATTTATTTTCATGCTACCTATAGAAAGACATCTGCATGTTCAGTAACAGCTGAGGGGAGCTTGGTAGAGCAGATATAAATACTCCATGGATTATCCCAAGAGCATTTGGAGCTGGAGATGTTTGTTTTCACATTGAAGTGATAAATACAGAGAGGGAAGTCGAACTGCATCTGTGAGATACAAAAAAAATATTTCAAACAAATCTTTAAGGTCCCTCCCAACCCAAACCACCACACAAACATTTCCTGTGAACAGCCGGGATTTCACCCAGGAAAGCGTTTTCTAAAAACAAAGGATTTGTGCAGTTTGCAATGGGGCTTTATACCCCAGTTGACTATCAAGTACCAGAGTCCCAGAGAGATAAAAGTGAGGTTTAGGTCATCAGGAAGCTATTTCATGTTTTTTTCAAGTGGCCTTTGACAGAGCCAAGATGTGCTTAGAGGTGAACAGAGGAGGTAAGAGGGGATCTTCCAGCCCATAGTACAGCAGTCAAAATAATAGTGAAATTCATACATGTAAGAAGCTGCATCTTATACCAAGCCTACAACACCCAAACTCTCTCTAGGTTTCAAAACCCTCCAAGACTGTTAAAGCTCCCTTTTAATTTTGCCTGCAAACCCCCCCGGAAGGTCTCTGGTTCTATTAATGGCTCTCATCTATCATTTAAGCCCAGAGCCCCTTTCTATCAGCTCTGTGATCAGGGAGTAAATGATCCTGACAAAACAACTTTGGTTCTTATGGCTTTCTAATCATTTTGTTATTATGTAGTTCTGGTTGCAGTGTTAACTCTGTGATTTACAAGTTGTTCTTCTGGTCAGAGGATATTACCGTAAGTGGCACCAACAAGATTTAATATTTATGGAGGTGTGTTCACATACACACAGAGAATTTTAATTTTAGGTAGGTGCACGTGTTTTATGAATGAATGCCTCCTGCCAAAAATGAACCTTTGCTTAAGAATCCCAGGATCATTGAGGAAAAGACTTCCAAGATCATCAAGTCCAAACTTTGACCAATCCCCACCTCGTCACCCAGCCCAGAGCACTGAGTGCCACATCCAGTCGTTCCTTGGACAACTCCAGGGATGGGGACTCCACCATCTGCCTGGGCAGCCCCTTCCAATGCCTGACAACCCCTCCTGTGAAGAAGTTCTTCCTGAATTAATCAATAAGAAATTAATTCCACTGGGACAATCAGCCTTCCTTACCCAGGAGTCCCAAGGATGCCTGTCGATCAAGGACAGGCAGAGTGATGCTTTACAGACAAATGTGTCTCCTGCCATTCAGGCCCTAAAATCAAGTTATTACTAAAAATATAAAAGTCTAAAGACCAGAGGACAAACTCTAATGATTGGATCAAAGCAGTCAGTGACACCTGGGGACATAACCTGGTGGTGAACATGGTAGTGATGCTGATTGATGGTTGGATTTAATAACCTTAACTTTAATTTCCAACCTTAATGACTCTGATTCAATGATTCCATAATCATTATTTATTTGTAGGTGTGCATCCAACCAAGCTGTTTGCTGGGGAAGGAGCCTCTGGTTGCTCGTGTTGCCCAGACCTGGAGGATTTGGGTTCCAATGTGATGCCACAAACCCTCTCATGGGCTCTGCTCCGTGTGGCGGTGACCACTTTGGAGCATCTCCATGATGGGCATAGACACTGCAGTGCTGTGGAAAAACCACACAATGGTTTGGGGGATAAAAGAAAGACTGTGATAAAGCCATCAGAGGGTCTAACCTGTGCCCAGCCTGCCTCCCATCAGGTGCTTCTGATCATATATCCAAGAGGCACTGGTGAGATCTATATTGTCTATGACAACTTTGACTGTTACAAAGATATATAATCTCATCTAAAGATGGTTCACTTACAGAGAAAGGTATCCCATAGGAGGGGAAAATGTATTTTGGTTTGTGGTAAAATTATTTTAGGGATCACTAATACAATTTGCCAACACTGAGAACTAAAGTTTTCATTGAGTAAATGGTTCTGATTCCCAAACCCAAACTCTGCACCACTGAAAATATCTATTAAATATTGCTTGTTATCCTGCATTTTATTAATTATTCAAATACTGGAGAAAACCTAGAGCCCTTTTTCACCTTTTTAAATGGCAGTAAAACTGTAAGGACTATCATTAAACCTGGGAAATTCTGCCTGTCCACACAGGGGGATCCATGGCTTTCATGTACCTTCTGCTGGGGGATCCTCTTCTGACTGGTGCCAGTAAGACATGGGAACAAGCAGCATTTCTGGCCCCTCCATGGCTTCTCTGAATCTCAGTCTCTGCTCAGGTCCCTGCTAGAAAGAAGATGAAAATTCACTGATATGCTTAGACATATCAAATTTCTTGGTAACCAAGAGATTTTGGACCAAGGGGCAGCTTTGAATCCCCAAAAAAAGTTTCTCTAGTTTAAACCTCGGCTTGCAGTGAGTTCTTTCCCTCCTCACTGTTTCCTACACTGATTTCCAAGATCTCTTTTTGCTTCTACATTCCCATTCCTGCCCAAACAGCTTCTTCTTACCAAGGGAATCTTTTCCCTGAGCTCATACTCTGTCTTTTCCAGAGAGAAATTTTATTTTACACTCGCATTTCCTAATTTCCTCTGTATTCAAAGTCTTGTGTTTCATTCCATGATCTCTGATTTTAAATAATTCTTTCTCTAACTCAATCTAGAGAGAAGCCCCACTGGAGGAGCCGTTTCCATGGCAGCTCCAGAGCAGAGAGGCTTAAGACAGGGAGAAAATTGCTGCTGGAACTTCTTTAATGTCACTACTCAAGTTTCCAGGGTTTTTTTCAGTTCTAAAACAGGAAAAACACTGTTGTGATCCCAACACCGATTTCTTAGGTGATGCTTTTGTGAGGGAGATTAATGTAGATGCTCACAGAGCTTTCCTCTGTCTGAAAGTCAAGATTAATTACTCCTCTAAGGCAACCACATGTGAGGAGTCCAACAGCATCGATGCTCCAATGGCTCTTGGGTGGGAAGGCACTGACAGATTTTCCTGGATATTCTCTGTTTAATGGCTTAAGTAGCAGCAAATACTAAGAATTATGTAGATTTATGATGTATTTTGCTACAGAGAACAACAGCCCTGAAAACCAGGAGCCTCCTGGTGCTGCACAGTGGGAAGAGCCACTCCTGGGAATGTGCTGCGGGACAGATTATTAAAAATAAAAGTTTACTTATTCATTAAAAATAAATCTTACCCATGGAGGAGAAATATAAATTGTATTAACTTGTGATGCAAACAATTCTCAAAACTTGCTGTCAGCAGCCTTAGTTTTGATGACATCCTGCTAGCTGAGGGACAGGAAAGAGTGAAATGTTGGGCTTGTTCTCATTTAAAAAAAAAAGGAAAAAAGCAAATCTCTGTGGGGCCATGGAACCACATCCTGTGCCACATCTGCAGCTCCAGGGCTGATCTTTATCAATGACACAGCCGTGGACAACCTCCTCCTGAGGGGAGCAGAGCAGGTGTCCTGGTTGTATCCACATGGGCAGAGTCCAGGGTGGGATCTCTGGGACAACAGAGCACACTGGCACCAAAGTCAGCCTGGGGGACACGACTTTGAGCCTGGCTCAAGTTAGGGATGCACACAGACCCCCTGTCATCTTCCTGCTGTGGTGGTACCACTGCCCTTCAGAGCACACCCAGCCTGAGCAGAAGATACCAGGAAAGTGAATTAACACACTGGGCTGAAAAAAAAATTAATTAATAGTTCCAGGAGAGGGATAAAAACAGACTTAAAACCAACCAATCCTCTGTGTTTTTGATGACATTGGAACACTCATAGTCCATGGTGTCTTCAACACATCCAAGAAGTCTCCTCTAGTGAGGAAATTCCCCCTCTGGGCACCCTTAGGCTCTCTTGGAACTTCCATCCAACCATGAACTTCGAGACAGACTTTGTGTGAGGCTTTAGGAATCTCTGATCCCATCCCAAAATTCCCTGATGGTCTCCCAGCAGGTCAGGGATGTGGGTTCCATGGGAGGTATCACTATGGGCTGGCCTGGCAGGGACTGTAGGAGATTGTGTAACAAAACAGGCTTGAGCTTCACCACTGTTATTGGAAATATAATAACTTTTTCCACAAATTGTCCTGAAATTAGGAAGTTTAGGAAATTAGGGGGAAAACCAACTGTCCTATTAAACAAATCTCTTACAGAAAAAAGAAAAAAAAAACCAAACAAAACCAAAACAAAACAAACAAACAAACAAACAAAAAAAAAAAACCACAACAACACAACTTTCTTTTCATGAATAGACTTTCATGGAGGCCTTATTACTGCAGACTACTACAACTTCAAGGCTTCTATCTAAAAGTTCTCTAAGGGAGATAAATGTCCCATTAAACCAGTCCTACATCCATGAACTGCATTTTAAATTCACCCTGGAGGCCAGAACTCACAGAATTCTCTCTACAACTTCTACTCTCTTATGAACCTCTGTATCAAAAAGGAAAAGTCTTTCTAATCCAGATTGTTTGGCTTCAACACAGACTCCAAATTTTGTCAGAAAAGATCTTGCAGAGGAAATTTGGAGAGGCAGAAGTGGGTGTTTGTTGCAGACAGGGTGATACTGTATTTTTTAATGTGATTCTTACTAAAGTTTCATGTTCATCATAAAATCCCACACTCATTTGGGTTGGAAGGGACCTAAAAGACCACCCAGTTCCACCCCCTGCCATGGGCAGGGACACATTCCACTAGACCAGCTTGCTCCAAGCCCTGTCCAGCCTGGCCTTGGACACTTCCAGTGACACTTGGACATTTCCCAGCAGCACCAGCCAACCCCTCAGATGCTGCAGGGCAGGACGAGGAGACCTGCAGCATCCCAGAGAAGCTGCTGTTGGACAGACCATCAGGGATGGTGTGTGATGCCAGGAGCCATCCATGTCCCAGGTTTCAGAGACAACAAAAGTTCTTCTGTTACCCCTCAACACACCCTCAGTTCTGCAGGAACCCAGATTTTCATCTACATTTATCAACAGCTCAGCCAAGATCCCAGAAGTGCATCCCTTGTTTATAGACACTTCTCTTCTTCAAAGAGCCTCAGAATTTAATTTTGCTCTTCATTCAGAGCCACACAGACACAATCCCCAGGGATTCATTAGTGGCACAGAGAAAGCTTTTCCAGCACCCGGTGCTGCAGGAGACAGGTGGGGAATTTATTTTCCAGTTCTGCCCAAGGTCCACTGGCACCATCTCATCCAGATGCAGAGCTGTGCTTGTAAGGATTAGATTCTGCGGATTAGACTTTGTTGTGTTTACTCTTGCTTTATAAAATCAAAAAGTCATTTGAAATCTTAAAGTGATGCACTATTAGTTGCTATTACATTTTTCTCTATCACCAGGTAGAAAATTTCTTATCACCAGATGACACACATTTCTATGCTTTTTTTTTTAACTTTTTGTTGTTTTTTTCCAGGATTAGTTTCTCGTGGAATTTAAAGTGGCAGTGTCACATCACACATTTTTGGGTGCACCGTGGGTGTCCCTTGCACCAGTGTAGCACCAATGGACCTTGTCCCTTCCACTCCTGCAGGCCACACAACAGAGCAAACCCTTCCCATCTCATCCTTCTTCATCCTCAATTCACAGAATCCCAGAATGGTTTGGTTTGGAAGGGACCTTAAAGCTCATCTACTCCAACCCCCTGCCATGGGCAGAGACTCCTTCCACTATCCCAGGTTGCTCCAAGCCCGATCCAACCTGGCCTTGGACAATTCCAGGGATGGGGCAGCCACAGCTTCTCTGGGCAACCTGTACCAGGGCCTCACCATTTGCCTTAAGTGCTGTGGTTTTGGGATGATGGGCATTAATAATCCCCACCAGCTGCAGAAAAGAATGAATACAGAACATCTCAATCATGATTAACCTTATAATTAAAGTCCACCAAAAAATTTGCTAAAAATCTGATGGCATCTACACCCCAGATGTGCTGGTCACAAGCCTGGATGTGCCCATCTCTCACTGGCAGTCCCTTGGTGGGAGAAGCCACCCAAATGCCTCCTCCATCCAAGCCATGCCCTTCTCCACACTCTGGACCCTGATGTGCAGAGGCAGGAAGGACACAAGGATATTTGGCTGGTTAACCCCCCACCCAACTCCCACGGCATTTTGGCAGGGACAGGGTTCCCATCACCTGCACTTCACATGCTTGGAAGCAGCTGGCAGTGCCCACACACGTCACAATTTAAATCTTCCTCCATTAATAATTTATACTTCTGTGCCAGGAGCAACCCATGTCATCCCAGCAAAGGTTATTTTTGAGAACAGAAAGCTCAGCTCTCACTCAACAGATTGACAACAATTAAATCTCTTACCACTGGCACTTATTTTACATTTCTTACCTCAGGAAATGACCTTTTTGAACAAATGACCACCTGCTGCCTTCTCAGATGGCCCTAGAATGGCAGTGAGAACACACTGTTTAACTCATGAAGTCATAAACCATAATCTGTGTCGATTCTTTACTGAGGGATTGTATTTCCCAGCAGCCTGATCCCCATCATTCAGGGACATGTCCAGGTGGGTTTGAGCATCTGCAAGGATGGAGATCCACCCCTGGCTTTGTGAGCTGAAAATGCTTAAAGAAACCACAGGTGGTTCCTAGGACTGAGTGGATTCACCCTCCACAGTAAATTGTGGGATGTTGCATCACACCACAAGATCCCACCCCCACGTCTGTTCCATTACTAAAAGACTCCAAATCTCCAGGTTTTTTTAATAGTGCTAAAATCCTGACATTTCTGTGCCTACATCCCAACTTTGTCCTGTCCCTGCAACTAGGCTCTGTATTTCCAACCCAAACTAAACAAAGATTTGACATGTATTCACCTCCCCGAGCACAGCTTCCAAATTTTCTGTCTTCCATTCACCTCTTTCCCATAATCAACACTGAACACTTCATCAGTGCACAGGCTCTGATGTTCCTTTTTTTTTTTTTTTTTTTTTAACTCTAAATCATTCCTTCTGTACTTCCTCAGCTCGGAAATAACAGGAAACATATGCTGGTTTCTGGTTTTCCCTTCAATTTTCAAATTACTTCTAAATTGTGACCTTGACTACCAAGATTTTGCCTAAAGCAAGGTTTTATTGCCATGTTATCAACTCCAGAAAATAAACCCCTCACATTATAAAAGGAAACAGACCTTTAATTAACTGTAATGATAGTTCTGGGTACCATTATCACACATTTTAGCTACAATAAAAAGCTTTTAAGGGAGTTGACAGCAAGTTCAGCCCTTATTTCTCCTTCCTTCCCAGCACCCAGGCTTAAGGAAGGAGGAAAGCTCTGAGCTCCCTCTGTAAAAGGAAAATTTGGAACATCTCAGATACTTGAGCAGTTGCAGGAGTGCAGTGTTGGACCCACACAAGCTCCAGAACTGGTGTGATGGGATGGACACCTCCCTGGAAGAATCTCTAAGAGACATGGAAGAGTTTGTCCAAAGGATCAAAAAGAAAATCTCCATGACAAGCATTTCCCTCCCTATGCTGAAGATAAAACAGCTTTGGGAAGGGCAACCCCCGACAAGCTCCTCCCCAGTTCACATTTGGTTGTGTTTTCTCTTCAATCTTTGGCAAAAATCCCATTTTTTTACCTCCTGTTCCTTTGGAACAAAAGACTGGAGAAAAAACCTGAGTTGCAACCTCAGGTGGAACAGGCAAACCAGAAAAACCTTCTTAAAAAACATTCTGACTTTGAGATTTTTGGATTTTCACATAATCCCTGAATCCCAGACTGGTTTGGGTTGGGAGGGACCTTAAAGCTCATCCAGTTCCACCCCCTTCCATGGCCAGGGACACCTTCCACTAGCCCAGGTTGCTCCAAGCCCCATCCAACCTGAACAGACAATTTGGGTGGTGCGAATTTTTTGCCAGTAGTTTTTGGCTTTTTAAACACCCATCCACAGCAGGATTGGGAAGGGATCCCTGCAGGTCACTCAGTTCAACCCAATTCCTTGGTTGTACAGCAGAAATTTCCTCAAAGTTCTTCCTGTAGAGAATAGCAGCTTTTATCCACTTTAACATTAAAAGATATACAATCATTACTGATTTTGATTATATCCAACTGCTCTGGTTACCATCCCACCTCTTCTCACCTCTACGGCTTTTCCAGGCACGATTCAGCAGTCCTTAAACCACTTAAACACAGGAAAATCCAAATTTGCCCCGATGGCAAAGCATTTTCTGAATCTCCTATTCCATCATCAAGATGGTAAATATGCCAATTATAACTTGTACCAACATTTTTGCAGCTACAATTCCATGGCAGGAAACGTATTTCCATGCTGAACCCAACTGGTGGGATGGGAATTGCAGCTCAGTCTCAGCATTTAATTGGACACGATAAATTTAATGAATAAAAAGGACTAAAAAGGCTCCACAACAGCAACATTTAGCACATAAAAATTAGCATCCTGTGGAAAGAGAAACTGCTGGGAAGGGCTCTGTTAACGGAAAATTGTTCACAAATGAGCCACTGGAACAGCAGAGGCTAAAGGAGACATCAAGGAACATAAAACAAGTGTTTAGCTTTGTGTCTCATTATCTGCACTTAGGATAAACCAGGAGTATTTGCAGGCACAGGGGAACTGAACCTTCATCTGGAGACCACATAATCTGCAGGGTTATTGACTGAAACTCATCTGGAGCCACAGCATCTGGAGTGCAGTTATCCTGGGGGACTGACAAGGGTCCCCAGGTCTGGGGTTCCTGCCTGGTGGGATGCCCCTGCCCTGCTCATATCTCCAAGGACTGCACCTTGCTGAGGCCATTTTTCCGCATGTTGGTCCTAGTGCATCCATTAAAACTTAAGTATTTAATGGCCTAACCCATTAAATCAGATCTCAGTTCAAACTAATGTCTTCAGCTGCTCTGGCCTACAGGTGAGCAGTTTTTCACTGAGAAATAATGGGAAAAGACCAAAGGAGAGAGAAGAAAGCCAAAAAGTCTGGTCTTCCCTTTCTCACGTTTTCCTGGCTCCTCCATCATAGGAAGAAGCCCAGGAGATTCCTCTTTTCATCAAGATTTTAGACTCCCAAGGTGCAGTCAGATCTTCCAGTGAGTATATTCTGGCTGAGATTGTTTCTAAAATATTGATGCCCCATCCGTGGGCCATGTTGGACAAGGCTTGAAGCAACGTGGGCTAGTGGAAGGTGTTCCTGCCCACGGCAGGGGGTTGGACTGGATGAGCTCTAAGGTACCTCCTAACCCAGACCAGTCTGGGTCTCCATGAATCCATAATTCCATGAATTTACTAAAAGTTGCTCCAGAAGCCACACTGACCTCAAAAAATGCCTCTTTTCTTTATACCCCCATTTTCTGTCATTTTGCTGGTTTGCATAGAAGGAAACTTGCTCTTGCAGGTAATAATTGAAGCCACGAAACAAGGAACCAACACTTACTGAAACCAGCTCTTACTGATGCCATCAAACTCCTGCTCCCTGGTAATTTGTCTTTTTAATTTAAAGAAACTGTGGTTTAGAATATTGATGTATTCCTCAAATTTACCTTTGTTTTCCCAAGTTGCTCCATGCCAAGTTATAATCATTGCTTTTGTACTTTTCTAATTAACTGATGAAATAATCTCCCCAATAAATCCAATCACTGGGGGGATTTTGACCTGAATTGCCTTGGTGGTCCCAAGATGTCACACTGTTCTCTGCCACATGACAGGACACAGGTTATGAAACCCTCACTTTTCAGAGCTGATCTCTCTGTTATTGCTGCCATCAGGGGAAGAAATATCAGCCACAATTTATTTTCTTGATCTGCATCAAAACCTTCCAAAATAGAAGGAAAGAAATTAGATTTTAAGCACTCCGAGCTCGCTCCGATGTTGATAAGGAGCAAACCCCTGCTAGTCTGGAAATGAATGTTTTCATTCTCCAGCAACCCCAGCACCTCAGCTGGGAAAAATAACAGCTGCATTAATATAAAATACACTACTTGACCAGAAGGAAAGCATTTCAATATTCTGCAGGGAAGCCTCTCGAAGGGCATACTGTGATAAAATATAGATACGGTTAAAAACGAACTGTGCTTTAAAATGTTAACCAGGAACAGGCAAATCACTGGCAGCAATTGCAGTTTGCAACCAGGAGAAAGAGCCCTGGTTGTGAGAACATTCAGAATGTACTGCCTGATGCTCCCAGAGCTTCATTAGGCGGTTTTATGTGCTGGGTTTGAGGAGATACAAGACACATAATTCCAAATGTATGCTGAGAATCTAGAGCTCTCTTTGATCAGATTCTCTTAACTTGTAGCAACTCAACACAATTTTTAAAGGTAAGCACCATCCCAGGCCACAGACACTTATTTTTATCATCTTTTTAACTTAATGCCACCTCATTTTACCACTTTTCATAACTGCACATGTTAAGGTACTATTTTTAATATTTTGGACTCAGTTATGTTAGAGGTCTTTCCCAACCTAGCCCATTCTGTGATTCCCTTTTTTTATTATTATTTAATCAGTTAAAGAGTTTACATTTGTCTTTTAAATTCAGAATGGCAAAACAATTTCATTTTGAGTACATTTAAGGTATTTCATTGCAACACAGAAATTATCAGTTGCCTTCCATCTTTTTGAGCCCTGTCACTTAAAGCAAAGAGATGTTTTTCATGGGAACACTGACTGTCCTCCTGATGCATGGAATCATGGAATCATGGAATCATGGAATCACAGACTAGTTTGGCTTGGAAGCACCTTAAAATTCCACCTCCTGCCACGGGCAGGGGTACCTTCCACTATCCCAGGTTTCTCCAAGCCCCATCCAACCTGGCCTTGAGATGGGATGGGGCAGCCATGACGTTGAAGGAATCTCAGCCAGGATAGACTCACTGAAAGATTTGGCTCTCTGGGGTTTTTTTTTGGATTTTCATCTTTCTATTTATCTTGTGTACTCTTTTCTTTCTTTTAGTCATGCCAGTTGTGTTATACCAACTCCTTGTGAGGCATCTCTTTGTTTTTAAAAGGTCTAAGTTAAATTTGAAGTACTACACCATTCAAGTATCCCTTCAGTAGATCTTCTTGGCAATTAAGAAACAATGATCCTCAGGTGAATACTTGCCTGAGAACTCCCCATCTTAGTCAGAACTGCAGAATCAGCTAAGATTAGATTTCTAAAAATACTCTTGCTTGGTTTTCAAAGGAGAAAACAGTCCAGAATGGAAATTTCTGAAGGAAATTCCCCAAAGTCACCTGCTTTTAGGAGAGGACCAATTTCCAGACTTCAGTTGTTCAGTCCAAGTGACAGATCTGTGATATCAATTTGAGCAATTACTGCCTGACATGTTCCTCCTCTTTACAGTGCCAACCCCTCACAGAAGGGCTCATGTGTGTCTTTCTTGCTCAAACTCCTCATTAAAATCCTGAATTCTCTCTGTGACTTACTCATTTCACTGACAATCACAGTTCTATGCATCCTGCAGACCCCACATGCGCTGAGCAACAAGAGATTCTGCCTTTCTCTTCTCTAAGGTAAAATCAAACCATCACAGACACTCTGGAGAAGCTGATCTGAACCACAGACACCCTTAAGTGCCTGATCATCCCCACCAAGGTCAATTTACCAACAGTTTTATGACTGAAGGTGTCCCCAGCAGTGCAGCACCAGGAACACAGTTTCACACACTCAATCCTCTACTTTTTAGCAAAGTCATTTAATTGTTACTTTCTCCACAGGTACCTTTTTCCCCAGAGGCTCAACTCTTGAATTCACTGTCAATTCAAACCAAATTCTTGATTCAAGGCTTTCTTCTTGAGTTTATCTGTCCAGCTGAGTGATGCTTCTTTCCCAACTGTCTATGGTAGGAGCAATAAAATGATCAGGTGTCAGCAGACAGGTAACTCTGTGGTACTTCATCTTCTTTTCTATAGTTTCACCCCATTTAATAATAAAGAGAAGAATTAAAATATGACTCAATAGTCCCTGGTGGTTCCCCAGAAACTACAAAGTCTAAAGCAAATTAAAAGTGATTTTAAATACTTAAGCAATAGCAAAGCACATTCTGAGGAGAGTTATCATAGAATCTCAGACTGGTTTGGGTTGGAAGGGACCATAAAACTCACCCAGTCCCACCCCCTGCCATGGGCAGGGACACCTTCCACTAGCCCAGGTTGCTCCAAGCCCTGTCCAACCTGGCCTTGGACACTCCCAGTTGCTCTGGGTAACAATGAAAACAACAAAGATGGATTTGTGAAGTAAGAGCCCCCAGATCTCTCCTGCTTCTCCTACAGCATCACTTCCCAGATCTTTTTGTTGCACAATCTTGCCACTACCCACAGACCTATGAATCAAACATAATTAGCTTCATTCTGAAATTAAACAGGTGCTTTTCAGTATATTACTTCCTGGCAACCCCCTCTATGGAATCTGATGTGGGAGAGGTTTGATTTATTCTGTGCTCAGGAATTATTCCCCTACAACAACCCCAGCACAAAGTGATCTGTTGGAGGCTGTGTTACCATCCAGACTCCTCAGCATCTGCCTGATCCACGTAACCAAGCCCTTGGAGAGGTAAATAATTGATAGGAAACGACTCATTTTTCATCTTCACAGCTTCTTTAAATCCTTTTTTAATGTACATCAGAGCATTCCTAGGACACCACAGTGCTAAAGGAGGCAAGTTTTGCTCAGGCAACTCAATAATTAGCATTATGGTAAAAAAATAGAGCACTCTGGATGTTTAATGGGTGTTTGGCAACATGGCCAAAGCTGATTATTATTATTATTACAGTATTTTCCAGAATTACTATTAACAAAGCAGGAAATTGAGTATTAGCTCCCTTTGCCAAACCAGGAAATTGCTTGCAAAGTCCTTTATTGAGGGCAACTCTACGTTCAAGTAGGGCCCAGCATGAGTACCAAGATATACAAGGGATACAGAAAAAACAGGTCCTCTGGTTTGGGAGCAAAACTGAGGTTCTGGAAGACACTTAAAAACATGTAAAACTGAAAACAAAAAAAAAAAAGTCATACATGGTAAGATATTCTTTTTCTGTTTTCCTATTCCCTTTCTCCTCTGATGTTCAGTCTTTGGTTAGTAAGTATTAGGAAATATATAAAATCAAAGCACAAAAGAACAACAAAGAACCAAAGAAACCCCACCAACTGAAAAAGTAAATTTAAAATAATGAAAAATAATATGAAGAAAAGCAATGCAAGATAAGTTAGAAAGGTAAAAGAAGAGGTGAGAGAAGAGAGAAGGCCACGTGGGAGAGAAACAGAAAGAAGGGGCTGATCAATGGTAGTTTTAAGAAGAAAAAGAACAGCAGTGTTGTATAAAGGATCAACCAGACTCTCGGCACTTCTGATCAACATCCCCTTCAGAGAGACTTCAGAAAAGTCCTGCCATTAGCAATTCACTGTATGCTCTGCAGGAAACCTAATTACAGCCACTGCTCCAGAGCAAGGGCTCTCTCCTCCCACCATCTCTGAACCTCCCCCTCCTCACACACAGCACTTTTTCCAGAGCTCAGTGCACGTGGGGGGATTTGCCCCACCCACAGCAGCTTCCTGTGCCCTTGGAGAGCACATGAATCAGCTCAGCTCTCTTCACTCTTCTCTTGCATCAACAGTAAGGATTTTATACCTATAAAATTGATAAAATCTAATTGTGGGGGGAAAAAGCACCTGCATCACCAAAATCACACTCACAGACCGATGCAGGTTTGAAGGGACCACTGAGGTCACCCAGCCCAACCTCCCTGTTCAGGCTGGGTCATCCCAGAGCATGTTACTGAAGGTTGTGTCCAGAGGGCTTTGGGATTTCTCCAGGGAAGGAGATCCCACAACCTCCTGGGGCAATCTGGCTTCTTGGATGATAATCAGCAGCCATGATTTGAATCCCACCTTTCCATCCCAACACACACCTAGCCAATTAACCTGATCTCATACACCTTTGTCATCACAGTTCCTCAGGACCTGCTCCTGCTTCTGTTTTCATTTCAGTGTTTTTCCCCAAGTTTTCCCTGCTGCTGTGAGGCATATCACAGGCTGCTGGAGAGCCCCAGAACTCAAGCTGACAGGAGGAATGTTGCCTCTGGATTGCTGCTTTGAATTGCTGGGGGTCTGACACACCACCACTCTTGTCCAACAGCTGCTCAGCTCTCATCCAAGGATTTATAGCCCAGCAAGTATTCCCTGCACATGCATTTACCTCTGCTCTTTGCTGTTTCCGAGCAGAATGGATGCAGAAGAGTCAAATCCCTTCTGACAAATCCTCAACCCTTCCTGTCTGGCCCTGGTTACAGCCACATTCTCCTCCCAGAGCTCCATGGTGAGGAGGAGGAGGAGGAGGAAGAGGAGAATTCACATATAGGTGAGGATGTTGTTTCTTAATACTCTGCCCTTCTCCACCCAGATATTTAAGATGCCTTGTCCCTAAAGGTCCTGGAGATCCTCAGCAGCCTCCAAGGAAGACCCTGAGAGCAGAAATAAATGAGCAGAGGTTGAACACCCAAAGTCCCTGAACTCGTCACTGTGGGATTCTCCCGTCATTCCCACCTGACACTCAGTTCCTTCACTTACCTATCCTGAGCCTTCAGGGAAGTCTATCAGCAGGAATTTTTCCTGGAAAGGGTGATTAGGTTGCCCAGGGAGGTGGTGGGGTCCCCATCCCTGGAGGTGTCCAAGGAAGACTGGGCATGGCACTCAGTGCTCTGGGCTGGGTGACAAGGTGAGGGTTGGGCACAGGGTGGGTTTGATGATCTTGGAGGTCTTTTCCAACCTCAATGATTCTGAGATTCTTATATAAGGAATTAAGTGCATGGATCTCAGGAACTGCAGAAGCTCCTTATGCCACTTTCCCTCAACACAGAAACAATGTCATTCTCCACTAGAAATTAAAATCAATTAAGGGCCAGCAGAGCGTGAGGCATTTTTGTGTGCTCTTGAATTTAGAGGGCTCAGTCTTTCTGAGCAGAAATGAAAAATAAATACAACTGGAATTAAATCTCTCAGGTTATTAGACAAATGAGATTTCTCTCTCTGCTGCAGCTTCTCTGGCCTTTCATCCAGCCCTGTCAAAGCCAGCAGCACACCCTGCATGCCTAATGGGAAGTCCCCCTGCTCAGAGCAAACCTGAACCACTGAGAGAGAAAGCCAGTGATTCGGTCTAGCTTGCAATATTCCTTGGATTTCTGTGCTCTATCACAAGGCCTAATCACGTGTTTTCAACCCAAATGAGAAATTACACATTTATCAGCTGTATGAATCAGAGCTCCATGGATAACCTATTTTGTTCCCACCACACATCTTTCTTCTAAATAAGAAACTGCTCATCAGTCTCCCTTTAAAATCAAATCTGCTGCTCTCTGTGCTGCAGGAAGAAGACAGATCACTCCTAATGGGGTCTTGTATCCTGTTACAAATGCCCCAGGAGAAGGGAAGTGAACAGAGAGATGTGTAACCAAAGAACATTTGGAGGAGGTTCACTGAGTTGAAAAGAATCACAGAGAGACTTCATGATTTATGAAATGAGCGTAAGGCAAAAGAAGAAAGTTAAGCCATTAAATGAAGATCCATCTAGTTAAGATATATTTTAATTTATTTTTCCTGTCTTCTAATGATTGGGAATAGCTAAGGAGCCTTAGATTTGGGTGACATGTCCCACCAGCCAAGAAAAAAGGATGGGAAGGAAGTGCAAAGGAGAAAGAGTTGGAATCCAAACACAGTGGGGTGAAGCACTCAGGGACGAGAGATCACCTGCCCCACAGGGAACACCAGTTAAACCAGTGATACCAATTAAAGGCAGAGCAAGGTTGACACTGACATCTCCAGTGCCTTTATCCACCCACCTTTACAGTGTGAATCCAATCAAAGAGGGTGAACTCAGCCCATTCAAAAGCCAGAGGTAAACCCACTTATTTTAGTAACTATTCCAACATGTGTATGAGGTTCAGAACTGAAGAGATCAGGATTCTTTTTTGATTTTTTTCTTTTTTTTTTTACTCTGGCTTTTCTGTTGTTCTACAATTTCCATAGAATCATAGAATATCCTGAGTTGAAAGCGACACGCAAAGATGAAACCAAACTCTTGCCTATGCCTGGTGCAAGGTAAAAAAATACATTTGAATCCCACCTGTGCCTGAAACTCCAAAGAGCATCAGGGTTGGTGCTGAGGGAAGGATCCCCTCCCAGGGGGAGGCATGGGAGGGATCCCATGGCCAAAGGGAGGCTGCACCTCAAGGCAGCAACAATTAAGAGCAAAACCAAAAGGAAACACAATCAAAGCTGACCCTCAAGAATCAAGCCTGGAAAAAAAATAGGTGACTTTCAAGGCTGACTAAAAATAGTTTGCTCAGATTTCTTTGTAATGCCTTCAAAGATGGGAAATGACAGCAGAAATGAGAAATCAGAGTGACTATGCTCAAACCACAGCCCAGTGAGGTCAGAGGGGACCGTGGAGATCCCCTAGACCAAATCAATCAGCACAGTAATATTTTCTTCCACACCTCAGGTGAACAGGTATTTACTCTTTCCCTTATAATAACACTCCCACTTTTGGACTATAGCCCCAAACTGATCATTCTCCTCCCTCTTTTCCCAGTCCAGGCACAATCTGCCTCCTCTTTATGCATTCCCAGAGGATTATGGCAGCTCTGTTTGCTCCAGCAATTTAATTTCTTCAATTCTATTTAGAGTTTTGAAACATTTACACTTCTTTTAAGTATCTCCTTTCTTTCATTGACTGTGCTTTGTTGTTCATCTATTATTGCAGGTTCAGCTTTCTCATGTACATCTTATATTCATCTATTTTATAAAGTTTTGATTGTGCCATGGAATCTAAAACTTCCCCCCCTCATGCTTTAAGAACCTGCATTTTAGAGAGTTTACTCAATATATGTGATATGATATAATCATTCCTGTCAAGGCCACCACTAACCCATGTCCCTAAGTGCCACATTTACCTGGCTTTTAAATCCCTCCAGGAATGGTGACTCCACTCCTGTGCCGGGGCTGGACAGCCTTCTCAGGGAAGACATTTTCCCTAATATCCAACCTAAACCTCCCCTGATGGAAGAAATTCCTCATGGAAAGGGCAGTCAGGCATTGAAGGGGCTGCCCAGGGAGGTGGTGGAGTCCTCATCCCTGGAGGTGTCCAAGGAAAAACTGGACGTGGCACTCAGTGCTCTGGGCTGAGTGACAAGGTGGGCATCGGGCACAGGGTGGGTGTGATGATCTTGAAAGTCTTTTCCAACTTCAGTAATTCAGTTATTCTGTGGTTCTAATTCTCTGTACTGCCATTATGAATATTAACTCACTGCAACTCTGAATAATAGCAAACAGCGCTGAGGATCATTCCTCTCCCAGGCCAGTCTCAGTGAGTCACCTCACACCATTTTTTCCTCCTTTGAACATCTCTACATTTTGGAGCACTGACAAACCCCCTCCTCTCTGCAGTCATGTCTCATCCATCCTGCTTTGTGCTCTTCTGCATATTTGCAACTGCTCTAATCAGCTCAGTCTATTCTCCTTTAGGCTCCAACAAGATGTACGACATTAATCAGTTGATTGTTATTAACCCAGTTACATTGTAGCTCTGCATAAAGCTGCTCCCTCTCTAAATCCATAGTCTAATCAGGCATTACAACATACATTTAATTATGCTACTTGTATACTTGATAATAATCCTCTTATTTAGAGATCGGGAGTTGTGGTTGGAGCCCGAGGGAATTTCAGCAAACTAAGGGTAGGGAGATGTTTATGGGTCAGGATTGGGTGTCTAGTAAGGCTGATTGGTATTGAACACCTCCCAAAACCCCCCAACAAACCTCATGTTGCATATTCCCAAAGGACAGAACACCACCACTCCCTCAGGCACTTCCATATCCAGGCAAATCCCAGACTGGGTCAGGCTGGAAGGGACCGCAGTGGGTCATCTGGTCCAAACTCCTGCTCTGGCAAGGTCATCCCAGAGCACACGGATTGTGTCCAGATGGTTCTGGAATATCCCCAGTGAGGGAGACTCCACATCCTCAGTGGAAGGTGTCCCTGCCCTTGGAAGGGGTGGGATGAGATGGCTTTGAAGGTCCAAACCATTTTGGGATTCCATGATGACAGTGACCTGCAGGACAGAATAGAGTTTAAAGGCTGGGAAAACGACCTCTCTGAGTGCTCTGTCCTGCTTATTTAGAGCAGGATTTATGGATAAATTTATATCTATATCTATATATATATATCAATTATAGGTATCTATCTATCTATATAAATATATTTATATCTCTCATTCATCTATCCATCTTATTTATTTACTTCCCAGGGTTTCTTCATCCTGCAGCAGTCCAGGTCTAGCAGAAATTTCACAGTGAGCCACCACAATGAAATATTTCACTTTCCTCACCTATCCAGGTATTCCTGTGGAATCTCTTGAAGCCACTCACTTCCCAAGCACTAGAATCCTGCAAACATGCTGCCCATCAATAATTTAATGGGATGAACAACTCAACTATCAGTTGAGTATTAAACCTACTAAACTCTGGCATGAAATCAATGGTCCACAAAAATAAACAGTATCCTGGGAAGCAGAGGCTTTGCTACTGGCTTTTCCAGGACTGCCTGTGAGCACAGAGCTGCTCCCGAGTGTGCCTGGATGAAAAATACATAATTGTAGTAATTAGCCCATTATTTGCAGAATTGTTGTAAACATGTTAATAATTAATCAGTACCTACAGTGTATAATGTGCCCATGGTCAGTGTGGCAGATATTAAAATCCATTAATGATTCCAAGACAGTTCATGTGGATATTACAAATCCTTTTTCCAAGTACAGCAGATCTGTGTTGTATTTTGTGGGCTCACAGTAACTATATTTTTAACACACACACACAGAAAAAAAAAGCATACAAAGATAATTTCTCTGTAAACTACATTTTAATGCATCACTGTGCATTTTCTTAGTCATTTTTTGGGACTAAACATGTCTGGTGGCAAAATTATTTGTTATCAGACTCGGCACCATGAAAAGTCTGATTAGACCTGCAGGTAATAAAATGAAAGATAAAATATTTAAAGCAGATGCTCGCAAAACAGGCTGCTCCCATAAATGATCTTTGTGGGATGGCTACAGTAAAAAAAAAAAAGAGAAATATAAAATTAGGCTGACAGTTTAAATGTATTTTCCCTCACCCTGTGGGATGAGGAATAAAATCCATGAATCTATCGCTGTGTTACAGCTGTTGGTGCCAAAATCCTGCACCAGCTGTGCAGGTTTTAAGCCAGGCTTTTCTAAGCAACTACAAATTTAATTTGGGCTTTTCACAAGTGCCAAAAGATGCATAAAAATAGGTTTCTCTACTTCAATTTATTCCCAAGAGGATGGACCAGGCTCTGCTCGGTGGTGTCAAATTGGACAAGAGGCAATGGGCAGGAACTGAACTGGAAGATCCACCTGAACATGAGGAAGAATTTTGCCATGCAGTGACCTGTGCCAGGGCCTCCCCACCCTCACAGGGAGGAATTCCTTCCCAATATCCCATTTAAAGCTGCCCTCTGGCAGTGAGAAGCCATTCCCCCTTGTCCTGTCCAGAACTCCCCCAGCCTGAGGGGCTGTAGGCACAAATCTCTCCAGTTCCAACAAGGATGAGGGAAAACTAATCACAGCAGGACACAAGGGGTTACTGGATCAATTTATTCCCATGATCCTCAAAAATCTTGTGGAAAAGACAAGTTTCTTTATCTTGGACACAAAGAGACAAAAAGAAACCCTCAGGTGCAAAAATGATATTTCCCTCTCAGCACTGAGCTCAGCCCAACCTGACAACGTGGTTTTGGCAGATCCCAAGTTTAGTTCTGACTGACTAAAGGGAAAAATCTTATTACAGAGATAATAATGGGATTTTGCAAAGCTCCCAGGAAGGAAAAGGTTAGGAGATGCTGGAATTGAAAATGCTGCTCATAAGTGGTGGGGAAATAACCTTTGGAGCTGTGAGGAGACACCCCAATAACAGGTTGTCCTTTTGAGGGAAGGAAGTAAATAAAAAGTTGGACATAATAAAGGATTTCTGTTCTTGGAACACAGAATTATTTTGGGGAAAAGAGAGCAAGGACAAGCATGGAAATTACTTAAGTTTGCCTCTGAAACATCTGTAGCAGCTTCTGCTGGGGCAGGGATAAAGAGTCCAGGTTGGTGCTGCTGGGTGGGACATAGAGGCTTATCTTCCCAAGGTGGCACTTCCACACTGCCTCAGGAATAACAGATGGCAAAAAAGGAGGGGGACAAATGAGGGGAAAAAGGGGAAGGAGGGAAAAAAGGAGAAAAAAGGAGAGAAGAATAAGGGGGGAAAGGAGGGAGAAAGGGGGGAGAAATTGAGGGGGAAATGAGGGGGTAATTGGGGGGTGGGAAATTAGAGGGGAGGAAATTGGCAGGAAATTGGGGAGGAAAAGCGGGGGAAAAGGGTGATATATTAGTTTATTGAAAAATCAGGTCTTTATTTAGCACAAATAAAAGGCAGTTTTCCAAAAGATCTGTTTGGCATTCTCAGAACCAGCATTTCATGACACGTGACTTTCTACTCTTGCGCAGTTCATTGTGCCTCCCAAAGAGCTGAAATTGTGAGTTAGAGAAACCAGATTTCCATTTTGAAGCAAGGAAGTAATGGAAAAAGAGATCTTAAAAATTTGAAGGGAAAAAAAAATATATTGGCGGTGTCTCATCAAATTTAGAGATTAAATTAAAAGGGTACAAGTTCTGGTCTGTGTCACGTCAGCTCCTGTCACCAGGGCTGTGTTAGAGTGTGGAACATTTAGTGGAAAAGGAGTTCTAGTCTTCTTGGGGAAATCCAGGCTTCACAGGAACATTTTGTAAAGTGGCTTCAGCTCAGGAGGAGCCGCCAGGACCATGAGGTGAGGCAGTAAAATGCAGAGATTTTAGCATAAAAAATATCCTTACTCACAAATTGAGGGTAATAATGACCCAAAATTCAGGCACTGGAAGGTGGCTTTTTTCCTCCAAGTAATTTTCATATTATTTTTATTGTTATTATTAAGATGTAGCCGGGAAAATATAGTTAAGTCTAAAACAGTATTTTCATTACATTTGCTGGTTCAGTTCCTTTGTAATGTTTAGGGCTAAATCCAGCAAATAGCCAAGAAGTGAAGGGTTTTAAAACCATTAAACACATTTTCATAAATTCCATGGAAATCTCTTGATTCTGCTTTGGGATGGAAAGACAAAAGCTTTTGCCACACAATTATGTTCTGTCTGGGCATGAAAATCAGGGAAAGAGCAGAACCATAAAGGCTGCAGGAGAAGGGACAGTTGGTGGATGCCATTCTCACATGAGATGCTCACAGCACATTTCCCAGGAGCAAAACTTCATGGAGTGGGATATTTTCTGTGCTTCTAATAGCTGTAAATTGGGTCTTTCACAGCACCAGGCTCCAAAACTGCAAACAAAACATCCTTTGCATTCCTTGTTTTGATACTGAAACAGCACGAGAGGGTGAAGCCAGCTCCAGGTTCTCTCAAACTGGCCATGACCTTCTCTCCTAATCAGAATCTCAGAATTGTTTAGGTTGGAAAAGCCCTCAAAGATCATCAAGTCCAACAACTCCCCATCCCGGCCAAGGCCTCCACTAACCCATGTCCCCAAGTGCCACATCCACACAGCTTTTAAATCCCTCCAGGGATGAGGACTCCACCCCTGCCCTGAGCAGCTGTGCCAGGGCTGGACAACCCTTTCCATGGAGAAATTTTCCAGGCTCATTCATCATCAGGCAGATGGAAGGTCTGCACACATATTCTGACAGAATCAGAGAAAATGTTGAGGCTTGAAATGAATGTCACTGAGCCTTCCACAAGCACCAAGTTTATTACAGGCCCTGTAATTTCCCAGGATATTGTATTTTCCTCTGGCTAGAGAAAGTCCTGGTACATGAACCAATTTGTCCCTGGGAGCATTAATTGTTTAACATCAGCTCTTAATGAGCTTTCAGCATCAAAACCAACAGTATTCAGCCCCCAGCAGAAATATTCTATTTACAGGAAACACATTTTGCCAGGAGACAGCTCTGAAGGCCCAAATTGTATTTCCTTCAGCCAGTAATTTCCTGAGCTTTCTGAACACGGTGCACAAGGGGATTTTTGTCATTTTCTGCTGGGTTTTGCTGTGGTTGGCCAAAGCCCTGACATCTCCCACCCAAGCGCCAACACATTAGTCCTTCTTCCTGCACAAACTTCTAGGCACCACCAGCAGCTCCAGCACTGGAATTAGATCACAACTGTTCTGTGGCACGTGCACCTAATTCTTTTAAGTATTCTAAATAACCTAAAATCTGAATTAATTCCTGTGCTTCATCTAAAAGTCTTCCATATGGCCGTAGTACTGCAAGTGCAGGTCACAACATCAAACCTCAGCCAAGTGGTGCGTTGGTGAAATCCATATCTCTCTTACTTCGTGGAGAAACAAACAATATAGAGCAACATTTGATGGTTGGACTTGATGATTTTAAAGGTCTTTTTCAACCTTAAAGATTCTGTGATTATAATATCTATTGTCTTGAGATATCAAGCTACTAAAGTACCACCTTTCATAGAATCATGGAATGGTTTGGATTGGAAGGGACCTTAAAGACCATCCAAGTCCCACCCCTTGCACAAGCAGGGACACCTTTCAGTAGCCCAGATTGCTCCAAGACCCATCCAACCTGGCCCTGGACACTTCCAGGGATGGGGAACCCACAGTTTCTCTGGGCAACCTGTACCAGGGCCTCCCCACCCTCACAGGGAAGAATTCCTTCCCAGTATCCCATCTAACCCTGTCCTCTGGCAGTGGGAAGCCATTCCCCTTTCTGTCTAAAAGCCCTGGTAAACCTAAGGTAACACAGGTCTGGATTTGCAGTTGAGGTCTGGTGCAAAACCATGATTTAATCTGAGACTTGAGCAGAACAGATGAAATCAGGCTCCCGGTGACGCACGACAGCAATTCTCTGCTTCAACCTCATGTTCCTATTTCATATTTTGCTGCTCCCAAAGGCCTATTGTGTTCTATTTATGCTTTAAAAATTAAGGTGGAGGTTTCACTTATATGAAACTACATCTTTCCCTCCCACCATGCTGGTTTTCTCTTTACCCGGTCTCCTTCACACACCCTGTCAGCTGCTTCCACATGCAGATCCAGTTCTTCCCTGGAGCTGGGAAAAACTTTTCAGGTGCAGCTCTTTCATTTGGTAAAAACCATTTGGGGCAGGCAAAGCTGTTTAAAAATTCAAATTAGGTTTTCAAAATAGTTTTCTAGCTAAGGAATTCAAAAACATTTCCTGAAAGACAGAAGTTTGTTCACAGCGAGACTGGAAATGAATTCTGGATGAAAGTTAAATGAGGGTAAAAAAGACACCTTTTAAGACAAACCATGTTTTGAAAATTACCATTTCAGGGGATGAATTTGTGTTGTATTTGATCTGAAGTTAATGAGGTCTGCTTAGGTATCCCACTGCCAAAGAATCACAGAATTATTGAGGTTGGAAAAGACTTTCAAGATCATCAAACCCACCCCGTGCCCAACCCCCACCTTGTCACCCAGCCCAGAGCACTGAGTGCCACCTCCAGTCCTTCCTTGGACACCTCCAGGGATGGGGACTCCACCACCTCCCTGGGCAGCCCCTTCCAATGCCTGAACACCCTTTCCAGGAAGAAATTCCTCCTAATGTCCAACCTGTCTCTCCCCTGGCACAGCTTGGGGCCATTTCCTCTCATCCTGTCCCTTGTTCCCTGGCAGCAGAGCCCGACCCCCATCTGGCTCCCCCCTCCAGTCAGGGAGTTGCAGAGAGTGAGAAGGTCCCCCCTGAGCCTCCTTTTCTCCAGGCTGAGCCCCCCCAGCTCCCTCAGCTGCTCCTGATGCTCCAGACCCTTCCCCAGCTCCTTTCCCTTCCCTGGCCATGCTCCAGCCCCTCAATGTCTCTCCTGTCTGAGGGTCCCAGAACTGCCCCCAGGATTGGAGGTGCCCCAGCAGTGCCAGCACAGGGACAGTCCCTGCCCGGGCCTGCCCATGGCAGAGGAGTGGAACTAGATGAGCTTAAATTCCCTACAAACCCAAACCAGTCTGATCTGAGTCTCCTTTTGCTGTTGGGAGCCTTTCAGAGGGCAGGAGAGAGAGAATCTGAAGGAGGATGGGGAGGTGTGACCTGCTCTTGTACTCTAAAGGCATTTGATAAAGTTCCTGGTGCAGAGGAAACACAGTTACCACAGGGTGAACGATAAAGTCTTGTCAGGGATTAAAACAAGTTAAGGGATAGGAAAGGGAATGGAAATAAATGGCCAATTCTCTGTGTGGAGAAAGGTTAATGGGGTAGTGCCCTGGGGATCACTCTGCAGGCTGCTGGTTTGCAATATATTCATTAAGAGCCTGCAGGAGGTGGGGAACAGCAAGGCAGCAACACTGACAGAATTGTTTTAGGTCAGTAGAGAGCAGGGGAGGCTGGGAAGGAGCAACAGCAGCACTTGGATCCATCCTGAGGGACTCCAGCTCTGCCCCTCCAACACAGGGTGGGCTCAGAGCCAACAGGCCTGTAATAACTGACTCAATGCTCTGATATTATGCCATAAATCTGATATAATGCCTTATATTTACTAAGGTCCAGGAATAATCAAAATGGTCACTGAAAGAAAAACCACACGAAGAAAACACAGAATTGTTAAGGAAAGACCTCTAAGATCATTGAGTTCAACCATCAACCCAGCACCAAATATTATACAAAACTTCTAGATTCTACAAGAAATTCCCTCTCATTTCTCACTTTCAGTACAAACTTAGGTTATTTGCCACGATTTGTTTTATATTTGCATTTTCTTGCTGTGCCATCATCATTCAGGATGTCAGCAAAGTGCCCAAGTTGCTTATATTCAGTTTAAAATTGGCAGAGAATAATTAAGATGACATGGTTCATTCCATAATGATGTTGCAATTTCATCTTCTATGACACTAATATTCTATAATCTGCTTTTTTGGGTGCTTTCAGAGGCTGAGTGTGTGCACAGAATGATGACACTGCTCTGCTGCTGCAGGAATTACATTGGGAAGAGCTTCCCAACACAACACCACCACCACTGCATCACCAACCATCACAGCACTGCCATCAAAGCCAGAATATAAAATAATAATAATTTTTTCACTAATTTTCCTATGAAAGACAGCTGGAAATAGCTGTGGACACAAAGACAGAAAATTCTACATATATCTACATGTTCTCAAAGCCACAAGCACAATCCTTCCTCTCCACATCTTTCAAAATTGTGGAATCCCAGACTGGTTTGGGCTGGAAGGGAACTTAAAGCCCATCTCATTCCACCCCTACCCTGGGCAGGGACAATATGTACATAATGTTATAACTGTTCTAATTCTTAATTCTGATGTGGTTTCCGTGCAAAGGGAAACACCAGGTGACTTTTGCCCTCTGCAGATGTAAGAAATCACTTCCCACCATGTTTTTCCCACTAAACATCATCCCTATTTCCAGTGGTAATGGCATTAACACGTTTTACAAGACACTGGTGAAAGTGAAGATGCTGCTCTGAACTCCCCAAACCCCTCTGCTCCTCCCGTGCATAGAAGGCTCCATCTAGTGTCACACAAGCGTATTCCCAGGAAAAGGATGAAAGTGGGAAAAAAGCCAGTTGATAATAATTGCTGTAGATTTTTGTCCTGGCAAAATAACTGGATCTTCCTACCGTGCTTTGCTGTCCACGGAACCTCCATCCCAAACCAGGTAAAGACCAGACCTTCCATTCTAACTGTGGACAAAGGCCTGGAGGGACAGGACAATGGGAAATACCTTCTCACTGCCAGAGGGCAGGGTTGGATGGGATATTAGGAAGGAATTCTTGGCTGGGAGGGTGGGGAGGCCCTGGCACAGGTTGCCCAGAGAAGCTGTGGCTGCCCCATCCCTGGAAGTGTCCAAGGCCAGGTTGGACAGGGTTTGGAGCAACCTGGGCTAGTGGAAGATGTCCCTGCCCATGGCAGGGGGTGGGACTGGGTGGGCTTTAAGGTCGTTTCCAACTCAAACCAGTCTGGGATTCTATAATGACCCACGTGTTGCCATTGCTTAATTACACCAAAATCTGCCTGTAACCAGTAGTGGATTGAAATCCAACAGAATTCTGTAGAAAACCAGGATCATCGTGTGCAGTGCTGGGCAGCCAGACTGGCATCCCAAAAGTCCCAGGTTAAGGCAGCTCAGCTGAGGGATCATCCCAGACACTGAGCAGACACAAATGCTACTGACTCTGCCATGAGCTTGAACATCCCTTGGCTCAGCTGAGAGTTTCACACTTCCTGACAGCTCCAGTCTGCCCTGTGCTGGGATTCCTCATTTAAACCCAATCCTTCAAGTTGCAGGAAAACCTCTCCTGCCTGTCCCTCCTTTGGAGGTACTGCTGGAAGTCCAGAGCCACTCCACCAGCTGGGACACTGCTCCTATGAGGGCTCACCCAGGTCATGCTCAGGGTGCAGCACCCCTCAAGAACATCCAGATTTACCAGTATATGCATCTGCTATCATTATTATTATTGTTGTTGTTGTTGTTACTACCCAGCATTTGAGCTAAAAAACAGCTGACAAGTCCAACTTTCCCTTTGTGAACAGCGACCAACAAATTAAGCTTTAAACTTTAAAAAACAAACAAAAAACCAAACCAACAACCAACCAACCAACCAACCAACCAACCAAAAAACCAACAAAAAAACCCCCCAAAACAAACCAGAAAAACAAACAAAAAACCCCACACCATATAGGCACTTCTGAGAGTCCATGCTGAGCCTGGTGGATGCAGAACTAAGGAGCCCCCACCCCACACTCCCCTCCTTTTCCATGTTATCCCACCTCCAGCATCCCCCACCCCATGTCCCCACACTATCCCCTCCAAGCCCCCTGTTATCCTACCCCATACCATCCACAGCCCACACCCCTTGTTATCCTGCCCCGTGTTCCTCATTATCCTGCCAAGCCCCCACACAGCATCCCAAGCCCCAGCATCCCGTTATCCCATCCCGCAGCACTCTCAGCCCCATGCTCGCCGATATCCCGTCCTGCAGCATCTCCAGCCCCACGCATCCCGTTATCCCTCATTTTCCTCCCGTGGCCCCCGTTATTCCCCATCCTCCCCGCAGCACCCCCAGCCCCACACATCCCCCCGGCCCGTGATCCCGTGTATCCCGCCCCGCAGCATTCCCAGCCCGTTATCCCGCTCCGCGGTGCGCAGTGCCGCCCCGTGGCCATCCGCGGTACTGCCGCCTGCAGCAAAATTCCCCAAAGGTGGGATTTTCCCTCAAATCCCGGATTTTCCACACCCTGCCCGGGCTGCGCAGCCCTCGCGTTCCTGGACGTTCAGCTCGGAACGAAGACTCGTCATTATTTACCGCACTGGGGCAGAGCAGGGGGTTCCCCTCCAGAGCACAGAGGAAGCTCCTCGACGTAATTCCAGAACTTCCCTATTTTCCTAGTTTGACATATTCACCTCTGGATGATTCTGGCTGCAGGACTGACTGGGCACAAACAGTTCTTGCACAGGAGAAAACACTTCACACACACACACACCCCTACATGACAGAGAACAGAAAACATGACATGGCAGAAGGAATTGCAGACCCTGAACCAACAGTGGGATTAAGTTTTTAGGTAAAGGACGTAAGGACTGTGCCAACGTCTCCTCTCTCCTTAATTTCTTTAGCCCACTTCCAAGTGTTTCCCAGGCTTGGAAGAGGATTCTGCTGTGCTGCCCACACACATCAGGACAGAGCAGATAAATCTGGACCGAGGAAAGGACAGTGACCTCCCCTGAGTGACCCCAGACAGGGTCTGGACTCTGCTCTTCACTCCTGCAGTGGTAGAGCAGGACACACGTACTTGGGGAAGATGGGAAAGTCACTGGCATGAGCCAAAGCCAGGTTCTTTAAACTCACATTCACTCATTGCCCTTCAAAAAGCTCCAGAGTCTCATCTGAACCAGTTCCCTGGAACTACAACTTGAGGAAGAGTCACTGTTTCCTCCACTTCTGTCTCAGCCCCATGAAACGAGATCCTGATAACTTCCCCTGAAATCCTCCCCTAACTAAAATCATTAACTGAACCCAATTTCTCCCTGGCCTGTCAGAAGCCTTTAACCAACATTCACATATAGCCACGTTAATTTTTAATTTGAAACTAATACTGCATCAGCTGCCTCGGCCAGATGACACTTAACTTTAAAAACTGGAATACTTCCATAGTGTTTTGAAGGTACTTCTTATACCAGCAGAGAGGAGGTGACAGAGGTGAAGTTATTAAATATATTTACTACCACACAGTGGTTAATCACTGAGGACAGAGCTCCCAAGGCAGCCTGTTCCCCTCTTGATCATCTTCATGATTAGTTTGGGGTTTTTTACTCATATTAAAGTGCAGGGAAAAATATAATCTGACTGAAATCTTAGGACAAGCAAGGAAAAGAAAGCAAAAGAGAAAAATACAAATAAGCAGGACGTAAGTTATGTTAACTGCACCCAAACACTGATGTCAAGTACTCCACCAGTGAAAAGGAACAAGTTTAGCAGCTGTAAAAGCTCGGGACATCACTCACCTCTTCACCTGGAGGACTGCAGCTCCCACACTCCATTGCCTTTTCCTCCTTCTGAGCAAAACCTCCATTTTTCCTTGGATGTGTCCCAGCACAGCTCCCAGCGCTCCCCACACTCAGCCTGAGAGCTCTGGGAACACCCTCTGACTTTATTGCCCAAATCATTCTGATTTATAGAAAAACAGCTCAGAATTCAGCCTGCACTTCTCCACAGGGCAGAGGAGTGACTTTGGAAGAGCACCAGGAAGGATTTGCAGGAGGCAAGGTGTGTGTGCACCTGGAAAGGTGCAATGAACACCAGCACCTGCCCTGGTTACAGGTGCCAACCACAGAACTCCCACTGCCCCTCCTGTCCCTCATTAATTAATCCACCTCATCATCTCATTACAGCTGCCAATAAACCAGTCTCTTCCAGATAAAGCAATTTTTCCCCTTAGTATCAGCCTATTCCAGAGGCAGTGGGACAACATTTCTACAGAGTTATCCCTGTGCAGTCCCAGGTTGCTCCAAGCCCTGTCCACCCTGGCCTTGGAAACTTCCAGGGATGGGGCAGCCACAACTTCTCTGGGCAACCTGTGCCAGGGCCTCCCCACCCTCACAGGGAACAATTTCTTCCTAATATCCAGTACTGGAAGAATATATAAAAATACAAATCGTCAGAGAATAAACTGTTACTCCCCTTTGCTCTCCTGCATATCTATAAATCCATCAACAGGACTCCATAAACATCAAGTAAATTCCACTGCAGTGAATTCTGAAGGAAAACTATTGCAGAGAAAACAGCATTTGGTATTTAGGACTTAATTAAAGCTTCTATCTCCTAATTTCACCACAGGGATGTTATGTTTTGATATAATTTATTATTTATTTTCCCACTGACAACTGCCTGGATGCACTTGCAATTCACTTGGAAACATGAATTAAGGCTTGTTTGCATGAGAGGGACAATTTTATAGCGATTAAAACTGATTTTAAAGTTATAACATATCCTATTTTACAGTAATTACTAAGGTTAATCCTAGAAAATTGATACCTCAATCAAATATCAATCACCAGGAATCCTGTAACACATGTAGTACCTTCTTACCTGCAGCCAACCTTTCCCAGTCTGGGATTAGGGTCAATACCAGTCTTGCTTTAGGTTCTAAGACTTAGATTGTATTTAGAATTTAAGTAGCAACGCCCCAAACTTGCTTCCAAAACCTTCCCAGCTCCTCCCTAAAACTCTGCACCACCTCACTCAGGCCTCTTTTTCTGGGCACACTCAGCAGTGTCTCTCCTGACCCCTCCTGACAAGGAGCAACTTCCCAGGGGAGTTTCTGGCCACGATCCTGATGCACACTCAGGTATTCAAACAAGGACTAAAACCAAAATCCTCTGAATCCAGCAGTGAAGGATTCCTGTATTCCCAAAGTCACAATCCAGGAACCAAATCTTTCCATCTCACTGAAGGATCACTGAGGATGCACCAACAGTGGCCTAATCACTGTTTATTGGCTCATTTAAACACGCCCAAAAACCATGTTAGAACAGGCTGAACACCTCAAATTAGCAATTACTGTGGCTGCTTAATGAAGATGCAGTGTATAGAGCAGGAACTTGTTAATAACTTCCTAATGCTGCACTGGATGAAGGCTTCAATTGTATTTTTCTTGCTCACTAGACACGAAAACAATTAAGAGGGACAGGAAATTATGATGCTCCATAACATTGTCCATTAATATTCTCCTAATGAGAGCTGAGCCCCAAAAAAACCAGTTGCAATTTAGTCTTATACAGTTCTAGGGTGGAGAGTGAAGTCATCACTCAATTCTTAAACATCCAAACGGAAATAATACACAGAAAGTCCCAACACGCAAAATTCTGGAGCATCAGATTTTAATTGACATTTTTGTCTCTCCAGTTAAAACACATTTTTAAATGTGGTGAAATACAGAGAGTATTTATTTACTATCTTTCTGTACTCCTGATATTCCACAGGGCTAAGTTGTATATTGCTCCAATAGAATCCCTAAATGAGTAATTGTTCCAAGGATTTCTCTTCCCACTGATGTCCTTCCCCATTAATTTTCTCCCTTCAGCACAGGCAGCAATTCACCACTTTCCTTCAGCTCCTGTAAAGAAATAAATACAGCAATTATGGACATTTTGTGATTATGCCAACAGAATTTCACCAGGGAATGGTGATGGATAAGGAAATAACTCCCTGACTAGGAAGGGAATGCATTGATGACTCACTAGAGGTCCCTCTTGGCCAAGATACTGAGGTTTATAATGTTGTATTTAAATCCTATTTTGTGTCTGTTTAGTAAGAGAGGCAAAATATTTAGTGGAAAGGTAAACCTTCAAAAGAAGTGGTTGTTATCAACCTGATATTTCCTCCTGGATGTAATTCCAGATTCTCCTCCTAGATGTAACTCCAGATATATTTCAGGCATCCACAAAATTTTACAACATCTGAAAGGCCTCCCAAAAGTGAAAAATTACCATCCACTGATAAATTATGTTCCTCCTACCTATCAAAACCAACAAGACAATAAGATATTTTAAGGATTCTGAATAAGAGGTACTTGCCCATATTATCTCGATGATTGAAATTCAAATTAGAAGGCTGTTAACTTGTTAAAGAGCTACATAACACCAGGAAACAGTTTTAAAATAACATGGAATATATATTCTTTTCCCTCATCTCAAGAGGAACAGCTGTCTGTTTTATTCCATATTATGCTGCATTAAAAAATGCAATTTAAAACACTTACAACACTCATCCACCCATAGTGTGAATTAATACAGCCCAAAGATGCAAATAGACAAATTATATTTAAATACCAGGGAGAGAATTTTGCAGCATCTCCCAATGCCCAAGACTCTACTTACTGATCACTGAAAAAGCCCCCACACTCGTTAAATAAATAGAATTATCTATACAATTTAAGCAATACCCACACTTGTTAAATAAATAAAATTAATCCATAAAATTTAAGTCATATCAGTATTTTTTAGAATTAAATGAGATTTATTGATTGTGCCTTCCCAGGAGCTACAATGTCCATGGAATTGGCTATAAACCATCCAGACAGGAATGGGCTCAGGAGTATTTTGGATTGAGAACTCTGGGCCTGCTGTGTTACAAAAATCAACAACCAGAGGAGGAGATGCAGATCTATTTTTGTTGCTCCGGGGGCTGTTCAAACAACTGCAATAAACTTTGATTTTCTTCCAGGAATGAGACTGTTTGCAAGGAAAAATAAGTCTCACCCACTCGGTT
Source organism: Manacus vitellinus (assembly GCF_001715985.3). Classification (NCBI taxonomy): domain Eukaryota; kingdom Metazoa; phylum Chordata; class Aves; order Passeriformes; family Pipridae; genus Manacus; species Manacus vitellinus. The sequence continues at coordinate 1,138,870 of NW_021940541.1, forward strand.
TGAGAAAAAAGCAATGTCAGAAGTAAAACTAAGGAAGAGAAACCTGTAAAAATGGGTTTTACAGTAACTGAGTGTTGTCAAGGAAATACATCCCACAGCTAAATGGGAATGTTGGAGATTTAAAGCTCCTTTCCCTGGGTGTGAGCTCAGAGGAATCACAGGAAAAGCATCCAGGTCATCTGGGGTCAAGATTTGAGGCCACCATAGCAACTTCTGTAGGTTATGGGCAGAAAAAAAATCCTATTATTTGGAATAAAAACTCTATTTAATCTCCAACTTCTCCCATTCTTACCTTCACAATGTCCAACCCTCCAACCAGTTCTCCTTTCACGTAGAGCTGGGGGTACGTGGGCCAGTTGGAAAAGGTTTTTAATCCTTGTCTCACCTAAAAAAAAAAAATAAATACATCTGAAATGTAAATTTCTCCTTTAAAAATGCAAATTTAGGTTTTTCTCCAAAGCTCCAGGGAAATCCTCAGTGATGGAGAAGCTTCATTACCTCTTCGTCTTCCAGGATGTCAAAGGTCTCGTAGTCAATGCTAGAAAAAGGAAAAGAAATTCATTATTCAGTGTGGAGTTTGGAAAAATTCTCAAAGAAACAAAAATCCTCAAAAATTCTAGAAAACCCCTGACAATTCTCAAAAAAACCCCCTCACAATTCTCAAAAACCCTTCACAATTCTCAAAAGCCCTTCACAATTCTCAAAAAAACCCGTCACGGTTCTCCAAAACACTCTCTCAAAATTCTCAATAATGGGTATATTTACAGGCCAGCTTCCAAATTACTCAGATATAACAGGTATTAGGAGGAAAAATCTCAATGCCAACTCTTATGCCAAGAACTGCAATGTAGAAAAATGCCTAATTTTATAAGAAACTCTTTAAAATGCACGGATGATACAATAAAAAATTAAGCCACGTATCTTAGGCTCTAACAGGCCACCATGTGTTCAAATTAATTCTGCTCACTATTAGCTTAAAAAAAATTAAAATAAAAAAAGACACACAAACTTCGGAGGTTTTTATTAAATAATCGACCAGCTGCAGCTCTTTCACCACCTTCAGAAAGTGCTTGTGTAAAACACAATAACCAAACTGCTGTGTAAATTTAATTTCTGGTTGATTCTTGTATGAATTTTGATGTGCAATCCCTAATTTTCTAAGAACTAGCACTTTTCAAGGATGTGGAATCCTGCAAGTGGAAAAGGACAATGATTTTAGTAACTGCTGTTTATTTTTGAGTTGTATATTGATATATAGTTATTTATTATCTCCACAAGCCCATCCTAACACCCAATAATGAATTCAACTACTTTAAAATACTATTTAAAAATAGAAACTTACATCTGGGGAACTATTCCACCAGTATTTTCTAACCTCTTGATTTATAATATGCAGTTTTTAAACCAAAACTGCTTCCCAAGTTCAGTAAAAAACAGTTACTTACCCAGTGTTATTCATAATTTCTATAATTTGCTTGCTGAAGCCACATTTTGCCATCTAAAATATAAAACATGCATTAAAATATAGATCTGTTGTGTTTAATCCACAAAATTCCAAATCCTCAGCTATTCCCAATTTATTGCTGGATAAGCCACTCCAGTTAATCTCTTTTTCATCCTTTATATCCTGCCTTATGTGGATTTAGAAAATAAATGTGCTTTACTTTGAGACATCAATACCCTTTACTTGCCATTCCAATAAACTACAACTAATACACAGCTGCTGAGTACAGCAGTTCCCAATTAAAATTAATTAATAATTAATATCTACTGTAAACTCCTCACATTGGCAGTATATGGACAAAAAAACCCAGTATTTTTTTTAGACACTGAATTTATATTCAGCAATAATAAAAAACAGGGACTGTTCTATGGCTTGAAAAAGTACCAAATAAAAGGACAAAAAACTAAGTTTCCAGCACTATTACCTTGAATTAACAAAAAATGAGGTAACTGTCACTGTTTAAAAAAAATATAATATATTCTGAAAGATTTTATCTCACCTGTTTGTTTCCCTTCATAAAGAGCATCACAGGAGCTTTGTTTATCAAGGATTTAAGCCTAGGGAAAGCAGGAAAAAAGATATAAAATAGCTTGGTTATTATCCCAAAGTTTGTTGTCAGAGGAAAACAACGTGTAAAAACAAAATAAAATTGAGAATTCCAGACTGGTTTGGGTTGGGAGGGGCCTTCCAGCCTATCCCATTCCAGGACCAGTCTGCTAAAAAACTTGATAAAAACTTCACACTCCCGTTCCACAGGTGCTCCTGCTGCTCCTTAGGGAGACATTTAACAACTTTAATTACTAAAACACTTTAGGGAAGCAGAAGGCATTCCCCATTGCCTGATTTCCCCCACAAGATTGAGCAAGGCAAAAAATTATGGATAAATTCAACCAAGTTGCTGCTTACACAAGTTAGGTCAAAAACTATCACACAAAAAAATGTCTAATTTCATGAAAAACTCCTTATAATGCACAGAAGGGGGCTAAAAGACTTTCTAAAGTAAGTTTTTAAAGGCCATCTTGAGACAATCTCATCTCTATCTCTAAAACTCAAATTGTGAAAGGCAGTGATTGGGTTTTGTGGCCTCAGTGAAACACTTTACAAGTGGATTACCAAAAAAAAAGGAATAAATTAATAAATCCACAGCTGTGGAAGCGTTAATTATCACCACATTGAAATGGAATGTATTAAATTATTTCTTCACTGCACTGAGAAGGCAAAAGCACCTGGAGGAGTCACATCCAGAGCACAGTAAAACCTGGAATCTGTGCTGACACATTTGCCTTCCGGGTACAGTCCACCTTCTTGGAAAACATCCTCTTTGCATGTCTTAATGGCACTATTCCCATAAAAATTAGGGAAAAAAAGCCACATCTAAGAGCAACTTGGGCAGCAGAGTGACTGATATCCAGATGTCAGATATCCAGAGCCTGGAATTCTGGGAGTGGATCTTCATATGGGGAGGTTAAAGGAGGACAAATTGGCATCCAGATGCTCCATCCAAGTCAGGAATCAACAGAATTCCCGCTGCTGCAGCACATATTTGTGTTGCCAAGGTGAAAGAAAACAGGAACTGAAGGACACGAGTAAACAAGGAAAATGAGGAGACAAGAGCAGGGATTCTCTCCAGTGACATCAGAGGTCTATGACAAATAAAGCTGATAAAAGCTACTCATGTTTAAAAGACGATTTTTCCAGTTATCTCTAAAGAATAAATTCTCAAAAGAGACACAAGAAGGAATCTCTGTATTCCTGCTACAAGTAAAAATGAAACACATATATAACTAAAGACTATTGGGTCACTACAACTTTATATTAAGTGACTGACGGATAAAAACCAGAATATTTGAAACAACTGAAGAGTTCTGTAAGTAAGTTCTTGATGCAGTTTTGATAAAATCAAAGAGCAAGAATTTATATGAGGCTTTTCCCTATGCAAACAAACTTAAAGGAAACCTCAAAAATAGATACCCTGCAAAATTCCTCCCACCTGTCCTCCAACTTCTGGGCCTTGGGACAGATCGTGTCCAGCTCTCCAGACGCCTCAAGTTCCTAGGGAAATTGGGAAGGAAAAGGACATGTAAAAAGCATGAAAAACATGCTCTGACAACCAAAAATACTCAGAAAATCCCAGTTTCTTACCTTGATAATATCCAGCCCCCCTATGAGCTCTCCATTCACGTAGAGCTGAGGGTAAGTTGGCCAATTCGAGTAAGTTTTGAGTCCCTGACGAACTTCTTCATCAGAAAATATGTCAAAGCTGCTGAAGGAAACACCATGTTTGTTCAGGATCTCCACTATTTGCTTGCTGAAACCTGCAGAGACAGAAACAGGAATTAAACAGGATTTTAAACAAAGCATTCCCACGCCTGTGTTAAACTTTATTCAGTTAAAAACCATGATATTTCTAGATAGTAAGTTCAAAACAGCTCTAGTTGTTCTTCTTTGCTCTATCAATATCCTCAAATATTATAAATGGGAAAAAAAATTTATTACTGTTAGTTGATTTATTACTTATCACTAGTTTAACTTAAAACCTGACTTTTATGTTTTCTACTGTTTTGCTTTAGGAGCATCCTTTCCTACTTTGTGATAAAAGGCAAATTCCTTTTTAAATTTTTTATGTTCTCCTGAGTACTTAATATTATTTTACTCCCCTTGTGACACTTTCATATGATGTTTTGTTTCCCTTAATGACAGATTTTCTTATGTCATGCCCACAGCAGGATATTAAGCACTGAATATTATGATTTTACAACCAGATTTTATATGTTTAGCAGTAGCCAATTGGAGAAGAAAAGTTTCTCCCTTTTGTAACTAAGCATCTTTTTCCCAAGAAAATCATCACATTATTTGTAAAAAGTTGTAGGTATGAAAATTTTATTATTATGGAATTTACAGTCATCTTTTTACACCTCCCAGACAACACAATCCCATCGTTTGCAAAAAGGATCCGGGAGAATTTGCCCATAAATCAATGTGATAATAAGGTTTTATATCTTTGCCAACTCATTCTGGTTTGCATTCAAACACCCTTGCAATCCTACCAATTCCCTCAAAGAATTCCAACAAATGCTGTGCAGACAAATGAAAACCTCTATACAAATATTAAATAAAAAAAGGGGGGAAAGGCAATGCTTAAAGGCTTTAATAAAAGAATAAAAACCCAAGGTTTAAATGAGGGAAAAAACGGAAGTGGCAGAACAGAATAACCTTTGATTTCAGCTCTTAGCTTTGAAATATGGGGTTTTATTGCAGTTTTCAAGTGTAATTTCTTGAGATATGAAGCAGCAGTTTTTATACTTGTGGCATCCAAGTTGCTTTTCTTTGCACGACTGAAGTGTTGAGTTCATGTACAGCCTGAAGTCAAACAGATCCTGGAATTTCTCCTACATCTGGGAGTTCATTAATAAACAGCTAAAGGCTGATTGCTGCTGGTTATTCCAATATATTAACTCATTTCTACTGTAAGGAACTGGGGAGGGGAAAAAACCCCAGCTTTATTTTAGCTGTAGGCAATTCCATGCAAACCAGAAAGACTGACTGGTTGGGGCTCATTTGGAAGAGCTGTGTTTAGGGATAAAGTGCCCAAACAGTTTCACTTCCATAACAAAAGGGAATTTAGGTAGAATTTCTGAAGAAGTGTCTGACAAGGAATAATTAAACTGCTGACAAAATGGTTTAAGTGTTATCTGTGTGATCACAGATTCCACAGCAATAAAAACACCCTGAACAAATTATTGATGGAGGAAATAAATAAATACTGCCAAATAAATGCCAATACCACCAAATAAATGCCAACACCACCAAATAAATACCAATACTGCCAAATACATACCAAGACTACCAAATAAATCCACTGAAATAATACAGCACCTGTAGCAACCACATACAAGTGTCAGTAAACACACATCTGAGGGAACAAACCATACTCCAATCTCTGCTCAGCTGGTTTTTCCAAGGAAAAAAATATGAAAAACTACAATAAAATCCCAAAATTCCTGCTGGATAAGGTCTCCTTCACTTGCCAACTGAACCAAAGAGTCCACCAAGTCTTATTTGTATCAAAATAGATACAAATTAAAAATAGCTTCACCTTTAAACAAGCCTGACTCCTGTATTTAATTCTATTTTTATTACTTCTACTATTGATAAAACAGATCCAGATCATCACTGACGAAATTTTAAATTATCTTCACCTTGAAAAAGATGAAAATGTTGACAAAATGTTTAATTACCTGCCCCTTGAAATAGATTTTGTCTTTTTTAAGAAATTTAATGGACCCAACTAACATTTCCCAACTACTGCCAGAAACCAGAACATCAGCCTAAGGCAGCACAATATCTACCTGTAAATTAAGAGCTGGCAATTCAAATAATTTCATGTGTTCAGTCCATCTTAATACATACTTCTATTTAGGTAAGCACCTCCTGTGCACTTTTCCTGGGGTACCAGCAAACTGAGAGCTTGAAGAAATATCTGAATAACCACAAATTTTAGACACCCCAAAAGTTCTCAGAAATCCCAGAAGCTCATCAGAGCCTACTACAGAACAAGCCAAACTTTCCATTCCTAGAAAATTATCTATAATTTCCCGTTATATGGAACTTCTACACAGCTACAACCGCATTGTTACATGATACAAATGCAGAATTATCTACAGAGAAAAAGATGGAACTTCATCAGCTCTTCACAGGAAGATATAGACTGTTATCACTCCAAAGCACCTGATTCAACCCCAGTGTCAACCCCAATAGGCCCATCCAGCAGTTCAACCACTGTGGCCTCTCCTCTCAGCTACTTTATTTGCCAAGCATTGCTCCTGAATCAAAGCCACCTGAAATTAAGGAAAATACTCCTATATTCACTCTAGGGACTCAGCTTCTCAATTCCAACAACTACATAACAGCAGAGGTTTCCTAGTAATTAAAAATTTTGTCTTTTGACATTTGTTCCTGAGCTTTTCATGTAGATCAACACTTTAAGTTAGTCAGAAACTGAGCACTAAACCATCAGCAAGAGTTAAGAGAACGAGGTTTAAGAAAAAACATTTCCACTGAGGGAGAAACACACAGAATCATGGAGTGGTTTGGGTGGGAAGGGACCTTAAAGCTCATCCAGTGCCACCCCCTGCCATGGGCAGGGACACCTTCCACTATCCCAGGTTGCTTCAAGCCCCACCCATGCCATGAATAAACACAGGAAAACTGTCCCGGTTCAAGGATAACACTGCACATCCCATATTCTTTAGGAAGCTTCTAATCTGAGACTCCATTTCCACAATTTAACTGAGGGAATAACAATTCTCCAGCTGCATTACAGCAACACGAAAATCCTCCCATTAACAGGTGAACAAGGCACTGTTGGGGCGTATCTCCCCGACCTCCATAAATCCGACAAATGCTGCCAAACCGGACACAAACTCCAGGAATTCCTCACCACAGCGAGGTTCTTTGGGAGAGCCCTTCATGAAGAGCATGCAAGGGGCAGCATTGATGAGCTTCTTCAGACGTGCATTGAGATCCTCCTTGGCGCTGTCGCTGGAGGAGGGAGACAGGGACGTGCCGGATATGTGGCGCTGCACCTTCTTGGTCAGCTCGGGGGCATGGGCACCATCCAGCCTGTCCACTTTCTGGGAATTCTGAAGGAACCAAAGCACAGGCTCGGGTTAAAGGACTCAATTCAGAATTTGTACTGTCATAAAAACAGAGTAAACCCATTATATAAAGTATAGATTTGCACATGCAGGGGGGGTTTAGGGTCTGGAGTTCCCAGGCTCGTACCCTTTTGTTGTCTGGCTGGTCTTAATGGCAGCAAATTTGCTATTAGAAATATACTGGTAAAGAAAATATTATGAGTTTTATTATCACAGGAAAATGCAACCCAAACATATTTGTTATTTGTATTATTACTTTATTTACTTGGCTTTTTGCCATGTTGTAGAACTACAAGACGACATGGAAATACGACTGTGAAATTTTTGACCCATTACAACTACTATTAAAAAAAAAATACCAAAAACACAACAACAACAACAACAAAAACCCCCACACAAAATAAAAAAATAATAATTAATAAATAAATAAAAATGCATGAATTCCAAACCAGTTAAGGAAGCTCTGAAATATTACATCTAGAGTGCAAAAATAATTTCTATCTACTTTTTTAGGTTCCACTAGATAGACTTCAATCTGATACAGAAGTGTTCCCTCACTGAGAAAGTTCTTAATGTTCTGGGAGCAGTATTATAAAAGTATACATATTAAGGGCCCACATGGAATCCAGTTTCTCTTAAATCCTTTTTCCCTTAAACAAATTTTCTCTTAAACCCATTTTCTCTTACCTTAAAGAACAAAAACGTTGGAACAGAACTAATTCCATATTTTTCAGATACTTCAGGCACAGCTTCAGCTTCCAACTAAAAACCAAAGCAAAAAACACCAGATTATTTTCCTAATCTTCTTTCAAGTTTCACTGTGGGTGTCAATGCTGTCTGGAATGTTCTTCTGGGCATTTTCTACATTTAAACAGGGTCTGATGCTGAAGTTGGGGAGACATTTGCATTTAAATGAGACTCTCTGTGCTGGGTGTCTCCCCCTGAACCTCGGCGGTGTCAAAACAGGTTCAGAGGTTTTTATTTTGTTGCACATTCCAAGAGGCGCCCGGAGGCTGCGAATAAAATTTTTTGGTGCACTCGTGACCCTGTAAATTTTCAATCCTGTGCAGCTCCCACTATATTGAAATCCATAAATCACTGACCCAGCCATGTCACCTCACGGGGCGGGAGTTGTGCCCACAGCAATCCCGGCTCTTGGCTCTATTGACTCATTCCGGGGCTCTACATCACCACTGACATTTGCAGCCTCCTGCAAATTAGCCAGGAAAAAGGAGGGGTTCTTCCCCACTAAACTTTATTTTTAACTCCTGCACGGCTGCTGAGTGGCAAACTTGAGCTTATTGCTTCCAGTTTCATCCAGCATTCAGTGCACAACTTGAAATTATGTAATGTAGTAATTTGCTATGAAAGTATGTCTTAACTCAAATTTTGAGCTGCTCCAGCTCTACAGGCTCTTAATGAGCCCACTAATGACAGAAGCAAACCAGTAAAATCAAAACTGAAAGCCCAAGCCTCACATCCTCTTGTGTAAATCAATGCTCCAATTGAGAAACTAAAGCTAGAAATTGAAAGCTTATATTCAATTGAAACTAAATTAAAAGAGAATAGATAATTCCAATTACCTATTCTCTTTCCAGTGGCATATGATGACTTCTACATTTAAAATTAATTTTCTTTCCCAGTAAAACTTCCTGTTTGGATACTTCTATATATTTATTATATTTAATTTTTATATATATTTATATTTATTTAGAGATAATTCCATTCAGAACAGATTTAATTTCATATTTCAGTAACCTGCTTTTACTGGTACAACTTCCCAAAATGTTGCTTCTAAGTGTTTTGGGATCTATACACACTTTCATTTCAACCAAATATCTGAGGAGTTAACAGGTTTCTGACAAAAAAAATGCAGGTTTGGCTATTTTGGAATACAAAATGCCACAAAACTTTCAAAATCAAATACATTCCTTATGAGGAGCTTCTCCCACCAAAACATGTATCAAGAAAATTCACCCAAGAATTTCAGTAGCTTATTTTCTCTAATCAAGTAATATTTGGCAGAGGGAAGTAGGGGGAAAGGATGTGCCATTATTTTAGTTTTACAGCACTGGATCACTTTGGAACCTTGTTGATAGAAAATAAATTGCAGCAGAATAATAAAGATCATAAATAAATAACATATGAATAATAAAAAGGCATTTGAGACTTTTCAAACTCTGTTGGCCTGACTAAAAGCTACTAAACTCCAGATAAATTTAAGCATCTTGAATTTGCAAAATGTTGAAAACCGGTGTTTTGAAGCTCCAAGTCATAAAATACCATTAAAATAGTTCTGACCTGTTTTACAAACACCAACTGAGAGGCATCATTAAGAAACTCTCACGCACAGAACCTGAAGGCTTATTGGAAGAAATCAAATTCCAGACTCACACACAGCTGGCTGCCCCAGTACTCCCTGCCCTCAGCACCACAGAGGTGTCTCACTAATGAGAGAAATTTGGGTTAAAACCAAGAGCATGTAGACAAAGTGCATTCGTTTCTCCTTCCCCTTGGATTTCTTGCTGGGATGTGAAGAGATTCTCACAAAAACAGAGTACCTCAGCTGTGTTTATGTCATCCAGAACTACACAACTGTCACCTGACAGTGACAGTGTTGCACAGACTGAATTCACCTTCCTGAAGGTTCATCTTTAGTACCACAGAAAACCTCTGTGAATTCTGAGATCCCTTTGACTGACCAACAACATCACCAAGGTTGGGTGAGCAACCTGGTCTAATGGAAGGTGTCCCTGCTCATGGCAGGGGCTTAGAAGTGTATGGTTTTTAAGGTTCTTCCAATCCAAACCATTCCAGGATTCCATGTCTGACATGACCAAGCCCATCATGCCCCCAGTGGTGGCAGCGCCTTGGGGACAACAGATTTAAGAAGGTGAAAACGTGTTCAAGTCATATCTTCAAATGTGAAGCCACTTCAAAAACAACCTCACCCATATTTGGTAATACTTTAGTTTATAATAATGACTCTTCTGTGCTTAAAAGAGGCTCCTCTGCCTGACTCACCTGCACAAAGGTGACCTGTGTGTGCTCCTTGGCCAGTGCTGCCATGACCTCGTTCATCTGTGCACACTGAGGAGCCCATGGTGCCCAGAAATGGACAACTACCAGGGATCTGGGAAAATCAACAGCATTTAAGTGTTAAGGAAAGACTCAAGCAAAAATAAACAGAATCACAGAGTCACTGAGGGTGGAAAAGAGCTCCAAGATCACTGAGTCCACCCTGTGCCTGATCCCCACCTTGTCCCCCAGACCAGAGCACTGAGTGCCATGTCCAATCATTCCTTGGACACCTCCAGGGATGGGGACTTCACAAAACAACCCACCCACACCCACACCATCTTCCTGAGGAAAAAAGAAAATCCAGCAAGTGAAACTACGAAAGTTTTCTAGGACTTGCCCACAGAACTTCAGTGATTTTTCAGGAAACATTCCAAATCCCAACCAGCCTCAATACAAAGAAAAATGTCTCACTAATGCTATTTTTCTGCTTTTATTCGCTTCAACTTCTTATTCCAGCCTCAATCAGGTTTCCTGGAACGTTTTGTATTGATTCCACACAGCATTCAAAGCTGGGAAGTCACAGGTGTGAGCAGAAATCCCATCACACTGGGTACCAGGAGCTAATTCCCACAAACTTAAACATACTTGAATGACAACAGTGACAAGATATTGGAATTTTCAATTCCCTTTTCTAGTTTTGCTGAGGTCAAACCCACTGGAAAATGGGAATAAAGAATAAGAGATACTACATACTACTAATAATAATTTATTCAGAAAGATAAAGAAATCAAGTCAACAATATCACAGAAGCCATTTAGTGTCTTTTATTACTAAATAACGGACATTCATTATAAATTGTAACAGCAGGACAACATCCTTACTGGAATAGTTACCTGCTGTAACTACACACCCTGAATACTTTAAGGTTCATGAACTTGATTTTACAAAGCAATTCTAGAAAATTCTGGTAGAGAAGCAATAGAAAAAACTTTCTTTTTCCCCATCATGCCCTCAGAGTGTGGTCCTGCTTCAAAAGCCAATTAAAGCCTCAATTATGGAATGACAAGGCAGCTTTGTTGTTGTGCAAGTTTCAACCTTGCAAATTTAGACCCGAGCTCAGGAACAGTCCAGGACAATCTTCTCCAGGGTTCTCCCCTGTATAATTCTCCAAGACTCTTGTACACAAGATCCCAAAACTGTCTCTCCTGAATTCCAACAAAACAGAGCAGGGGAAGAGGCAGGTTCTAGCCCAGGTAGCCCCCACAGACATGGGTCTCCTCAACATTCCAACAGTTTTCAGCTCAGAGACACATTTAATTAAGACTTTTGAGCCAACAGGGACCAGCTTTTCACATCACACCAACCAACACTTCTTGCCACAGAGTAATGAGGGGAAAATAATTAGGCAGGTTGGGCATTGATACATCTGAATACACCCAGTGACAACGACAGAACATTTAAAATGGAAAAAGCAGCAGCAAATTTATAAGAAAAGGTGCTTCCACTGGCTAAAGAAATAGTGGAAGAAAAGAGAATAGAGGACACAGAAATAGCCTAATGGTCACACATCAGATTACTGTTTTGATGCACCTTCTTTCTGTTAACTTTTCCATTCTCTGCCAGAAATGCAGATTCTTACCTTGTATTTCCAAGTTCTCAGTTTAATTTAGTGTCCATAGCAGGACACATCCGATTACAGGACAAATAATCACATGATTATTTAATCCTCATCCCACCAGAGCCTCTCTTTCCTTCCCAACATCCATTTACAATACATTCGATCTTAAAATTAATTTAAATTTAACATATTTTAGTTTAATTCGAACCAAGAGTTTTGGAGTTGTTTTTTGTTGGTATGGGTTTTTTTAATTAATTCACAGAATGTTTCCAATTTTACAGCTGAACTGCCCTCTGAGAACTTAAATTTAACCTTAAAAAATAGCAAGACTAATAGAAAACATTAAGAATTAAAATAAAGACTTGGCAAAATGAAGCACATAAGTGATTCTAAACAAAGTATTCCCTACATCCTGCAAAGTATTCCCTCCATTTTGACACATGACAGTTCCCTCTGCAATGTCCTCGCACAAGAATTCAGCAGAAGGACAATTCCAGAAAAGAAACTGGAAGTGATGCAGCAAGTTTCAAAAAAATTTGGGTTTCTTTTTCCCCATAATCAACATTTATCAAGGTTTCCTTATGCTGGCCTTAGGAATGTGATGCTGGTGGTTTAATCATTCATTTAATCACTAAAGCACCCATTCATCTGTAATTACAGTGGTGGTTATTGCAACTCTTGCCTCCCAAAGTAAAACATGAGCACGGAATGCTGCAATAAGATCCTTGGAAGCGTTCAAGGCCAGGTTGGACAGGGCTTGGAGCAACCTGGGCTAGTGGAAGGTGTCCCTGCCCATGGCAGGGGGTGGAATGGGATGAGCTTTTATGTCCATTCCAACCCAAAACATTCCATGACTCCATGAAAGGAGAATAACTCATTTTAAGAGCACAAAAACAGATTAACAAGGAACCAGCCCCGTGGCACGAGATGAATAATTTAACGCCACTTTCTTTCTCCATAAACAACCCAGTGCTGCTGTTTCCACTGAAAACACCGTGCAGTGACTGCTGGTTTTGCCGACACCTTGGGAGTCTGCAGAAGAACAACCTTAAATCGCAGGGTGGCTCTATTTTGTATCACTTTTCTGCCGATTTGCCCATTTGGCCACTGTGTCCCTGCAGCAGCTGCCGCAGGGTGACACCTCCAGCTGCGCCCTCCTGGAGCAACCCCAGGCAAGAATCGGGGCTTAAGAACATCGCGCCAAGACCCCAACCCGCAGCCTTTGTTCAATTTATGGGCTTGGCTGTTTTTTTCTTTTTTTTCTTTTCCTTTCCCCGCGCGGGCTGCGCTGAGCCCCGAGCTGTGCCCTGGGGGACGGCGGGACGGGACCCCCGGGAAGGAACCCCCAGGGATGGCACCCCCGGGACGGGAAACCCCGACACGGGACTCCCGAGGGAACCGCGGGAGGGGCCCCCAGGACGGGGCCTTGGGGATGGCAGGCGGACCCCGTGCCACCCCTCGGTCCCCCTCACCTGTCGCGGAGCTGCAGCAGCTCCTGAGCTGTTCGGCGATCCCGCGGCGCCGCCACCGCCCCCGCCATGGCCCGGCAGGGACAGAGGGAGGGATGGAGGGAGGGGACAGCGGGCACGTGGGGACACCGGGAGGCACGTGGATCCGCCCGGATCAGGTGGTTCCGCCCGGATCGCGTGGGTTTGCCCCCCGTCACGTGGCGCCTCCCATTCCATTCCCACCCCTTCTCCATAGGCAGGGATAGCTTTCATGGGCCAGGGTGTTCCAAAGCCCCGTCCGACCTGACCTGGAACGCTCCTGTTCCAGGAATGTGTAATCTAGTGTTCGAAAGTAAAAGTAAATATTTCTGTTAATATAAATAATATCAGAAAAATAAAAACATATCAGAAAAATAAATACGTGTAAATATATATGAAATATCTGAAACGTGGAAAATGTATGATTTCCTTAAGAAAGGCTAGTCTTTGATCTCTGTAGACTTTCAAGCCTAATCAACAAGAAATGAGATTTAATCTGTGAAATGCAGTGTCCCAACAAGCTCTAAGTGGTATCCTGGTGTTGGAAAGACAAATTCCTGGTCAGTGGAATTGCCTTGTTAAGGTTTAGGACTTGATGTTTTTCAGTGATCTCGACGAGGGGCTCTCAGGTCTCCCTGGAGCCTTCCCTTCTCCAGGTGAACATCGCCAGCTCTCCCAGCCTGGCTCCAGAGCAGAGCTGCTCCAGCCCTTGGAGCATCTCCATGGCCTCCTCTGGACTCGCTCCAACAGCTCCATGTCCTTCCTGTGCTGTGCCCCCAGAGCTGGAGGCAGCTCTGCACGTGGGGTCTCACTTGAGGGGGCAGAGGGGCAGAATCCCCCTTCTCCTGCTGCCCACGCTGTGGGATCAGCCCAGGACATGCACCAGCACACCCAAGTCCTTCTCCCAGGGCTGCTCCATCTGTTCATCCCCAGCCTGGATTGATCCTGGGGGTTGCCCTGACCCAGGTGCAGCACCAGCACTTGGCCTTGTTAAACCTCATGAGATTCCCATGATCCCACTGCTCAAGTTTGTCCAGGTCCCTCTGGATGGCCTTGCCCTTCAGGTGTGTCACTGATGGTGCCCTTGACCCCTTCATTTGTGTCCTTAATGAAGCTGTCAAATAACACTGACCCCAGCACGGACCCTGAGGGGCACCACTGGTCACTGCTGTCCGTCAGGACTCAGAGCCATTGATCACCACCCTCTGGAATATCAGGTTGCTGCTCAGGACGACATGTTCCCATTTTCCTTTGTGTTTGCCAAGATGTTCTGTGGAAAAGAATCCGAGATATCGTCAAGTGAAATGAGATTCTCACTCCTGGAGCTCATGGCCCATAAATCTGTAGCTGGAAGCAGGATTACCCCTGGTGATGGGAAATGTGGTCTGGAGAGATGGAACAGGATAAGAAGAGTGCCTAATAATCCTTCTGATGCAGAAAGAGAAAAAAATAACCTAAAATACTCTTACCTCTGTTAAAAAGATGGTCATAAAGCATCCCGAAATTTTACAATAAATTTCATGTCAATTTTTGACACATTAATCTTCAGTATTTTGAAATAAATCTCAAGACCAAATCAGAAATTAATAAAAAATAAAATATTAATATTTTCATTTCTTGTCTTTTCTCAAAGACCATTTCTAAGAAAACAAGAGCATATTTCTGAAGAAAACAAAGAAAAATATGTGAAACTACATATTTTCTATAAATAAATGCTGGTTGATATAAAGTACATGTGTGGAGGGAAGAAAGTCTAATTCTGTTTATTTTTTCTGACATTTTAACCTGTCAAAAACCCAGCGGAGTAATGAGAAATTTGAACCTTTAGGGAAAGCCTATTTGAGATTTTATACCCTATTTTGCTGAGTTTCAGACCTTTTAAAAATTATTGTTCCTTTCAGTCATAAAACAAGGAAAACCTGGTATTCTTCCCCATGAAATATTTGTTTCAAATAAAATAATTTTGCTTAAATCCTGAATTCTTGAGTTATAAATAAGCCCCACAGGCTGCCCAATTTTATTTTAGATTTCAGATCATAAAAATAAAATTCCATTTTAAATAATATGGTAAACATTATGCTGAGAAGAGCAGCACAGGACTGTGCTGTGCCATTAACGAGGCTAAAACAGGTAATTCCACAAACAAATCTGTTTTCCAGTGGGAAATCCCTTTGCTTTTAAATTCCTCACCAAATACATTCAGTTTGATGGAAACATTCCTGCTGTATTAAAGACAGAATTCCATGGGAAAGGCTGGAATTTTTGCTGCCTGAGACAGATTCACTCTTTGTTAATTTCTTGTCCATATTTTGGTCCTGTTCCTGACCCATTTTCAATAAATGGAGCTGGATTTTGGCTGTGAAGGAATTCAGCAGAGGGTATTCCAAAGGTTTGGGTCAAGGCATTATGGGATGGAGGGCTAAAGCCAACGCTCAATGACACAGCTGCACTTCAGGAATGAAGCATGGGACAGATGTAACTCCTGGAAATAAATCTCTCCCCTCTGTAGCCGATGCCAACTCCAGCTCTGGCACATGATTTAAACCCTCATCCTTGAATAAGGTTCCCAAGACCTTTTCAAGGTTCCTCTGGAAGGCAAAGACAAGGATGGCTGTTACAAATGGATAGGCCCATGGAGACGTGGGAGAACTAAATCTGCCTCCCATCCAGCCGTATTTCTGGGCATCCCAGATGGAGGCTTTGGCAGGAGGGTCCCAGGGAAACGTGGAGATTCAAGGACTCCGGATGAACAGGCGGCAGGACAAATTATCCTGGCAAGGCTCCTGCTGATCCACTGCTCACCTGGAGCTCCAAAGGGATGGATTTGGAGACCCAAATCAGGATGGAAAAACCTCTGAGGGCACAGGCTGGATGGGCGCTCCTTGACTGTTCCCAAATCCCACTCCTGTTTTCCTGAATCAGTGGTTTTACAAAAGAACTGTGCTTTGGCTTTACATGTGCTAATTCCCAGTTGGAGGACTGAATGCACATTCCTTATGGACACAGGGGTTAGGCTGTTGCATTCCAGTTGGGAATTCCCTAAAATATTGCTGTTTTAACCTAATTCCTTGTGGACGGAGGGGCTAGTTAGGCTGTTGCATTCCAGCTGGGAATTCACTAAATATTGATCTTTTAACCTAATTCCTTATGGATTCAGGGGTTAGGCTGTTGCATTCCAGCTGGGAATTCCCTAAAATATTGCTATTTTAACCTAATTTCCATTCTAGCCAGTCTCTGAACCCACAATTTTACACGTGGCAGAAAAGTTACTGGT
This sequence comes from Manacus vitellinus, assembly GCF_001715985.3. Lineage (NCBI taxonomy): Eukaryota > Metazoa > Chordata > Aves > Passeriformes > Pipridae > Manacus > Manacus vitellinus. Next base: position 1,155,431 of record NW_021940541.1, read on the forward strand.
GCTTAATAATATTAATAATATAGATAAAGATATAACTGTAGAGAGTCTGTGGAATTCCAGTTGGAATAAATGAAAATAGCTGGAAGTTATCAAGTATCCGAGATATAGCCAAGCGCTGTTTTAATCCAGAAATAGTATTTATTGCAGGGTAGAAAAAAAATAACTTTAGAATAAACCTAGCAACCTTTTTCTTATCTGGCTACATGCTTTTTTATTCTAGTATTATTATTCTGATATTAAAATACAATTGATATTAAATGAAGAAATTGATATTAAATTTAAAAAACCTTTAGTGATAAGCAAGAATGTGGTCCAGAATTATATTATATTACATTATGTTATGTTATATGTGATTTTTTTTATCTAAGACATGTTAAAACAAAACCCACTTTGGTCTGGAAGAATGTCTGGGTTTGGGAGATGAAGAAGTTGTGTTGTGTGAACACTGCAAAAAAAAGAGGAAATATCCTGAAACAAGCCAGGAATTCCCTTCAAGACGTGTCAGGTCTGTGTAATAGCAGTGGGAAAGGGCTCTGGCAGGTCACCAGTTTTCCTGATTAACTGTCACTGAGTTGTACACCCAGAATGAAACAAAATGAGGAGGAGTTTAGCAGGGAATCAAAGGCAGCAAACATGGAAACACTGATATTTTCCTCTAGGAAAACAGTAAAATGAAGGGCCCACTCGAAGACCTAAAGTACTCAGTTGGCTTTGGCCCAAAAAAAGAAAAAAAATGTTTGTAATTGTAATTAATGTTGTAAATCCCAACTCTGTCTCTCAGCACTCAGCAAGGTGTGCCAGGGAACAGCTGGAAAGGTATAATGAGTTTGTGGCTCCTAAATCCATTTATTCGGAGTAAAGAGAACACAAGAAAACAGGCTTTTAACTGTGAGGGTGCCCAAACTCTGGGGCAGTGTACGGGATCCCTGTCCTTGGAGATAGTCAAAGTTTACCCATGGGACGCAGTCCTGCTTGAGCAGGGGCTTGGACTTGATCATCTCCAGAGGTTCCTTTCAACCTAAATGATTCTGTGAAATTATTCTACTTTTAAATACCTGGGACTACATGAAATGATGAAGTTAGCAGCAGAGAAAGCATGGAGAAAAAAGGGGGGGAAACCTGAACAAACGGAGAGGAGAATGACCCTTGTGAGTCCTCAGTTTCTCAGCATGCAAGACCAAACCTAAAAATGGGATTTTTGGGGTAGTACAAAATAATTTCTCTGAAAAAGAATAAAATATGTCAAATAAAAATCAGAAAATTCTATTTGATGGTCCGGATGGCAACAAGCTCCCTCTGACAGCCAGAGCACATCTTAGATTCTTTGCTGGAGGGTCTTTGTTGGTCAAGTCTCACCTGGAAAAGACAAGGTGCATCCCTGATGGGAAATTTGGAGGTGTATCTATATAAACATCAGTCACGTGCAAAACTGGCACCTGCAGGAAAACATCCCCTGCCATGTGCTTGGCACATTTAGATGGATGTGTCACAAAATGCCTAATTTTTATAGTGTATCCCATTGTTCTAAACACAGGAATATGCACAGGAAAACATTCCAGAGTGCTTTACTGGCAAGACACTTAAACAGGCTCTCGGGTGGAATTGGAAGGTGGCTGGGAAATAATTAAATAAATCTGATTTGATGTGACTGGATTTGGGTTTGGTTCCAACTCTGCACTGATTTTGGATGTTCCGTAAACTGGATTACCCGGATTTTGGGTTATTTTCCTATCAGGCATGTCAAGTGCTAAATGAAAAAATAAAAAAAAAAAAAAGTAGATTATATTTTGTGATACGCCCTCGGGCTCAAGGAATGTGACAGAGCATATCCTGGAAGTACAACTGGATCCCTAGTGAAGAATAAGCTCCAGAAGGAACAAATGCCAGGGGTAGCTTGATGGACATGGATTACCATGTTCTCTCCTGCAAAACTGTTCCGTTCAGCAGAGCAGGAGAGACCAGCAGTGTGTTATTGTAGAGGGTTGGAGCACCTCTGCTGTGAGGAAAGGCTGGGAGAATTGAGATTGTTCCCCCTGGAGAAGAGAAAGCTTTGGGGTGACCTAATTTGGCTTTCCAAGACCTGAAGGAGCCAACAGGAAAGATGGACAGAGACTCTTTACAAGGGATGGAGTAACAGGACAAGGGGGAATGGCTTCCCAGTGCCAGAGGACAGGGTTAGATGAGATGCTGGGAAGGAATCTTTGTCTGTGAGGGTGGTGAGGTCCTGGCACAGGTTGCCCAGAGAAGCTGTGGCTTCCCCATCCCTGGAAGTATCCAAGGCCAGGCTGGATGGGGTTTGGAGCAACCTGGGCTAGTGGAAGGTGTCCTTGTCCATGGCAGGGGGTGGGACTGGACTCATCACCTGTTGTCCCAATGGAAAGAATCGCTGAATCCCGGGCTGGTTTGGGTTGGAAGAGACCTTAAAGCCTAACTTGTTTCACCCCCTGCCATGGGCAGGAACACCAAGTTGTTCCAAGGTCACAGCAGCACGAGGAGGCTGAACTGATGGTGCTGGGGTGGATCTAAAATTGTTGGAGAACGTCCAAAGGAGGGACATGGAAATGGAAAAGGGGCTGGAAGGGCCACATGAGGGGCAGCTGAGGGCACTTGGCTTGTTCAGTGGGAGGAGAGCAAGGCGAGACTCCTTGTGGTCTGCAGGTTCCTCACAAGGGGCAGATCTCTGCTGTGACCAGGGACAGGACTCGAGGGGATGGCTGGAGCTGTGCCAGGGCAGGGTTAGGTTGGATCTCAGGAAAAGGTTCTTCCCCAGAGGGTTCTGGGGCACTGAACAGGCTCCCCAGGGCAGTGGTCACGGCCCCAAGGCTGCCAGAGCTCAAGGAGCGCTTGGACAACGCTCTCAGGGACAGGGTGGGATTTTGGGGTGTCCTGGGCAGGGCCAGGAGCTGGACTAGATGGTCCCTGTGGGTCCCTTCCAGCTCAGGATATTCCACGACACTGATTCAGACGGCGCTGGTCTCTCCCCGCCCCGGAATCCAAGGATGCGGAGCAGCTGCCGCCTGCAGCCCCTCCCTCTGTGCGTGTTTCCGTCGCGGGGGCGGATCCCGGGGCGGAATTCCCGGGGCGGATGCCCGGGCTGGTCCCCATCCCCTCGGCATGCCGCGCTCCGCAGCCGCCGCCGTTCCCTCGCGCGGGGCCGGCGCGGGCGCTCGGGCCGGGGGGTCCCGGCGGAGCCGAGCGACGTGAGTGCTGGGATACCGGGAATGGGGCCCGGGATGGGCTGCGGGATGGGGGCGCCGGCCAGGGAGCGAGGGAAGGGCGGAGATGCCAGGCCGGGCCGGGCTGGGTCCCGCCTTCTCCCAACCGCCGTCCGGGGGGATCCCCGTGTCGCGACTGTCGGTGACTGAGTCCGGGAGGGGGCTTGGGGCTGCCGGGGCGGGAAGCCCGCGGGCACGCCATGGGAGGTGGAACGGAACAGGCTCTGGGTGTTCCTTTCTGTTTCCCATGCCCCCCCCCTTTTCCTTTTCTTCTTTCCTCTTCTTCCCCCCCTTCCCTTCCTTCTCCCCCTTTCCCTTTCCTTCTCACCCCTTTCCCTTTCCTTCCTCCCCCTGTTCCTTCTTCTCCCCCTTTCCCTTCCCTTCTCCCCCCTTTCCTTTCCTTCTCCCCTTTTCCCTTTCCCTTCTCCTCCCCCCTTTCCCTTTCCTTCTCCCCCTTCCTTTCCTTCTCCCCCCTTTCCCTTTCCTTCTCCCCCTTTTCCCTTTCCTCTCGCCCCTTCCCTTCCTTCTCCGCCCCCTTTCCCTTTCCTTCTCCCCTTTTCCCTTTCCTTCTCCCCCCTTTCCCTTTCCTTCTCCCCCCTTTCCCTTTCCTTCTCCCCCTTTTTGCTTCCCTCCCTTTTCCTTTCCTTCCCCTCCTTTTTCCTTTCTAAATTTTATTTTATTTTATTTTTTTCTGGCTCAAACCCTCTTTACCAGGTGGCCTCGCTAATTCCGTCTATTCCTGCTCTCCTGGCTCCAGGATGTGCCTACAGGAATGGTGTGTTTAGCATTTACCTGTTGGGCTTTTGGAGTAGTTTTCCATTTCAGCTGAGTTTCTGTGTGTCCATTTCTCCATTCTAGCAAGGAAAATCTCCATCCCATCCACCACCTTGTGAACATCTCTCGTTCTAGAACATGCCCAGCTGCTCACTTGGCAAAACTTAACAGGAATTCCAAGGAAAACCAGTCCTGGTGTTCACACTGCCCTACTCTCCCTTGATCATCTCATGTCCATGTATAACACGAGCAAAGACTTGTGTGTTTAGGGGTAAACTTCATTTATCAGGGACACACTTTACAGAGAAGGAGAGGAACTCCTATGAGCTTCTTGCCTGGGACTGACAAAGTTACACAGGGAAGAAGGAGTTTCTTCTGAGTTTGAGGTTAGAGAGGCAAAGAACAGCTTTTTTTTTTCTGCTTCATGAACTAGTGTTTCCCCAGAAGCGAATCTATGAGCTGGTTGTCTGTAGAGCAGGAAAAATCCTTTTGAAACTTGTGGGACACGGAGGGATCAGAACCCCAGACTGGTTTGGGTTGGAAGGGACCTTAAATATAATTTAAGATAAGAAGCTGCGCCTGCCCCATCCCTGGAAGTGTCCAAGCTCAGGTTGAACGGGGCTTGGAGCAAACTGAGATGGTGGAAGGTGTCCCTGCCAGTGGCAGGGAGTGGAACTGGATGGGCTTTAAGGTCCCTTCCAACCCAAACCATGCTGTGATTCCATAATTCCATGATTTTAGCTGGCAGCATGAGCCCAACTGGCAGCATAGGCAAGGTGCTTTGGAACATTTCTTATCCCGTCCCAGCTCTTTTTGCTCTGCCTCAGCTCCTGCTCTGTGTTTTAGATATTCACATTTGATTTCCTTTTGCACCCTGATGTAGTTATTTCCATGGATTTCAGAAACTTGCTGTAGGATGGAGCTCCCTGTCCTGGTTTTAAGGCATTTGGACTTAAAGGAATATCAGATTTTCGAGGCCAGAGCTTCTGGTGTGTTCTGGTTTGGAATGGTCTTCAAGCAAAGTGTCCCAGAAGGATCTGCATGGATCTTTCCTCTGCTGTCCCAAACAGAGCCATCTTTCCATAGGGAGTTGGGCCCTAAAAACAAGGAGCATATCCTCATGGCCGTCAAGGTCCTTTCCATAAATAAATCCAGTGGAGCTGGAAAGCTGGGCTGCCTGGAGACCTGAGTTATAGGTGTAGGACAGGTGTTGATGGAACCTCAAACAGGAGTTCGCCTGGCTTCTAAAAATGGAGCAGAAATTGTCTGTGATGAACATATTAAATTTATAGAAGATTTTTCAAATCTTATAAAAAACAAACCAACAAAGAAGCAATAATCTTTCTTTAAACTATTTTCTGTTGTATTTAGGTTGGTTGTTCCATGCAAATAGTTTTTGCACCAGTTTGGTTTCACTGTTGATGAAAAGCAGCATCTGTGAGGCTTTTACCCTGTCAGCATCATGGAAATACATGGGATTTTCCAGGCCTTTCCAGCTGGAAAAGAAAGTTAGAGTGACTTCTCTGCAGAGAGATCTGTTTTCTGCCTGTTTGATTTGTTATTGCTTGTCTTCAGCAGCATTTTCAAGCTGGAAGTGGCATAATCATTCCCTAACAAAAGCAGTTTGGATGCAATCCCTGTTTGCTTTTTAATAGGGAGCTCGTTTATCTTTATTAATCACAGGTTCTCTGAATCCTGCCCTCTGTTCCTTTCACAGGCAGGATTGATGGATTGATTGCTTCTTCCCTAAGGGAGAATTCCAGAGAGTCAAGTCTTCCCTGAAGCAAGAAACTTCCACAGATTGTCCTGGCATTGGCATGAGGAGTTTGTCCTCTCTGTGTCCTGAATTCCTGTCACTGATGCCAAGTACCTTAAACCCCAAAACCAGTACCTTGAATTTAGTTTTGATAAACCAGATTCCTTCTGATGTGTACCACTGTGTAATTCTTCCCTTTTTTTCCTTCATCTTACACATGTTCCCAGTCATCTGCTGCACCAGGGGGCTGTTCCCTTTAATAAGGGATGAATTCTCCAGCAACAAAGGGAAGAGGATATTTTCCCAGTGGAATTCCATCTCTCTTTAGAGGACCTTCTCAGACTTTTTGTTATTCTATTATTCACTTTCTTACTACAATAGATACTTCACTTTTTGATTCCTTTCCCATCCAGATATCCCTTTATGTCATCCAAATATCCCTTCCCATCCAAATATCCCATCTTCTTTCTCAGTGTTCCCATCTCAGCTGCTTTCCACTGAGGTTCCTGTTGTAGTGATCCATTTTAGTTTTTGCATAACATATACCCATTTTAAATTTAGTTTCTGTGCTTTGACACTCTGTCAGTGCTGTGCCAACACATCTTCTTCCTGGGGAATCATGTGCTGGAGAAAGAGAGGGGATATGGGTATTCCTTAAGTTTGTTTGGAAAAAAATTTCAGAAGTGTGTGTGTATCTCTTTGGAATTCAGAGCCAGACCCTAAATCTGTGTCATCTTTATAATTTCCCATTACTCTGGTAATTTGCTGTTACAATTCCAAGGAATCCCTGGGATTTGGGTAGTCCTTCCTTTCCTTGGGCAGTCACAGCCCAAAGATCTTGTTCTTAAGGTTTCCAGTTGTTTTCTGGAGACCTGCAACTTCACCTTCCCAGTTCCTAAAAGGGTGTTCAAAGCAGTATTTTTGGGAATCCCTGATCTTGAGTTGAGTTGCTCAGCACTGAAGGGCTTAGCCGAGCCCTTTCTCCCACCTTGGGTTCCCAGGACATCCCAATGTCACTCGGTCCTAGCTCAGGTAAGAGCTCCAGGAGGGTGAAGTTAATTGATTATCCTGCTGTGGAAGGCTGGAAAAAGGTGACAGTATTCAAGGAAAGATCAAAAAGTGTGTCCTCATTGCTGTCTGATGTGGCTTCAGGGTTTTTACTTCCATTCCTGAATTTAATGAGTCATTTCACCCAACTTCCCTGATCCTCTCCTTTGATAAACACCAGCCTAAATCCTGCACTAATGGAGGCTGAGGGAGGGTCTTTTCCCAGTGGAGTTTTATGATACTGAAGCCCAGAGACATGGTGAGATGAGCAGAATTCTCTGCTCACCCAGCATGAGGTGCAGTGGGAAATACAATGTTTTGGTGTCTCATAGTCCGTTCCTAACTTAGTGTTCTTCCCAATGAATGTGAGATCCTTAGGAGCCATAAACAGGAAAATCCTGAAAATTTGGGCCCTATGCCTTGCAAAGACATGGAAATATTGCTTTTGATTCTTTCAGAAACGAGTGTGCAAATTGTTGGAAAGCATCCCAGGGGAGGCTAATGGCTACCTCATGGATTGTACCATGGAGCTGGATTCCAGACAGAAACTCTCCCCTGACTGTGGTCCTTGGGCAGCAAAACCAAAGCAAAATTCCATGGTATGTTTACATTGTGAGTCTGTTTGTTACAAGATCATATTTAAAACACATTTTATAGTAAAGCTGCAAAAAAAAGGCTTTTTTTTTTCTAATAGTGTTGTATGTGGTTTTGTTCATCAGATTTTGGAAAACCATGGAAGCAAAGGAGCTGCACAGCCTTGCCCCAGATGTATTGCTGGAGAGTCTGTAAGTGTGTGAACCTGCTTTCTGGGACAGAACTATTAGATCCATTAAACATAAAGTTAATAAACCCCACAATGCCATTGCTCAGGAGTAAAGCATGTAAATAAAAAGAAAGGCAGATTGATTTAGCATTTCAGCAGAGCACAAATTAGTATCTTTGGAACAGCAGCTGGAAAATACATAGGCTGGCAACATATTTTTCAAATGCCCCCTAAAAAGCAGAGTTTAGGAAGTAATTAAAGCAAACAGCAACATACAACTTATCTACCCCATTTTTAATTGCCCTTGATGTACTGCATCATATCAAAACTTCCAGGAATCTCCTTCTGTCTTTTATTTTTCCCTCTAATTGGATACTTCCTTTCCAATGAGTAACCTGAAGATACTGCTCCCTACAGAGTCAAAATGAGGAGAGGTGGGGGGAGATACTGAATGTTTAAAGCAAAATCTGGGATTTGATGGAATTCATGGCAAAGTTTCCGTTGAATGCTGTCAGTTCTTGAGAGCTATGACTGGAAAGACATTGGCTGTGTCAACTTATTTCTGCTCATCCTTAAAAATAAAAGGAAAACCAGATCCAGGGCTGACTGTAGGAATATGGGAACCAGTGTGGCCACTTTGTGGAGAACATCTGTGGGGTTAAAACCCCAAAACCAAAAGAACATCTTGGGATTAAAACCCGGCATATTAAGTCAGTTTTGTTGCATTCCAAAGCTACAGTGACATCAGACTTTGTAAAATTCTTCTGTCAGTGAGCACCTCATTTTAGAGTCTCACGACTGAGTACAAATATCATCGTCCCAAATAATAATATAATAAAATAACACCATTTCTATTTTCAGTCAGATCAGCCTGGCGTGTTTTTTCCTATGGCCTAATAATGACCTTGAGGTAAAAGCCAGATAATTGGAGGAGGTAAAATTCACCTCTTCCAGAACATTTATCTATGGAAGTTTGGGATTACTGGATGACCTGTTTTACTCACTATTAAATGCTCTTCACCAACAGCTGTAGGAAACAAGGAAAACACCTTGCCAGCTTAGCTCAGTGAGAGCTGGAAGCTCACAACTAAAGATCTTTTCTAATTTGAATGTTCTGTGCTTTCAATGTAGAAACTCAAGGTTGGATTACAAAAACCTGGAGCCTTTGTAGGGCTTCTCACTAGACTTCTTCCTAAATTAGTTTCATGTTGTCAAGTTGAGATGGAAAATGCTTTGCTCAAAGCAAATTTTAAAATTTGTTTCTGATTTTAAATACGTTTCTGTATAGATTTAATTGTGGTCTCTTCACAGTCAGTGAAGAGTCTTCATAGTCAGTTATTCATGGCCAGTAACAGGTAATAGAGTAATACTTCAGTAAATTTGGTAAGAGTTCTAACAGTAAATTATCTTCCTTCTTAAAATAATAAGCTGATACTGAGAGTCTAGTTAGAAGTATTACTGTGAGTTCTTTGAACTGAGACAACGTGACATAAAGAAATGCAGGCTTGAGTTTAAAGTAAAAGTTGCCAACCAAAAGATAAATTTTTCTTCTGTCCTCAAAATCTTTTAACATTAATGGTAAAACAGAATAAGGTATATAAATATGATACTAAAATTGTCTTTATTTTCTGTGGGTGTATTTTAGCTTCATATACAAAACTAAATTCATAACTCAGTCATGGTCCTTGTACAGATCACACTGAACAGTTCCTTTTAGTTTCCAGATATTTTAGGTGCCCCCTAGTCCCTGGGGAAAAAACATTTGTGATGTTGCTAGTGAAACTGTGATTTAAAATAACAAACACTGAGGAAAAGACTTTGTTGAGATTATTTTTAGTGACATGAAATTTTGGCATTTCAGGGACACTTCAGTCATATCATGGGCTTCTAGAAATGGAGAGCTGGCAGAAGAGCAGCACTGCTTTCCTGTTTGGATCCTGGAGGTGCCCCTGTTCCCACTTGGATCCTTGCAACACCCCTCCTCTGGTCTGGTTTGTGGTGCTCAGCACGCACCAAATGGCTCTGGTAGCACTCAGTGCACAATTAGCATCATTTTTACACTTGAAAAAAAATGCTTCTGCTCTTAAGGTAGCTCAGAATATGTTTGAAAAGGAAAAGAAAAGGTTGATTTAATGTTTTGGAACTAATTAAGTTGATCTGGCCTTGGGCCTTGTCTTCACCTGGTCCTGGGCCAGAGGTCACATTCATGTCACATTCATGTCACATTGATGTCAGAGGTTTTCCTGGACACATTCCATGGCACTCTTGGAAAATGCTTCTTTTACAGGGCCACAGGCAGAAACAGGAGGACACAAATATTTTGGTTTTTAAGTGGCTGCTCAGCTTTGCAGCTGAGAAGGCCAATAAAAATCCCCTTGAAGCTTATATTGAAATCCAAAAAAATCTGTTTAAAAAGGCTTGGATTCATCATCCAACATCCTTCTATTGGCTTGTCGCAAATCATTCCATCTATATTTTTGCCAGTCTATAGGATTATGTAACTTTTAGGCTCTAAGACAACATAGTTTTGCTATTTGGGTGCAACACCTCAGCTTTTGGGCAGAGTTCAACCCAAAAAAGACACAACAACATTTGGCTTCTCCTGTTCTGAGAGCAGCCAGGAGCCACTTCAAATTCAATTAGTAGCTCCAAAAGTGGACAAAACTAGTGACAGGCTTTTAAAGGTTAATTTTGGGCTTCATCAGACTGCAAAGTCCTCAGGCAAAGGACTTTTGGATCCTAGAATCCTTCCCATGTTATGTGTGGAGTTGTGGCGTTTGCATTGGAACCAGGAAACTCAAATTTTGGTCCCTTTTAAGCCTGTGAGCCTCTTGCAGCTAAGACTATTAGGCTGAATAATGGATTTGACTTCTTAGACTCACTTTCCAAGTCCTTTGATGCCAGCAGATCCCCTTGCTAAACACAGTAAAGGAAGTTTTTCGATAGGGTCAGTAGTTTCCAACAGGTTTCTTTTGGCCTGTATTACCATGTCTCGGTCATGTCTTGCTTAAATCTGGGCTGGAATATGATAAAAACAAGAACCAGCTGGGGTTTTTTGTGGTCCTTGTAGGTTTTGTGCCACGCTCTTTTAAATTCTCCCCCTTTTAGAACAACCATTACTTGGATTTTTTTCAAATCTGATGGTACATAACTCACAGGGCCGCTCACAGTTGGCTGGCAAAGTCACATTGGTGTTTGATTTTAATGTGATTTTTGGTATCAGTTTCCCACTGTTCCTGAGAATGAGGAGTTTCATCGTGGCTGGGCTTCGCCAACGAAGATTTGGGAAGGGCTCTACCCACATTTGCTTGCAAAAGGCACAGCAGAAAGTCTCCTTGGATGGTATCAACAAGACACAGTTCTGTCTGCGTTGTCTTTCCTCCTCGAGAGTGATCCTGTGTGTGTTCTCAAAGGAAACGGCAGCGTTATAGATGG
>NW_021940541.1:1166858-1168555 GCF_001715985.3 Manacus vitellinus
TTCAGGTGCTTATTTGGCCAGACTCTTTTATGGATAGTTTGCTAAAGTGAAGGCTTTTAATAGTGCTATTTTTTTAAATAGATATAATTTATTTTGGGATCTGCCAGTATCAGAAGGGTTTTGTGGGAGGTACAGGCTGGGACAGGTGAATATTCCTTTAAAGCAGATTTGTGTCAAATCTGCAGCAGAACCACAGAATTATTTTTGTATGAATTGTATAAATATGAATTTTTGTTTTATTGATATAAAATATATAATCTTTATATTTCCTAATGCTGTGGTTTGTACACAGAGTAAGCAGAGCAATGCTTTATTTACATGTACATAGTTAAAAATGGCACCTGGTCTGTTTTTAATTCAGGTTAAAATGATATAATTATTATTTTTAACTTTGTATTTTGTAAATTGTTCCTTACAAAAGCAGAAGCAATAAAAACCACTTTGGCTACAGCATGGAATTGTCTGGGTGTGTTATTCCAGTAATGATTTCTGAAGACACTGAGGTATAAAGGCAAATAAAATCTTTGAGGACAATAAATATATTATTCCATCATTATATATTGTACATATATATCTATATAACAGATATATATATAAATATCTGTTATATAAGATTGTTGTTCTAGATTTAATTGCTTTAGATTATGGTGCTGGTATTTGATTATTTATTTGATGGTAATTCCACATCCATTTGATATCTTGACTGCTCTCTCTTGATATCTTGAGGTTTAAAGGCAGTCTGGATCTGACAAGCCACAAAGACAAGACTTATAGAACTTATATGTTGAAATTAATATATTTAAATTTATTTTTTGTTTATTTAAAATATTATAATTTATTGAATATATTTAAAAATTGTGATGTTTGTGTCTAAATTAGTTGCTTAAAACCTCAGCAGCTCTCCTGGGAACTTAATGTGATATCATCTATTTCCACATTAATAGTCACACATTAATAATTCTGCTCTTGCCTTGATTACTGGCAGTAATTATCAAATTAAGAGTTACACCTTGGCATTTTCTCACACATCAAACTTCCATTCAGGACACCTGGATATCCACCCAAAACTCTGCGTAGTGCTCTGAGAAGGAGCTTCCAGTGCTGCATCCAAACAGCTGTTTGACCAAAGTGACTTGTCCTGAAAACTAAACTCCACAAGTATAATTTGGACACCAGCAATCAGGATCCTCTTCTGGATTTCCCAGTGGGGACAAGTGGCTTGCCTAGGGAGCCATTGGCTTCCCCACCTCCAGGGGCATCAGGACCCAACAATTCCTCTCTTGTTCTAAGTTTTTCTCAAGGAAGCAAGAAAAACATTGGCCATCTTGTTTGCTTTTTAAATACACATAAAAAGGAGGAAAAAAACCCAGGAGGGCAATAGAATCACAGAATCATTAAGGTTGGAAAAGCCCTCTCAGACCATTCAGTCCAAAGCCACCACTAACCCATGTCCCCATGTGCCACATCCACACAGCTTTTAAATCCCTCCAGGGATAGGACTCCACTACTGCCCTGGGCAGCTGTGCCAGGGCTGGACAACCCTTTCCATGAAGGAATTTTCCCAATATCCAACCTGAATCTCCCCTTGTGCAACTTGAGGCTGTTTCTTCCTGTCACAGAATCCCAGACTGGTTTGGGTTGGAAGGGACCTTAAAACTCCTCCAGTCCCACCCTCTGCCATGGGCAGGGACACTTTC
>NW_021940541.1:1168775-1201362 GCF_001715985.3 Manacus vitellinus
CCCCTTGTCCTGTCCCTCCATCCCTTGTCCACTGTCCCTCTCCAGCCTTCTTGCAAGCCTGGAGCATGCTGTGTTTCATTCTTGTCTCTGATATTCCAAATTATGTTTCTGACCCTGACCTTCCAAGCACAGCAGCACCTTACCTGGTGCTCACCAGCCCTGTGGGATGAGGGACCAATACAATATCAACATGCACATGTTCCATCCATGTGGCTCTGCTTTAGCACTCAAGATAGATCAGATTAGCTCCCAAAGCCCTCACTTTATTGCCATTTTCTTTGTAGAACCAGGTGGGGTGATATTTGTGTGTGATTATAGTGTTGTTACTGCAACAATCTCAAAATCACTGCGTGATATTTACTTGCAACACAGGGTGTCATTCATGAGTTATACATAAATGGCAGCTTTACATATTTAAAAGGAACATGGACTGCTTCATATCTGAAGTATGTTTCCCAGGGGAGAACACCACCATTTGATCTATTTTTGATTAAAATGTAAAAATTAAAAATTAAATCAAATGGTAGTCGAATTCCTTGGGGAAAACATACTTCAGTTATGAAGTATTCCCTGTAGTAACCTTGAGAATCTTACAGCTGTATTGTCTCATCTGTAGGTGGTCTTTTTATGTCTCACATAATTAAAATGAATTGCTGTTAGAGAACCCCTACTACTGCATACAGATTTATGAACCTTGAGGCACCTCCATTCACAGACAAACAGGGAGAGCAAAAGCTCCCTGTGCAGATGCACTGGGGCTGGGCAGGTGCTGGGAATGGAGGTGTTTACTGGGGAGTGATCCCCACCCCTGCCTTGAAAGGGTAAATAAGGAGTGTGGTGTGAAACCAGGATGCATTCCCAGTAAAGAATGGGGTCTAGGAAAAGGGAACGTGTAGAATCACAGAATCATTAAGGTTGGAAAAGCCCTCCCAGCCCATCGAGTCCAACCTGTACCTGATCCCACCTCATCCTCACCAGCCCAGAGCACTGAGTGTCACATCCAGTTGTTCCTTGAACATCTCCAGGGATGGGGACTCCACCACCTCCTTGGGCAGCCCCTTCCCTTTCCGGGAAGAAATTCCTCTTCATGTCCAACCTGAACCTCCCCTGTCCCAGCTTGAGGCCATTTCCTCTCCTCCTGTCCCTTGTTCCCCGGCAGCAGAGCCTGCACCCCCCCGACCCCCTCTCCTGTCAGGGAGTTGCAGAGCCAGAAGGTCCCCCCTGAGCCTCCTTTTCTCCAGGCTGAGCCCCCCCCAGCTCCCTCAGCTGCTCCTGGTGCTCCAGACCCTTCCCCAGCTCCATTCTCTTCCCTGGACACGCTCCAGCCCTTCAATGTCCTTGTCATGAGGGCCCAGAACTGGACACAGCACTTGAGGTGCCTGTGGTGGCCCAGGGGACAGTCACTGCCCTGGTCCTGCTGCCACACCAGAGCTGGTACAGCCCAACTGCTGCATGTTGTGGAACTCGGTGGATCAAATATTCCAGGAACACTTGCTATGCTAAGGAATGGCTAATATGTCGCCAGAACTAGATTGTGAAATTGGATTTACAAGGAAAATGTGCTCTACAAAATCCAATGCAACTTATTTCTAGCAAGCTGCTTTATCAGGCTGCCTCAGAATATGGGAATGTATATTTGATAAGATTAGAGAATAGGGGGGATCAGAAAAAATAAGTCTGTAGACTTTGCATTCCCATTTTCACATAGCTGAAGGACAAACATGTCATTTATTTTGTGTTTGGTTTTGATTCTTGTAGTCCTGTTAATGTATCCACAGCAGTGGCTTGTGACTGTGCATCCTGCTCAGGTTGTGATTAAAACTTTCTAACATACATTTGGATAAAAAAGAAGTGGATAGAAGTGAAATGCTTGGATTTATAGAGAAAAGAAAACAATTCTAATAATGAAAATATCAAGTCTAAAAGTTCCATGGTGCCTTGTAGAAACATTTTGTAATAAGCAGCAGGAGTGTTCAAATAATGTAATGCTTAAAAGAAAATGCCTCTGATCTTTGAGTTTCTTTAGAGAGGGGAGTTTTTAATGTATAATCAGACTAAAATCCTCCTGTAATTGCACAGTGAGAGGCCTGTGAAGTTTTGGAAAGGCTGCAGATGGGATACAGACTTACAGAAGCAAGAAGATGTTTCCTAATCTATGGAGCCAAAAGTGTGAAATCAGCCTAAGGTTTTCGCACATGTGTGTTCCACATGGGATTCTTTCCAACCATGTTGTCACCCAGTGCTGACCACTGGTGGTTCCAAAAAGGCCCCATGGTCACTTTAATTAAGGATTAATTTGTCTGTATCAGAACATTCATACCCAGTTCACGTTGTACTTTCTTCCCCTTTCCACTTGTTCCAGGTCTGCAGGTGCTCAAGAGTCTGTCCAGCTCCTTGGGAAGCTCTTCCCTCTCAAACCATGCTATTAACATTTACCATTTAATTACAGAGAAGCTCAGACTGGTTTGGGTTGGAAGGAACCTTAAGGGTCATCTTATCCCACTGCTGCCATGAGCTGGGACACCTTCCACTATCCCAGGTTGCTCCAAGCCCCATCCAACCTGGCCTTGGACACTTCCAGGGATGGGACGGCCACAGCTTGAATCCAGAATTATGAGTTAGTCCTTAATTAATAAAGACATGTGAACACACTTCTCCCTGTGTCCCCTAAGCCAGGCTTGTCCATGCCCTGGGAATAACAAGGCACAAGTTCAGTGGAATGCGAGTATTCCATTACAACCTCCCAGCAGGGCAGAACACAGCTAAAATCCTTCCTGTGCCTCCTAGATCCCACCAAAAGTCCCCTTCTGCTTCCAAACACCAGCCTTCACCCACACCACCCTCATCTTCACACACACAGGAGAGGAGTCAGGAATCCATCTCCAACCCCTCAGCACTCACTGCACCAACAGTTCTAGCTCCAACACCCCACTGGATGCTGGTTTCTTTAAGTCTGGAAAAAAAATCCTTTAAATAAAAGAAAGTTCTCTGAACTCCAGACCTCCAGCTGGAAAATCCCAGTAAGTGACAGATATTTCAGTCCCTGACTCGGTAGCTCACCAAGGAAAGAGTTTGTGACGCTTTCAAAATGTCAATTCCTGAGCAAAGCCAAGAAAGAAATAAATGCAGAGTAATTTTAAAAAGAGTTTGTAAGAAAAGGGAAATAGCTGATTTGAGTTATTTAGCAAAGAGAGGCTATTTCTTTGAGATTAGGTAGTTTAGGGTAGTTAGGAAATAACATTCAGAGTTTTCTGTCTGTTTTTATGGCCAGGGTTACCTCAGTTGTACTGAGCATCATGTAGAAGTTGTTCTAATTCTGTTAAAAGCTGAGTCACAAAATCCTGCTCTTTACAAAACCGACACTTTCTCAGTCTCTCTGTGCAGCAAATACCTTTCCCAGGCAAGAGGCTGTGGCAGCTATTTTACAAATAGGACCAAAACATTTGCTCTCCCATTTCTCAACCAAAATACTTCTGTGTTGAAAAGCTGAGAGGTGGTTTGGTTGTTGTGCCAGCCCTTATGGCAAGGATTTCAGGGTTGTTATTGTTCCTGCTTGGGACAAGGGAATGCCTCTAGAGTAGCCTTTGGGATAAGGACCTGATACCCTTGGTGGAATAGTCCTGAGCCCTTGGTGCCCACTGAGGGTCATGTCTGCACTTAGAATAGAATCATGAATGGTTTGGGTTGGAAGGGACATTAAAGCTCATCCAGTCCCACCCCCTGCCATAGGCAGGGACACCTTCCACTAGCCCAGGTTGCTCCAAGCCCTGTCCAACCTTCCAGGGATGGGGCAGCCACAGCTTCTGTGATGAAAATTCCTCCTTGGTGTAGGGGTGGGAAACTGCTGCTCCTGGCAATAGGCAGTTGGCTTTAAATAAAGCTCTGCTGGGTGAGAGATGCTTGTTTTGAAACAAGCAGAACAATGAGTTCATATGATGGCAATTGTTCAGGGCACTGCCACAAAGCCGGTACTAAGGTGGAAAGGAATCAATATTTCCATGGTTTTATGCTGAAAATAGAAAATGTCTGTTTTTACCATCACTACATGTTCAGTAATTCAGGTGTAGCAATGTCTAAACCTGCAGGGAAAGCCAGACAGCAAAAGTTCTGTGGAATGTATGGCCTTAAGCTGAAGAAAGGCAGGTTTAGATAGGACATAAGCAAGACCTTCTTCCCTGTGAGGGTGGTGAGGCCCTGGCACAGATTACCCAGAGAAGTTGTGGCTGCCCCAGCCCTGGAAGCTTGGGGCTTGGAGCAATCTGGTCTAGTGGAAGGTGTCCCTGCCCATGGCAGGAAGTATAATAAGATGAGTTTTAAGGTCCTTTCCAAACCAAACCAGTCTGTTATTCAATGAATTTCAGACTAACTAAAGAAAAAGGATCAGCTTGCAGCTCCCCCTCTGGTGTGATTTGGACTGACTGAAACACAGAGCTTGGTATAACTTTAGTAAAATAACACTGCCAGGTAAAGTGAGCTCTGTGGTTTTCCAGGTTTTGAAGAGTAGATGATTCAACAGCAGGATGAATAAATAATGAAGGAAAGTGAGATTATAAATTGTACTTCCTCATTTGAAAGGACTTGTCTCTTGATTCATCATTATAAATGTGTTACAAACTTCAGGTCATTTACAAAATAATAGAACACTTTAAGATTACCCTTAGCTTTATGTAAATGTAATTTTAATATTCTATCTTCATTAATTATCTAATCTTGGGAGCAAATAAACTCCTGACACAATTCTGTAGCTATTTTGCCAGCAGGATTTCCTTTGAAGTTGACGGCAGTTGTAAGAGGAAGTGGATGACAGGACTGAGCCTCACCGGCACTTTTAGAGGAGAAACTTAAACAGTAGCTGAAAATCCAGACTTCCTATGGGCACAGAGCTATTCCTGAACTGCCACATATTCATTAGTGCCAGAAAAGAGGTGGCATTTTATTCCCACTGCTCCCATTCCAGGGGTACGATAAAGGTTTCTTCCCACCCCCACACAGTCCTGCATTCTCTGCTTTGCTCTCAGTGCAGTCCTCAGCCCTGAATAGAGACCCAGTGGGGTTCAAGGGGCTGGAGTTGGACCTGGTGTATCTCTATAGCTCTACTTTCTCTCTATAGCAGGTTTAGACTTCAAATAATTTTGGGAGGTGGGTGTAGGTAAAGCCGGGCTCTGTGGAGCAGCATGAGCAGGTAAGCATCATACACAAATGTCACAGAATCATGGAATGGTTTGGGTTGGAAGGGACTTTAATGCTCACCTCATTCCACCCCCTGCCATCAACAGGGACACCTTCCACTAGACCAGGTTGCTCCAAGCCCTGTCCAACCTGGCATTGAAGCCAGTTCACAACCCAGAGCCAGGGAAGCCTGTGCAGGCTCCCACTTGTATCCCTACTCAGTGTCCCATTCCTGTGTCAATACAGGCAAATTAGCCTGGATGTTTTCTACCTTATTTTTAATTTCACCAGCTATATGCATATAAATGATCATATTAAAAAGAATTCATTAATAAGTCATATTTAGTTTCTTTAGAGCAAAACCAGTCCATTGGATAGAAAAGCACCAGGTTCAAAATCACCATCCGGAGCCCAACCAGCAGCAGGGCTGATAATGGTCCCCTCAGAGCTCATCAGCTGAGACAACAGATTTCCAAGTGTGAGCTCTGGCATTGCAGAACCCCAGGGCTATTCATTACATTTCCCACTTCCCCGTCTGCTCTCTGCAAGGTAGGGATGTGTATTCCAGGCTATCGCTGTCATTAATAATCTGATCCATGTCTTTCGATTATTTTAGTAATTACTCCACATAAAAAGACTACTGAGTATGATTACAAATATGGCTTTGTTTTGATTGTCTGCTTTGGTGGTGAATACCAGCTGCCTGAAATTCCTTGACTTTGTTTAACAATATAAATAATGTTCGCTGCGGTTTCTGACTGCCTTGCACTGACCCCAGGGGTATAAACTTAATAACACAACACTCTAATAAACTCATCTGCAAACTGTTCAAAGTTCAGAAATTAAACCTTATTTGCATACAAAAAACACATCAAAAGAACATTAAGGGCCAAATTCTGTTCTTTTGAAGATCTGCAGGCCCCACTTGCAAACAGCTGCTGCTCTGCCCATGGCCAGGAGAGCAGGATGGACCCCCGGCTTGGCCCATCACCTGCCATGATCAGGGGTTTCTTGGTGGCTGGCAGGGCTGGGCAGGGGCTCCCCAGAGCTGTCTGACCCCCAAATTCCTTGCTGCTGCCTGTATCGAGGCCAGGAATACCTGTGGCGCAGATGCTGCATTATCACCTCCTTGCTCCGTTTTTCCATCCCCAACACCAATTTGACCATTCCTGACTGGGAAAACACATGCACCTGCAGTAAGAAAATAGCATTATACATGGAATATCCCATGAGTGACCATACAGCTGGCCCAGAGCTGGTTGGAATGACCACTCCCCTCTGGACTCTCCAGGAGCAGACAGTGCCCAGCAGGTCAGCCTGCCCCGTGCCCACCGGCCACGAGGCACGACCAGGCTCCTGTGATCCTGGGAATATCCTGGCTGGAGGAGATGGAGGGTGGATCATCGGGCAGATGGGTGCTCAGGCTGATCTCCCGACGCCAGGCTGGTGGCACACAGTGAGTAACTCATCACTGCCACCACAGGAAGGAGCTCCAGCACTGCTCGTGGAGCAGCGCTCCGTGCTCCCTCAGAGCTGCACATACAGCTCTATTTGCTCTGCTCTGATTTCCTTCTCCTGAGCATCACCTCTCCACAGCTCAAATACTGCCAAGGCTCAGGGTCTTGGAGAAAGCTGAGCTCCATCCTCTCCTCACACTAGCAAAGGGAAACTCTGGGATGCAGCTCAGGCAGATGGGGAGGAACCTTGGCTGGTACGAACCTTGTTCCTGCTGGAAACCAGCCCTGCCTGGTGCTGGCAAAGCTACTTACAGGTATCTCACCGTATCTCCCTTCCAGGAGCGGGTGATTTGCAATTCTGAGTGAGTTCGAAGAAGACATAATGTTCTGTTTTATCTGCAGGGGAAGCACACAGCTTAACCTTTGCCAGCAGCAAAACTCTGGCTCAAGTATTGATCAGCCCTTTAGGAAATAAGTGAGGGCTCCTGACACCAGGATCCATTCACACCTGTTGGGATGGCATTTGGATTGGTCCTCAGTGAGCAACACCAGCTGAGGGGGAACCTCAAACAGCCATGGGAGAGTGAGCAGAGGACCTGCTGGAGGAGAATCAGGTGATTCAGAATCAGAATGAGTTTTGAATTCTAACCCCCACAGTTACTGGGCCACACCAGAAGCTCAGCTTCCTGTTCACCACTGTGACTATCCAACGGCAAACACGACCATGGACACCCACCCCAGACAAAGCCAGGTGCCTCAAAACCAGTTATGCCCATCCTGACCGATCCTAGCACCAGCTCTGACAGAAGGACCTTCTCAGAAGTGCCAGTGCTTTGGTGGAAATCCACAGCAGTAACCACGTGGGGGATAAATTAATAATTTGTGGGTGCTCAGAGGGGTCCACCTGTGCTTCCTCCCTGCCATTACTCACAGTTTCATAGAGTTACAGAAGGGTTTGGCTTGGAAGGGGCCCTGAAGACCACCCAAGTGTCCCTTGGCTGCCTTCCAGTCACCTCCAGTTGTAGCCTGATGCCGTGAAGTGTAAAACACAGGCAACAAAAAAAAAAAAAAAGGAATAAAAATACAACAGAGAAGTGTTTTTTCTATAAAAATGAAATTTGAATAAAAGTATGTTCATAAAATACATAAGTGGAAACCATGGGGTGTTTTTAGCCCCAGCGTGTTACAAAGAAAATTTTGGTTCCAGGACACCCCCGAAGGGGACAGACATTTATTTAGGAAACTGAAAAAGCACAAATGCAAAGCAAATTTAAAAATCAATTAGTTAAACCAAGGTTTCTCACTTTTTGATTTAAATCACGATTAAAAGCAGTTACTTGGCTGATTTCAATCAATCCACACCGTCTGTCTCAGCTGATCTCGAGCTGTTAAATAAGAACAGAGAAAATCATCGATAACCCATCTGTGTCACAGATGAGGAGCAACCCCAAGGGAACTGTTGCTCCCTGTTTCTCATGTGGTGGCCCCTGGATTTTTGAGGAGTGCCACAAGCCCAGAGGAAGCCACAAAAAAGAGTTTGTGCCTGCAGCTCTGTGACAGGAGACAGAAGTAGGGAAGGCTCACACAGTCAGGGTGTGTAACATATGTATTTACTCTCCCTAAACATAGCATAAAACATCCCTAAGTGACACTGGTGCAGTTAAGTTACACAAAAATTAGTTTTCCTGAGGGTACTATCCCTGCTTTGGGAAAATTTGCACAGGAATAAGGGCCAGCGATGGGGACAATGCACCTGCAGACAGCAAAAAACAGGAGGTCAGACATCGTGGAATAATTTAGGAAAAGTCCTCTATGATCATTGAGTCCAACCATCCACCCAGCACTGCCAAGACAACAAACAGAGCAGGGAAAAACTGCACCAGGGAGAGGAGGAAGAGCAGAAAAGCCCAGGGAAGTGAGTGGGTGCCGGGGCGAACGCCGGGCTCAGCCGGAGCTGTCGCGCCCGTCACGGAGCTGTTTCCCATGTTTGGGCAAATTCCCTTTAGGCTGCAGTTCCCCAGTTGTCTAATTGTCCTTGATGTATGTTCTCTCCCCCAGGAATGCCATCCAGACCTAGCAGCTCCAGATGTCTGAATATTATGCAGGAAGCTGGTAAACAAATTCCTCCTATTTTTCCTGCTAGCAATTAGTAACGTAGGAAGAACACATTGCTGAGCAGGCGAGGAACCCAGCACACATATTTCATATGCATTTAGAGCCACTTAACGCCTCTGGAAGGGTGAGGAACACTGAATACTGTAAATCTGTTCCATCACCCCTTGTTGCTACAAAAAAGTAAAAATAAGGAAAAAAAGCAAATGTTGAAATAAAAGTTAAAATTAGGACAAATTAGTGATTTCAACAGCTTGCAGAGTAACCATCAAACACTCAGGTGACAGAGCAGTTCTGCCACCTCCCCTCAAGCAGCTCTTTTAAATTATTTCAACTTTTTACCCCAACTTTAGCTTTGGAGGAAGTACCTGCCTGCTTCCCGTGCTTCCCCTCTCCATTAATTTCTTTGCCTGCTCCAGCAATCCTGCCCTAGGAGGGATGGCTTAGGTGGCTTCAGGAGTCTTTGCCAGCATTAATTGTTATGATTTTAGAGCCCCACAGGGTGAAGACTTTGAAAAGGAGAATTTGTTCCTAAGATTGGGAGGAAAATGAAAAAATCCAGCACCGTGGCCGTGCAAAACTCCAGCACAGAGACAGTGCTGGGAACACTGGGAAGAGAATTAAAGGTTTCCAGCTCAGGGGGTGAAAGGACAGCATTCGTGGAAAACACAAGCCACAGATCCACATGCTGGATTTTACCAGCTGTGGAAGTTTGGGAGCAACTGAATAAATTTTGCTGTGACAAAGATCTTTATCTGGTCTGGCTGCCCCAAAGTGATCTGTGCCATGGCACTTTCTGGGGGAATTATGCTTGTCTCTGTTAGGACTAAACTGAGAGCTCTTCTTAGCTAAAAACACAACTGCAGCATATTCCTAAATAAACAGCTGTCCCAGAGGGAGTTAACCATGTTTTAGGCTTTTTTTCAGTCTTATGAAATATGTATTGCCCCAAGTCATGGGAAAATCTAGGAGACAGAGGCAGCTCCTATTTTGCACCTTCAGAGTGTTTGGCATATTTTTGTTCTGGTAACTGTGAAGAAAGTCTCCTTTCTGACACTTTTTGGCATTGCCCTGCCCAAACAGTGAGCCCCAACCAGTGCTACAGATCACATGCTAAATTCAAGGCAAGCAGGAGGTGGTGCCACAATAAATGGCTTTACTGATCTCTTCATGGTGATTTATCAACCCTCTACAAGCATCCCAAGCCCTGGACAGGGTTATGGACAGTCAAGGCTCTCAGCCACAGCCTTCCACGTGCAGCGCAAAGGTGAGCACTGCATTTTCAAAGCATCTTTTGATCCCATTTTATATTTTTCCCCTAAATAAATGGGTTGGTGAGGCCCTAAATGGCCTGCAGTGTTATGGACTGTCCATGTATCCCTTGGTCAGTGCTGGGAGCCAGGCAGAAAGGGTTTAGTGCCACCTCTGCTTAGGAAAAGGGTGTAGGAAACCCGACCCAGGGCTTTTCAAGCCTTCTCAAATGAAGGTTTAAAATAGCCCCAGCAACCTGGTGAGTGACCTCAGTAGCTTAACAAGTCCTCTCAAACCAAGAACTAAGAGAGGAGCACGAGAATGAAGTTACTGAGCAAAATGTCTACATTGAGCACTTCACAGGCGATGCTCAGAACCCCCTCAGTGCTCTCAAACACCAGCTCTGCAGAGGTTATTTAGAGATCTCTTTGCAACTCATTATCCTTAAGCAAAAATAAACTGCAAACATGCAAAACAAGTGTCCATTTGCTATTTTCATCATCTCTCCTTCCTCTGGCTCAGGTGTGTGTGGAGCATATACCTGTTGGAGGACTAAGATCATTCCTGCTCCTTACTGCGATGAAGGAATTAAATACAAAATCTTCTGTAGGAAGCAATTGTGAAGTGTGGAAGTTTCTAGTCAGGCAAATAAATTGGATTTAAGTATATTACAGTCATAATCTTTTTCTGCCTCTCTCCAGACAGCCTTTGTACATGGAGAAATGAGAATGTATTCTCAGACAAATCTTGACCTGAGGGAGAAGGCTGCGGGAATCTGGATTTTCAATAACATAAGACAATAAAGCTCAGACTTCTAACCTGCCGCAATATGGTAAAAGTATAAAGAGCTTAGCAACTAATAAAAGAAAAGGGTCTTCCAACTCATATTTGAAGATCTAGACCCCCAAAAGGACACTTCATAAAGATCATAATGGGTTAGTCAGTATCTAACAGATACCATGTACCTTGTTGACCAATTGTCTGACAGTTGTCTTCTGCAGGCCTGGATATTAATAAGCCTTGTGTTGATTTCCTTGGGGTATTTTGTCTTCGTAATTGTACATCTACTTGTTGTGACACTGCAGCTCGCTATATATTTATTTAATGTGATTCCTATAGCAAAAAAAAAAAAAAATAAAAAATAAAAAAATCAGTGGATGTATGGCATTGTTTCCCTCAGATGAGATGCACACACTGCAAATTTCCTCTCCCTTCGAGCTGCGGCGAATCAAAGCTGTGCCAGGGAAAGGGAGAGCTCCCGGTCTTGGGGCAAAGAGGAAATCCAGATGTGTTTTCCCCTTAGGTGTGAATATGTCTTACTCCTTGCATTACACAGGGAATATAAAGGGATTCAATTATCGCCGCATTTTGATTTCTAATAATAACAAAAACTCCTTCTAGAAGGGATTCCATTAAATAATGTTTTGACAGATAATGCTGGTGTAAAGTAGCTGTCAGTCACACAGCGAGATCAAGGGAAAACAGATGCACGAGGCAGATCACAGAGAGGCTTATAGAGTGAAAATGAAGCCTGTTCCAAACTCCTCTCACTAACAAAACAAAGGCTGCCTGTGGCCTGATCCTGCTCTCAACCATGTTTTGTGCAGCTACTGAGCAAAATGCAAATATTTAGAGATTGCCTGCGAGAGATAAATTGCAGTTTTCCATAGATTCTCAAATATAGGAATATTTAAAGAGTTCTGTGTTTGTAGCTCCCTCGGTCATACCAGACGTGGCCTCACCACTGTAACACCACAAGACAGGGGGAGGAGTGGTGGCTGTTGGGTCCTTGGCCAAACTACCCCTCTTCCCTGCACCTGTCCCACTCCAGTTCCTGGCCAGGACACTGTCCCTGGCTTTCAGAGAGACTGCTCATACTGATGCAAGTCTGAAAACACCAGGTTTACCCAAATATCACCTTTACTTGTCCCTGGGAACAAAGCTCAGCCCCCATTTGTTGCTTGGCCCATCCCTTCCATGGTCTGGAGAATCTGTAGCTAAAGGGAACTTCCTTCCTTTGTCCCACCTTCATCATCATCATGGAATCACAGACTGGTTTGGGTTGGGAGCTACCTTAAAGACCACCCAGTTCCACCCCCTGCCATGGGCAGGGACACCTTCCACTCTCCCAGGTTGCTCCAAGCCCCATCCAACCTGGCCTCAAACAACTTCACTACATTCCCCTTAAAGTTTATCCTGGGGTGAAATATTTCCCTTTTGCTCCAAGTTCCCCACAAAATCTCACACAAATGCTTTGTCACAACCCTCTGCCTTCCACTAACTCACCCTGGCTGTGCTGATCCCAGTTCCCAGCCAAAACAAGCCCCTCAGGGCAATTCCTGCTGCTGTTGCCCATCTCCTGGGGTCTCCGTGTTGTGCCTCCAACACAGGATCAACAGAGATAAATGGAACAACAGAGTGGAGGGAGCCTGTGCTGGAAAAGACAGAGTATAAAAATTAAGAATATATTGATTTGTAGCAACATCTAAAGTCACAGTAGACTGTGAAGTGAGCAGCTGCCTAATGAAGAGGGGTCTGCAGGTAACATTTCCATACCTGATCCCGGCATATCCTGGGATAAGATAAATCATGGGAAATGAGAGGAATACCAGAGATGTGTTTCAAGGCATTTGCTTAGGGGACAGATTAAATTACAACTAATTATAATATTTAAAAATAAATCTCCAAACTTTCCATATGAGCTCTGAAAGAGCTCATTGAAAACTCTTAACTATAAACTATGTTCACAAGTTACTCAGCTTTTAAAAAATAGACTTGATTTTTTCTATTGCTAAAATTATCCTGGAGCTTGAGCACAAAGTTTAAATATGGGATTAAGAAAGGAAATACACACACAGAAGGGTCACTGCTTTATTCCCTGGCAACTCATGAGTCAGGAACAGGAAATCCAAGCTCCCTCTCCCAAATCACCTCCCCCACCCAAGGGTGCTGTTCCAGAGTGGCGATGAGGCCAACCCAGGTCACAAGCAACTGTGTGACACCCAGGAGATTCCTTAACCTGCTCTAGAGGAATGTTATCTTCAACTAAAGTGTTTTAACTTAAAATTTTCAGGTTTTGGATAAAATTTCAGTTGGAGAGGAAAAAAAAAACAAACCTGAAAATAGCAAAAGTTTCTAGAAGGAAGAAATGAAGTGCCAAGGGATCTGCTCCACCACCTCCATATTCCTCCAGCACCTTCCCACCAGTGATATGGGTAAAAATACAAATATTTATAGAAGACAATTAGCCCAGGTGATAAGGGGAGGTTATTATGGGGTGTTATGCTCATGGGAAAGTGCTGGAAATTATGGGGTAAGGCAAAGGAATAATCTAGCTGGATAATCCCAACAAAAACTGCTTCCGGACTGTGCAAGAGCCAAGGAAAGTGGGAAATGCTTCTTTTTAAATGGATTATTAATCTAGAGTAGTCTATAGCTCAAAGCATTGTGAGTGCTTGACGTAGGGTCAATAAACCTGTGTTTTTAAGATAGATTCTAATAAAATGCTTTCCTTTAAGCATTCAGGATTAGTGACAGGAGGATGCTCTGCCCCTGGATCCTCTGCATTGGACAGCACATGGCCTTGGGCACCAGTGAGCTGCTTATTCATTTGTCTTTTTTTAAACACTCAGACAGAGTTACAAGATAAGACACAAGTGTAACTAAACTTAACAAGCATCTAATTTTATCCTTTGTTTTGCTTGGTAAACATCAGCTTACAAAGTCAGAGCAGAGAGCTGCGGCTACCCTTGGGAATGAAAAAATATAATTATTTACTACAAAACATACTGGATTTTAGTGATTTTGGGGTGACTTCATGAAACTGTGGCTGAAAAGTTTTGTTCCCCCCCCCCCTTTACCTGAAGTTCATTATCTAAATAAATTTCCATAAATGCCTTTCTCTGAACAAAACAACAAATGGGTTTTACTTTCCCCCCAAAACTCATTTGGACTCAGGAGCTCCCAAGCAGCCCCCATTCCATGGGAATCAGGGCTGTACACACACAGGTTTTTGAGCAGAATTATGCCAAAAAATGAATTTTAATGCCCCAAAAGTGCTGAAAATGAACAAAATTCTGCACAAAAATTTCACTTGTGGAGCCCAAGGTATGATCAAACCTCCTGTGACTGAACTAGACAGAACATGGGGAAAATGTCCCATCCCTGTCAGCATCCAAGGCCAGGTTGGATGGGATTTGGAGCAACCCGGTCTAGTGGAAGGTGTCCCTGCCCATGGCAAGGGGAGGGACCGGGTGAGCTTTAAGGTCCCTTCCAACCCACACCAACCTGGGATTCTATAAAAACCTTGATCACTTCAAAATCACCAGCAAGTTCATTCAAAGCAGAACTCCTGGAATTTGGTGTGCTGTGATTCTGGGAATGCTCCTGGTTGGAGCACAGGCACAGACAAACACAAGCCTGTGCCTCAATACTTGATTTATTTGTCATTTATTATGTTATTATCACTTTATTTATCATGTATTTTAGGCATTGTGCTGCAGCAGCAGCACTGGCTCCTGCAGGCTGCCCATCATCTCTGACTGTGTTTCACTGACCTACAACTTTTACATCTACATTTTCAAGCTGATATTTAACTTGAATGATCAAATCCAGTATTTTCTGGCTCTCTGACAATGTTAAACCAGATCAAGGTGCTGCACTGGGAAATGGACTGTCATATCTCCTTTTCCTTCTCTATTCCAGCACTAAAGTTGCATTTAGGACCAAGTGCAGGGATCTGTGGTCCAGCAGCTTAAAAGACCCAGGCACTTGCTGGAGGAGACAGAGGGAAACAGTCTAATGTGCTCTTGCCATGTGGTAATTTTCCAGATAAATGGACAGTTGCTTCAGCAGCTCCACTGTTGAAGGTCAATGATCCATATAATACGGGCAATTACGGAAGTATTTCCATTGCAGACTCGGTGACAAATTTTTAGTGCAAGACAACAGATAAACTGGAACAGCAGCACCAGAATGAGGGCATTGAACTTGGAATCCTACACCCCAACTCCTGTCTGGTGTTCGCTGGAGGGATCAGCTCTCCATCCCCAGCTCACCTGATGATTTTCTCCATATTTTCTTATTTTGGCATTTCTTAATCTAAAATTACTTAATATTGAGCCTAAATTACCACCACCTGGCTTTCACACAGCCCACTTTTCCTGCCTTCTAGTTCAAAGTCAAGCGCTTGGCTGTTTTATGAAGATTCTCTAGGGCTGAAGGGGGAAAAAAAAATTAAAAAAAAATCAAATAAGGGAAAACTCCTCAGCAATTTGAAAACCTGGGCTCCCGGCGGAGGCACAAACATAACCATTTCTAATTGCCTTTTAAAGCAAGGCAGAAAGCATTTTCAGGAGTGTGTTCTGCTGGTACTCTGACAAACACCACACACGAGGCTGGCTGGAATCACAGCTCACCTGCTCATGGTTCATGAAGATTCCAAGCAAAACATGGGTTGAAATAAATAATTGTTTTGTGTAATGAGGTGTGCACGAGGTCTCTGGTGACAGGACCAAAGGGAACAGCTGGAGCTGTGTCAGAGGAGGGTTAGGTTGAATATTAGGAAAAGGTTCTTCCCCCAGGGAGTGGCTGGGCACCGAACAGGCTCCCCAGGGCATGGCCCCAACACTCTCAGAGCTCAAGGAGTGTTTTGACAACACTCTCAGGGATGGGGTGGGATTGTTGGGGCGTCCTGTGAAGGGTCAGGAGTTGGACTAATGGTCTGTCTGGGTCCCTTCCAGCTCAGGAAATTCTGTGATTCTATTAAGTAACCGCTCATACCATGGCATGGGCTGTTTCAGCACCACTTGCATCCCAAAAAGCCCAGGCCCTTCCTGCACAGTGTTACAACATGCCATGAGAAATCAATTCCAAACCCTTGAAAATATTTCTGAGCATCCCAGAGTCCCTCCCTGGCAGCACCGACAGTTCCAGCTCAGAGCTTGTAAAAAGCAAAGAGGTTCTTGCACCTTCAGCATCTGCTTATAAACCATCTACACACACCAAAATGTAAAATATCCAGGTGCCCTCAGCCATCCAGGGGCTGGGGAAGTTTAACGATAAACACATAAGACCCTGAAAGACTTTTGTGATTTCTGATGGGAATACATTAAACCTGTGGTAGTGCTTCCCTTGTGGATTGTACTTCTGTTTCAGTTTCAGTTTACTGCTGCTTTTCCCTATCGTGTAAGAGACAGAGTGCCATTTCATTCCACCAAAATGAACGGGAAACATCCGTAAAGAGCAGCCTTAATGGTGGAGGAATTCACCAGGGACAGCCTTTGGAGTTGTTCAAGAACCTATTTCAAAATTTAAGCAGATTTTGCTAAAAGGAAAGAGAGAAAAAAGAGACTTGAAATGCTGGAATTTAACCTTCATGTAGAAAATGAAAGAATGTTTTCAGGAACACCCGAGGCAGAAGCCATCCCTCCCTCTCTCCCTCCCTCCCCACAAGCAGGAGCACTTGGCAGAAGCCAGGACTGACACAGGAACCATTCCTTGTGCAAATAAGTGATTTTGTACAAGATTAATTAGTAAGGGGAGACGGTTTGGGATATCTTATGAGGTCAGTGGCTCATTTATGAAATACGCAGTGATAATCCACAGCCATGGAAGAGCTGGATGATCAGCAGATCATTGACTGGTTCAGGTTGAAAGGGACCTTTAAGATCACCTAGTCCAACCCCCTGCCATGAACAGGGACACCTCCCACAAGACCAGGCTGCTCAGATCTTGCAGTATTAGCACTGACTTGTGTTTCTCAAGGAGATAAATAGGGATGGGACAGTCCAAGGGCCGAGTTCCTCCTGCCCACCAGCATCAGATTGAAACAACCAGGAAAGAGCTCTCCCTACAAACACCCCAATCAATAAATTCATGAGTTACATATTTTTGGACGTCAGGAAGAATTTCCTCATGGAAAGGATTTTTAAATATTGGAAGGGGCTGCCCAGGGATTGGTAGTGGATTCCCCATCCCTGGAGGTGTCCAAGGAATGACTGGACGTGGCACTCAGTACGCATGGCTGGGTGACAAG
Organism: Manacus vitellinus; assembly: GCF_001715985.3. Classification (NCBI taxonomy): domain Eukaryota; kingdom Metazoa; phylum Chordata; class Aves; order Passeriformes; family Pipridae; genus Manacus; species Manacus vitellinus. The sequence continues at coordinate 1,185,801 of NW_021940541.1, forward strand.
GTGGGGATCGAGCACCAGGTGGACTCAATGGGCTGGGAGGGCTTTTCCATCTTTAATAATTCTATGATTCTACATCACTGCCTTCCTGGAAGTATCACTGTGCCAGGCTCCTGAGGAACTTCTGTAACGTACAGTTAACATATCTGATGTCTAATCCAGCAAAATAAGGTAGGTGGGTTTGGCAAAGCTTCATCAGGAGAATCTCTTTTGAATTGCATGAATGCCAGTGTCTAAGATTTTTTAAAATCACTGATTTATCATTGATCTATCGCTGTTGTGCAGAACAGATACAGCAAGTCCTGCATGTTTGCTCCAAACTCTTCTCAAAGACATATTCCAGACAATGACATGGAAAGGATAAATTTATTCTCTCTAATGTGAGCTGAGGCCACTAATGGGAACTAAATACACTGATTTTCCCTGTCCTGGGCAGCAGCTCATTGGACAAACACTGTTCCTGTTATGTACACAAAAACTCCTCCCCTAAAACATCCCCCAACCCTGTTTTCTCTTGTAAAAATTATGTAATTGCATGTTGGTTCAGAAAATTGCATAAAAGTTGCCTCTATTATGATTAATTGTCCCCACGGCTTCTTGTAAAATTTTTCAAAGTTCCAGCTAGTCACACAGGGTTTGGTTTACAGAAGTGTTGCACATTATTAGATTTTCTGATAAAATGGGCTCTTTTGTGATTCAAAAGCTGCTGCTCCTCCAGACAACTGGCAATCTCTTTGTTATTCACCCCAGAGATGCACCAGCCAAAATGGAGTGCACTCGATGAAAAAGAGGTATTCCCAACCAGACATGCAGATTAGGCATCACTTAGGCAGTGTAAACAAAGCATCACCAAAGTTTGGGCACCAGCTGAAAGGACATGTCACCATTTGGGTGGGGTTTGCTGCCCTTTCCATCACCCCGAGTTCGAAAGCTCAGTGCTGCTCCCACCCTCAGGCTGTGATGCCAGGCTCCGAATCCTGCTCCAGTTTGACATTTATCATATTTAACTTTGGAAGGTAAATCACAGAATCATTTGGGTTGGAAAAGCCCTCCCAGCCCATAGAGTCCACTCTGTGCCTGATTCCCACCTTGTCACCCAGCCCAGAGCGCTGAGTGCCACATCCAGTCATTCCTTGGACACCTCCAGGCATGGCGACTCCACCACCTCCCTGGGCACTGCCTTCCAATGCCTGACCACCCTTTCCAGGAAGAAAATGCTCCTGATGTTCAACTTGAACCTCCCCTGGTGCAGCTTGAGGCTATGAAGAGGGAGAGAATGCAGCACTACCCACACCACTCCCATCACTGCACAGAATCAGAGTGGTTGAGTTGGAAGACGCCTCTGGAGACCACCTAGTCCAACCCCCTGTCAAAGCAGGTTCACCAAGAGCATGCTGCATAGGATCATGTCAAAGTGGGTTTTGAACATCTCCAGGAAAGGAAACTCTACCAACTCTCTGGGAAGCCTGTTCCACCTTCATAGCCCTCCACCAAACCCTCTCCAGTTATGAAGCCATAACGCAAGTACCTAAAGTTTTCTGAAGGAATAACTGCATGTGCAGACAGGAATGACCCAACTGCAGAGTCCTCCCATATCAAACACTCAGGAAGGTCCCACACCAGCAGCTGGACAAAAGCTGAGCTCAGCTGGAATGCTTTGGTTTGGGAAGAGCCTTAAAGCTCATCTCATTCCCACGCCAGTGGTCAGAAGAGCCCTGGATGGATGGGGCTGGCAGATGCCAAAGGAATCCCAACCAAACTTGGCTATGTCAACCCTTCATAATGTAACTATGGTTTCTGACTTATTACCAGCTACCAAAAAATCAGTGTTTGTATGAAAGACTCAGCTCAAACGAAACATCAAGGATAACAAGGAAAGAAATTAAAATAGAAAACACTGCAGTTGTGTAGATCAAAGGTGTACCTGCCCATTGAACACCAACTAAAACTTTATCTCCTTCCAGTCTCAAGTCAAGTAAAAAAAAAAAAAAAGGCAAGAATAAAAGGTAGAAACAAAGTGTTTTCATGATTAGAAGAATTAGTAAGTTGAGGGCATGTCAGGGGAGAATGATCCACGTGGGGTTTGCACCCTCAGAAATTCCCAACCTGTCACTGGAAACACCTCAGGTCTCACAAAACTCTCAGATTATTTATCCACAGAACAGAAGATTTTAAGATTAAAAACCTACATGAGCCACCATTTCCACTGCCAAGAGATCCATGTCAAAGACACAAGCATTTACTGATGTCTAAACTTCCACAACCACAGTTGTTCCTGAGGATACTAATAAATAATCCAAGTCTCCTCATCTCCTGCTGCCCATTTCCCCCCCTCATTTTGCATTATGCAAAACAGCCAAATATTATCATCCTTCCAGCATCCTCCTTGAAAGGCACGAGCTTCAAATATCATAAAGGAGTATTGTCATAATGAGGTTAATGACAATAGGGTTTCCAATATCAAAGAGCCAACACACAGCTGCTTTATAGTATAGAGTGATACAGCACAGAGCTCTGTAATGAGAGAGAGAGAGTTTTTGGGTTACGCATTTTAATGAGTTTGTAATAAGCAAACTACTATGGAAGCTGGAATTTGCATTTCACAGCCTTATTCCGATAGAATACTTTGTTAACACTACACTGAAGGAGGCAAATGAGCCCAACTTCGTGAGGATTTAGAGTTGGAACATGCATAGGCCACTGTGCAGGAGATTATATGCTTTCAGGGCCAAAAGTATTTGGGAATACACATGAGGAGGGAAAACATGCCTTTTGACCTACAGAATAAGTAGAAATAACCACCACGTGTCTCATGTTGCTTACACCTCATTTGCTGCCTCAGTTTGCACCTTGTAGCAGTGAGGCACATCAGTGATGGTGGTGAGGCCCTGGCACAGGTTGCCCAGAGAAGCTGTGGCTGCCCCATCCTTGGAAGTGTCCAAGGCCGGGTTAGACAGGCCTTGGAGCAACCTGGGCTAGATGATACTCTCAGGGACATGATGTGACTCTTAGGGATGGTCCTGTTCAGGGCTAAGGGTTGGACTTTACCCTTATGGGTCCCTTCCAACTCAGTATATTCTGGGATTCTGTGCCCCACCCATGGCAGGGGGTGGAACAAGATGGCCTTTAAGGTCCCTTCCAACCTAAACCAATGATTCTGTAATCTCTTGCAACACAAATCCAGCCCAGAAGTTGGAATATCAAGGGCAGAGGCCTCTGGTGGACACAGATCACTCTCTGCTCCATGGAGCACCACACAGTGCTCATTACAACTCATTCCATGAAGAGAGGTACCTTAAGAACAACACATTCATCTATTATTGTTCCTTATGGGAGACATAATCAGCTTCATTAGAAGTCGTTATTATGGGAAAACCCTGGAAAAAAAACTTCAAGTACAGGTAGGCAGCATGATCAATTAAAAGCCTGGAGTATGTTACTAATATGGGCAGATGTTTACAGGAATTTCTGGGGGAGGTTAGGAGCTCCAGAGGAGTGGCAGCTCCCGTGGGCAGAGCCCACCCCATGCACCACACAGCCTGACATGGCAGGGAGGGCACTCATGTGCCCTGGAAGTGAGCAACACAAATAAGGGTGCAATCACCAGATGACCACAAGCCCCAAAGCACATCCAGAGATGCTCCACCAGAGGAGATGTTGTGCCGTGCCCCCATCTGTGCCCCCTCAGCTCCCACCACTCCTATCACAGAGTTCTCACAACAAACTGTGCAGGAAAATTTGTCTGAAGCCAAAAAAAAAAAAATGAAATTAAGTGTTGAAGTCAAAAGCTACTAAACTTTTTGAACTGACAATCATGATTTTGAGGTGGGTTATTTTGGCTGACTCTGAAAGCATCTCAGACTAAGCACCGACAGGGCCTTTCACTGCCCTGGCAGCCAAAACTTGTTATGAAAGAGCACAGAATGGGCAGATTTGGGTAGATGCACCTTTTCCAGGTCACATAACTTCTGCCACCAAAGACTACCCCCAGCAGAGACACACAAGAGAGCCAGGACAGCAACTGGGGAGCCCTTTGGACAGTCCCTTCCCAGCCCTGACCCAGCACCAGGGCAGACCCTGCTCACACTGATGGCAGGAAGCCCTTTCAGGGGGCAGGAAGTCCTTGGGTTGGTGCTGTTGTGACTGAGAGCAGTTTACAGGCGATGCTCCACATCAAACTTGAGGCCAAGCTCCAGTGGCACCATCCGTTTCCCAAGGCTGAGCATCCTCATCCATAAGGCCCAGGAAATTACAGCCTGTGCTTGGCGAGATGATATTTTTAAGCCTTAACAAACAAGGGCTTGATCTTTTAAGCAGTTTGGATCTGCTCTGCCTCACACATCCTCAGCAACAGCTGACTCGTTTTTGGGATGTATCTGGCACAGCAGAGAAAGAATTGGGCTCAGGCAGGAGCTCAGGCTGTGGGAGCCACTAAAAGCTTTTCCCATTGCATCTCTCAGGGTGAGAGCTGAGAGCTGTTACTCAGCAGGGCTAATACATCAGTTGCTGTGAAGTCAATAACATTGATTTTGGTGGGACCAGTGTTTCACTCAGTTGCAAAGAGTTGTTCCAGTAAGAGCTGGGGAACGGGGAGAGCTCCAGGACTGCTGGAGCCAACAGCTCCTGGGGAAGGCTTTCCCATGGGGAACCCACTGGTGCCAAGATTACAGGGAACAGGGAGAAGTGTTGCCCATTTTTAAGCATTCTCTATCATTAATCCCACAGGAATTTTCCTACCAGCTAATCTCTAGGGAAAAAAGGCACAGGGATCACAGACATCTCAGTGCCCAGTTTAACAAACACCTACAGCTGGAAGACAGACCTTTCACTTGTAACAGCTAATTTATGACTTAACAGAAGGAAAATAAAGTACACAGCAATATGCAGCTTCAGAAAGAATGGAGTGAAAGGAAGCAGAGTCCAAGGAGAGGCTATTTTTGTACCAAAATTCATGTGGCAGCAGGGCCAGGACAGCAATTGTCCCTTTGTATTTGGTGCTGCTGAGGCCACACCTTGAGTTCTCTGTACAGTTCTGTCCCCTCACTGCAAGTAGCTGAGGGGCTGGAGTGTGTCCAGGGAAGGGAATGGAGCTGGGGAAGGGGCTGGAGTGGCTGAGGGAGCTGGGGGGGCTCAGCCTGGAGAAAGGAGGCTGAGGGGGGACCTTCTCACTCTCTGCAACTCCCTGACAGGAGGAGGGAGCCAGGGGTGGGTTTGGGCTCTGCTTCCAGGGAACAAGGGGCAGGATGAGAGGAAATGGCCTCAAGCTGTGCCAGGAGAGGTTCAAGTTGGACACAAGGAGGAATTTCTTCCTGGAAAGGGTGTTCAGATATTGGAAGGGGCTGCCCAAGGAGGTGGTGGAGTCCCCATCCCTGGAGGTGTCCAAGGAATGACTGGGTGACAAGGTGGGGAGCTGGCACAGGGTGGACTTGATAGGCTGAGAGGGCTTTTCCAACCTTAATAATTCTGTGATCCTGAGGCTCCACAGCCAAGGGACAGCTGCAGGTTCAGACTCTCCCTTGCTGCCATGCAGAGACTCAGCTTCCTATCTGCAAAGCTGAGTTTGAATTTAACAGCCCTGCACCCCCCCCAGGGTCCTGCTCAGCCCCAGGCCCAGCTGCCACCCCAAGCAGATTCCACAGTGCAGCAGAAGACTCCAGTTGATATTAAGCCCTCACAGAGCCGTTACCCACATGATCAAATCAAGAGATACAGTAATTTACAGCAGCAAGCTGTAATCGCTTTTAAATAAAGAATTATTGCTTCCTCCTTCAGCAAGGACTTCGGTGTGCTGGGCTCCATCTTCTTTGAAGCACCGTGATATCCCACCAGGGACCAGGCAGGAATCTGTTAAAAGCAGACAGTACATTCAAGGAAAAGCTTGAGGAGGGGACAGTGCACCTGGACACCTGGACAGTGTGCAGATGCTCACTTCAGAGCCCAGGATGGCTTCCTCTGCCTTAAACCTCTTTTCCTATAAATCACATCCTGGTGGGATCTTTGTTCTTACAAAACATCCACCGAGTTCAGCAAACCCTGCACCTGTAAAACAGCACAGGGACAACTGACCTTCCCAATCACTGGAAAAACAGTAATCAAAGACAGAAAAAGGGGGAATACCAGCCCCAGTGCATGCTGAGCAGCTCTGATGACAAGCTGCAGACATAACCTTTAGAGCTGTGCGTGGGTGGTGTTGTCACTGTGGCATTTTGTCCAGGGCAGGGATGGGCACACAGGAGATCTGAGGGAGCGCTCACTAAGCCCACTGTCCACACAGGCTTAAAAATAGTCCAGGAGAACAACTGTTCCTGCACCAGTGGGGAGGAGGGACGGGGGGAGAGTCAGGAGGGAGTTCAGCTTGTCCTGGTCAGCTGGGCTGGGCATGGCACCCACAACCTAGTTAAACAATCACAGACTGGTTTGGGTTGAAAAGAACCTTCAAGATCATCCTGTCCCACCCCCTGCCAAAGGCAGGGACACCTTCCACTAGCCCAGGTTGCTCCAAGTGCCATCCAACCTGGCTTTGAACACTTCCAGGGATGGGGCAACCACAGCTTCTCTGGGCAACCTGTGCCAGGGCCTCACCACTCTCATAGGGATTAATTTCCTCCTAAAATCTAGTCCAAATCTCCCCTCTAGGTGTTTAAAAAGTTTAAAACCTCTCTCTGAGGACTTTTCGAGTTGAGACCCCCACAAATCACCTTACAAAAAATCAGCCAGTAGATGGCAGGGCTGCAAAGCCTGATAACATCACCCGAGTTCAATTCACTCCAGCAAGAGACAGAATGATATTTTAAAGACTAATGTTTTCATACTTTAACTACCCTAACAGGATCTATTAGTACATCTGCAGAGATATTTTAAAGACTTATGGCTGGAGGATTACAATTAGCACACCAAACAACCCAGATCAGGCAGATCCATTCAAGTTTAAGCTTATTTTCAAATTCAAATCAAGTAGAGCTTCTAAAAGTGCAGATAATTTCTCCGCAGTAATGTCCAGCTCATTTCAGGCATCAGCCAGTTTAGGGCTATTGCGATCAACACGTTTTTTAGAGAGCACAGACATAACAAAAACACAAGCCTGTGCCAGTGCCTGGTTCCAATCTCTGAGAAAATAAATATCCTTTTCCCCACTTTCATTATTTTTTCAATAAGGTAAATCCTGAACTTTCCCTTCACCAGTAACATACCTTTATCACAGTGTGGATCCCACCTTAATGCTCACAATACTATTTTTAATCATCACAGGAGTTTTAAATACCAGCTTACACAAGGAGTAATCGGAGATACTCAGTCTCAGCTGAGCAAACCCAGTGCTGAGCAGCACCAGGTGATGCTCCTGTGTGCAAGGGATCAGACAGGGAGGGACCCATCCCACATCAGCAGCAGCCTAAGGACACACATGGACTCCAGTATTTCTCTCTAGAACTTTTCCTGACTGTTTCAGGGCACGACTTCCTTCCATAGGCAGCTTTTATATTTCCACAATTTTATATTTCCCCAATTATGAAAATCTTGTTTTGAATTTAATGGTATTTATAATGCTACTTTCAAGTCAATACAGTTGATTTCTGTATCAGGTAATTTCATCTCACTGTGGTGATTTATTTTACTTCACTATTGCTAATTTCTGACTCAGAAATTTCCAAGGGATCTGCAGGAGGCTTTGCTGGGAGAGCTCAGCCAGGGCTGGCAGTGGAGGCTGTGGTGTCAGAGTGGCCTGGGGTATCTGACCTCCTGAGCTCTGCCAGAAGAGACCCACAATGGGCACTTTGGTTTTCTTACAATGCCCAGAAAAGATATTTCTTGACTTTGGCTTCATCACCATGAAATTATAGCCCTACATTTACATCCCTGTGGGATTCCAGCTGTAACGAGCAGATACCAATCTGTATTTGTGGACACAGACTAGAACAGAACCATTCAGAGCCATGAGATGTTCTCTCCACAGCGCTGCTGCAGGCATGTGATCCTGCAAACCAGCCTCAGTAAGAAACTCCCCCCCAGCCCTTTTTTTTTTGACACTGAAGAGGAAAAAAGTAGCAACAATTTGCTTTCTGATTTCCCTGCTCCACTTGCCTTTCCTGTGTGTATTAATCCATGTTTAACCTCTGGATTTGGGGAGTGTTTAAGTGTTTGCTGTGAGTAAGAGCAATGGCACAGAGAGGTTTTTGCTCCTCTCTGTGACAGACAGACCTAGCCACCCCAAAATCCCTCTAGGCTTTCCAGTAACCCCTCCCAGCTTCACAGCAGCCTCAAAGCAGTAACTCAGAGCAAGTTAACTAAAATATTATTGTACACACGTGGGCTGTTTTCCTCAGAGTCATCAATGTAAGCTTACACATGGTCTCGCTATCCAAAATTAATGCTGGACAAGAGACTCTTCATGCTCTGCTACTCTCAGACACTCACATCAAGCTGCCCACTTCACATGCTAAACCTAGGGGTACTCTTCCTACTCCTCCCAAAAATGAGTCTGAGGACCCAGAGGTTCAGGTTTCCCCTCCAAGGGAATTGTTGAGCTCCCACCAGCTTCAGGGAGGGGATGTCACCCCAAGGTTGTCAAGGTAAAGCTATCCTGCCAACTTACTGCCCCACCAATAAATCCAAAATTCAGAGTTCCTGCACACAAACCATCACAACACTTAGAGGTTATTGTGCTTTTAAAACATCCAAGGCTGATGGTCCAATGTTTCCTAGTTTACTTACCTTGAGGAACCCAGCAGACCTCCACTCATCCCACCAGGGCAGGTAAACTCTTCTTGCTGCCAGGTCTGGATCATTCACATGGAGAAGCCTCCACCTGCACAAGTTTTCTTGTGTACAAGGAGAAAACCCACCACCTGGAGCAATCCTAAAGAGACTCAGGCATGGAAGAGTCACCAAATAATCCTGGCTGTAATTATTGCGCCCACCTGAGCTTCCATTCTCTTCCTGATGAAGCAGTGAGCAGCACCTGGCACAGCCCCTGCAGCCCCAGCCTGCCCTCCCCAGGAGCTGAAGGAAACCAAACCCAGTAATTTCTTACCCAATCTACCTCTCCACACCCGAGTGTGTGCATTTTGAGGGAGCCCTGTGGGTGCTGCACACATAAAATCACAGAATCAAAGAATCACAGAATTGTTCAGGTTGGAAAAGCCCCCAGCACTGCCAAGAGCATGACTAACCCATGTTCCCAAGTGTCACATCTACACAGCTTTTAAATCCCTCCAGGGATGGGGACTCCACCCCTGCCCTGGGCAGCTGTGCCAGGGCTGGACAAAACTTTCATGGAGAAATTTTCCCAGTGTCCAACCTAAAGCTCCCCTGGCACAGCTTGAGACCATTCCCTCTTGTCCTGTCCCTTGTTCCCTGGGAGCAGAGTCTGACCCCTACCTGGATCCACCCTCCTGTCAGGGAGTTGTAGAAGGTGACAAGGTTCCCCCTGAGACTCCTTGAGCATCAGCACCTCATGTCCCCAGGCCAGGGATATGCTCAGTGGATCCTGGCTGGGCTGGAAGCTCCTGGGACAGGGGAAATGGGAGCCTGGGGGTCCTGAGTCCAAGCCTTGTGCTTGGGGCACTAAAAGGGCACATGCAGAGTCCTCTTAAATGAATAAATATAGTCATTTAAATTTTTGAGTGAAATATTGTTCCTTATAAGTTAGGATCTCATCTATCCAAGCTCGGGTATTCAGCAGATTGTCTGGTTTGTGCTCAGATTCAAACACTGCAATGAATTCACTGAGCACCAAATCCCATTGCCTGGGGCAGATGGAGCACAAGGTCCAGAACCAAACTGTGAAGATTTGGTATATTTGCCTAGAAAATAAGAAAATTGCACCAGTAGGAAAAATTAATTGCTGAAAAAAAACTTACCGAGAGTTGTTGTGCATTCCCCATAACTCACCTTTTTTACATCAATATTAAATGTTGTGTCCATATCCAAAGAGGACTTGGTGAAGCCCTCAGCCTGTTTTATTCCAGGGATGGGGTCTGGTGGGCTCAGTGTTTGACAGAGGCTCAGTGAAGGAAATCACAACTCCCAGGATTTAAGCATTAAAAGGAAGTGTGCTGTTATGTGTAACAAGTGATTATATGGCACTTAAACAGGAAATCAGATGCTTCTTCTACTGCTGCATGTTAGGAAAAGAAACACGGTAATGGGTGAGGTGAGAGGTGGTTAATGCCATAATGTTTCCCTGAATGCTACTGGTGGAACCATTCTGGAATATTGCATACAATTCCTAGCATATACATACATGAAAATGTCTCTGAAATATATAATGCTTGTGGAAATGTTGCATGAGGGAGTAAAAGATCACTGTCTGCTCCTGTCTGAGAGATGATAAATACCCAGTGAGGAGGCAGCTTTTTGCAGATGATCAAACTTGACATAATTGTGAGGAGCAGGATCAGCCTGAGATTCCAGGCTGTTACAGTTGCAGGTGCTGCAGCCGTGGGATTCCAAGAGCCTCTCAGCTGCCAGGGGAAACAAATACATAATTATTGGCCTTCCTGAATATTTAGCTTAGTTTGGAAATATCAGCTTTAAAGGAGAGATCACAGAGTCACAGGTTCACTGAGATTGGAAAAGCCCTCCCAGCCCATGGAGTCCACCCTGTGCCCAATCCCCACCTTGTCACCCAGCCCAGGGCACTGAAGGCCATGTCCAGTCCTTCCTTGGATACCTCCAGGGATGGGGACTCCACCACCTCCTTAGGCTGCCCCTTCCAATGCCTGACCACCCTTTCCAGGAAGAAATTCCTCCTGATGTCCAACCTGAACTATCTCTGGCACAGCTTGAGGCCGTTTCCTCTCATCCTGTCCCTTGTTCCCTGGGGGCAGAGCCCGATCCCCAGCTGGCTCCCCCCTCCTGTCAGGGAGTTGCACAGAATGGACAAGGTCCTTCCTGAGCCTCCTTTTTTCCATGGTGCCACAGGATGGATAAAGAACAAATTGCAAGTCATGTTTTTTGTCCCTTTTAGTATCTGATCTCGTCAAAGAAAGTTTTAAGATGCTGAAAAACCCCAAATAACTTCAGGGATATTACACTGGGAGCATGTCTTGGGAAGCCATCAAAATCCCATTGCCTGGATCACCTGAACCTGGGATAGACCAAGCCCTTATGGGGCAGCCTGGCACTGGCAAAGCTCTCAAAGTGATATAATCAGGGGTTTTTTTTCTCCCTCCTGTTTCTTTTTTTGTTGTTGTTGATTTGAATTCATTAAGTTAAATAAAATTAAAAACCAGCACATGGCCACAGGTGAGGTATCAGTACTTTTCTTGGGAAGGAATGAAGATGTTGATCCTGCTGATGCCGCTGATGTTGATGATGTTGATGAAGCTGATGCTGCTGATGCTGCAGAAGCTGCCTCACACCCCATCCCTGCTCTGGACCTGGCACCAGGAGCAGCAGGACTCTGGGCTGGGAGAGAAATGCCAGATCTCCTCTCCAAATATATGTTTAGTTGAAGCAGTGTGAGGACAGCTGTAAAAGCTGACAGGTTTACATCCACTTTTTAAAGACAGGACAGAAGAGTTCCTCAGCCACTCTAATCAATTTTTGCCTTTTTGTGCATTAATAGTTCCAGATAAATTGCAATGAGGTGTTTTAAACTTCTGAACAGCTTCAGGTGAACTTTACAGGTGTCAGCTGGTGTCTATAAACTGTCCAAGAGTCCTATAAAAGGCTGTGAAACAAGAGCAAAATTAGGAGAGAAATACATCACTCCAAAAATCCAAAAATAAATAAATTAGTGGAGTGCATTTTTAATGTTACTTTTTTAGCAAGTCACCAGAATGGAGCATTGCAGGAAGAAAATACCTTCTGACACTGCTAATATTCAGGATGAACTAATGAATTAACGGAATTATCCCCACAATTCTTGTTTTCTCAGATTTGTCATGTCAGCCTCTCCAGCTTCAGTTCTGTGCTGACATACAGGTATAAGGATTTCTTTTCAAAAACATGCATCTTATTTCATATATAAATTTCACTGCTGTTACCCTAAAATAAAAGCAATAAATAATAAATAAGCTCTTACCTCTATCACACAAAATTCTTATTAGTCAAGCAGTTAAACCTCTGAGCCTTGTAAAAACTGAGCATCTGATTGTGAACTGAATTCTGTCAGCAAAACACAACTTTTCCTTGCTAGTAATGCAGCAGAGAAGCAGATTATGGATATAATTCCACCCAAAACAAAGTAGACAAAAGAAAACACACTCAAATCCATTATTTAGTGGGTTCAAAACATACCTGAGCGGGTCTCTGAGGTGCTGACACCTGGGATCAGTCATTTCACCTTCAAAGAAACTGAGGCCTGCATCATTTTTTATCTCGTTTCCCGCTTTATTTGCTGTTTGTGTTCAGTCAAAGTTCAGTTTTTCATGAAGCTGCTCAAACAGGAATTCCAGCCCTTTCCATAATTTATGCTGTAACGATACATAACCTGAATGGAAGAAAATACTCATTGGAATAGTGGGATACACCTGGGTGCCTTTCTGATTAGGGTTCTGGCTGCAGAATGTGATCCAGGATCTGCTGTGAATTTGACCCTTGATGTTCTTCCAGCAAGGGAAGGGATGAGGTGTCTGAGCCTGGGGATGTCCCAGCCCCGACAAGATCCTCTGCTGGGATGCAGAGCATGGAGCAGGAATAGGAGCAAGGGGAAGAGATGATTTCTTTAGCCAGTCCCATAGTGATGGACACAGGTAGGATCTAGTGGATAGTGTCCCTGACTGTAACAGGGAGGTGGAACCAGATGATTTTTAAGGTCCCTTCCAACCCAAACCATTCCATGATTGATTCTATGATATAAACTTGCCAACTAAGGGGTCCTAAAACCCTTCTCCAATTTCCCTTCTCATGCCAGGAGCTCACAAACAGTTCTCCCTCATGGGCACATCCTGGTGTCCTGCAGAATATCAAGGTACCACTGTCTGCAAGTCAGCATTTCATGTAATATTTAATAATTCATTTCATATTTCATTCCCCAGAAATATTCACAATATCTTGTGAATATTCACCTTGTGACTTCTCCTTCTCTTGCTTCCTGTGCTACTCAATGTGAGCTGAGTTACTCAACTCAGTTACAGATTCGGAAAAAAAATGGTTTATATTTATTATTCACCTCCTCCTTCAGGACAGGGACACTGTTAAGTGCAGTAATTGAAGCAGATAACTCCAACTTCCTCTCCCTGCAAGCGTATTGTCATGCACATACATCTTGATTAGATCATTTTCCTTGTGAAAAGGAAGCGGTTTTGTACCGTGGTGTCTCAGATAATTTCCAGCAGAGTCTGCTGGTGGAGTTCTCTGATAGCACTATTTCAATTCGATATTCTTCTCGCTGCTGTTTATTTTTTCCGAGCGCTCACGTTTCCCTCACCTGTCTCCATCAGCAGGTCGCAACACTTTTGCACTGGCAAACAGGCCTGGAGGCAAACATTCCCTGTCGCTGCTGCTTTCTCTTGGAATCCCTGATAGGGAGGGAGAAGCGGCTGCATTCCTGCGCGCCTGACAGCCCGCTCGGGCTGCTGGAGGAGGAGTCGCTGTGATTTTGGCTGGTGTGGTCCCTGGTGGGTCCTGCTGCCACATTCTATCTTGAACTCGTGTCCACGCGACGAGTGACCTCCCACCCCACGACCCCGCTGCCAGGAGGGCTCTGAGCCGGGGGATTCCGGGCGGAGCAGAAAGACAGATCCTTAAGGAAGGGGCCAGCGCTTCAGTCAATGTCCTCTTACATCCCTGACACTTCCCACTAAAGTATTTAACCCTCAGCACTGTTGATTTAAAAGGCTGGAGCATAACCAACCTTTCTTTTCCGAGGAGCACAATCAGCATGTGAAAAATAGATGATCTTTTTAAATGTTTAAAAAGTGCATTGGTGATGCTCCTCGAGACAGGAGGAGAGTGGCACAATTAATTTCCAAGCCTTACAGCTCTTCTGTGGGATTGTAACAAAAGCAGGGGTGGTTTGGGAGTGTGAAGGGGAAGATTTTGGGGAGAGCATCACCTGCACGGACAGCCTGCCTTGGGAATATCACACGGCTGTCGAGGAACCTGCTCAATAAATATTTCGTGAATACCTTTTTTTCTGAATAAGACACTAGCTCAGCCTCCATGCAAAAAGTATTTACTGTGAATGGAAGCAAATTCCATGTTATTTTCCAACAGAATGTTCCTTGGTTGTTTGTAGGGAGATGTTGGATTGGGCAGAATCCTCTGGGGTCAGGCCTGGAGCAAGCAGCTCTCCCTGTCTCTGCCTCCTGATTTCATCCATTCTGACTTCACAAAGCCCACAGAGACATTTTGTCCTTTCCAGTCAGGAATACTTTCTAAAATTTGTGTATTTTCCAGTTTTCTAGGCATCAGATTTATAAACTTCCCTTGAATGAATCCCATGAACTGAACCTGTGCAATCAGGATGTTGTAAAACAATTAAAGTCCAGATTCCTCAGTTACCCTGTGGGACTCCTAAGACCCTGTCAGGTGATTCGTGCTGGATCCCCAGACCTCAGGTCCACCCTCCAAATCCCAGGCCAGGCATGAAAAACCTTCCCCAGAACGCTGTGCCGAAGCACCTTCTGTGACTGTACCTGTGGTGGGGACACATCAGGACACCAGGGTTGGGTTGGCATTGCTAGAGCTGACCCCAACTTTCAACACCTCCAGTGCATCCAGAGAACTTAAGCAGCAGCTGAGCTTGTCCATGGGTGAACACAGCAGAAGCAACCCCACGAGGTTCCCCTGGTCAGAAGAATCTGAAAGATCTGCGATGGTCACCAGGGTGAGGGGTAGCGTTGGCCATGGTCACTGTCCCTGTACCCACCCTAAACACAGGTCTGGACATCCTCCAAACCACCCCATCCAAGCTCCTGCCTCACCACCTGCAGCCTCCCTTCTCTCCCAACTGCTAAAAACCTTCACTCTGTACAAATTAAAACAAACCAGCGAGTAGCTGCTGTCAGAACAAACCTGGAGGTGAATGTTCCCTGAATTTATAACCAAGGCGAACACCAAGAGGTTTATTTTTTATAAATGTAGTTCCATTCCTAAACCCCAGCTTCACTTCCCAGCAGGAATCTGCCTGACTTGGAAACCACTACTTTTTTTTTCTAAATACCTTCACATCTCGTAGCTGTACATCCCTCACAGAGACGCCAGAGCTATAGGAAGTATCCGTGGTAGGGGAGAGCTCGCTAAAGATCTCAGCAGTTCTCCCTCCTCGAGGATTAACCAATGCTGCAGGAGTTCCTGGGCTAAACTGGGAGAGGGAGGGGAAGGAAGAGCAGAAATAAACAAAATAAACTCTCTCCCAGCCAGTCGCGTTCTTTGCGCGCCGCATCCCCGGCGCGGCCACACGCACCTCAAATCGAAGTGCAACGCAGCTGAGAAGTTCTGCGAGCCCAGTGCCACCAGTATCGCGCCAGTACCGCACCAGTATGGCTGAGGAGGCGGGCGGCGAGCACCGGCTCCGGCTGGAGAGGGGGAATTAAAAGAGTTGGAAAAGATGTGACCAGCGCCTCGCCGGCAGTTCTTCTCCCCCGTGGGATGTGGAGCCAAGAGCGGTGAGTTCCCA
>NW_021940541.1:1206707-1207907 GCF_001715985.3 Manacus vitellinus
TGCGGACAGCAGCATCCCGGGCGGGCTCCCGGCCGCCGGCAGCTCCAGCCACAGTGACACACACACACACACACAAAAAGATAAAGTTGGTGAATGATAAAGACCGTATTTTCCACGCTTTGGGTGCAGGACCAGATGATCTAGAAAATGAGCTGAAATAGATTCAGGCTCAGAGCCTGTTGTGAGGAGCAGCTGATTCCCCCATTCCTGGCCAGATGGCTTCTGAACACAGATTTGCATTCATTTTCGCTTAATATCGTCCAAAATAGTGGGGCAGCTGCATTTGTTGTCAAAAAGGTTTAAAACTCCCTTTCTTTCTGGGGCAGGATCGTTACCTTATGTGATGGGCTTATGGAACTTTTTTTTTCTCCCCTCCTTAGTCAACAGTATCAGATTTAAAAGGATTTGTTTTAAAACCTTCTAATTTGGTAATCAGATTTAAATCGCCTTGGCGCGTGTAATCTGAATTAAAGATACTGTAAATGATTTTAAGCTTTCGTTAGCGGAGGGTAAGCACCAACTTCGGCGTTGTTCATTTGAGGAAATATCTTACAATTATAGCGGTCTTGGGCATTTTTTACCTTATTTTTAGGAGGCAGAATTTTGCGGGCTGGGGAGATCGGCAGCCCCCGGCGCCAGCTCGAGGTCCCCAAATGTGTCCGTGCCACAAAATGCCACCGCGAGCATCGCATTGTTTGGGAACTTTGGTATCGCTGCGCGATAAAAGTGTTTGGGTTTGTAATCTGCTCTACTGTACCTCAAAAGCTCCGGACTGATTATGAATACAGGAATTTTCTTTTAATTTCTCATGAATAGTTTCCATACACTTTGATTTAAGGTTATTAACATTCTATAGACAGTGGCATCTTTAATATGTGGCGATCGCTTCTAAAGACTAATCTCATTACCCTCAAATAGTCATAAAATATGATTTTATTATACTTACGTATTTAATTAGACGGCCAGCAATGTAATGGATTTTGAGATCGGGTAGAGCAACAGCTTTGATAATTCACTTATCTTTGGCAATAGTCATTAACCCCCAACACCAGCAAAATAGATTGCTTTCTAACACATCTTTTTTTTTTTCCCTTTTCCCTCACCCCTTGGAGAAAGGGGATCCTGATAACAGAAATCGGACTTTCGATTTTCACCGATTCATTCAGATATTAATGCCGATTTTCACGGAGTCGGTGAAAT
>NW_021940541.1:1208157-1209438 GCF_001715985.3 Manacus vitellinus
ACCTATAGCTGTGGATATATTTGTGTGTGCACATGAAGTCTTCAAATATAGGTATTTCTGGGCATGTCCGCCCGTGCATTTATAGAGAGGCGATCGTGGAGGGGCGCATCCAGCATCCCACCCTTTGTCCATCCCCAAACCTCCCCACGACCCTCCACGCGGGTCACATCCCCGCCGAGAGGGTTTTACCCCCTTCCCGCTTCCTCGAAGCCACTTGCAAGAAGATCTCGGGACCTCTCTGCGCCGCGGTCCTGCCCCCCCCGTCGGGGAGGGGGGGTCGGGGCAAGGCAGGATCGCGACAGCGAGCGACCGAACCCCACGCTCCATATAAGGCGGTGTGCCCGCCCCTTAACGACGTCATCAGTGACGCCACCTCTCCCGCGGTGGCGGGGGCCCGACTCCCGGGGAAGGGGCGCGCTCCTCGGGGAGGGAGGGCCGGGCTCTGCGCGCCTCCGTCCATTCCGCGAGACGCCACGGGCCCGCGCCCCGTTCTCCCGTGTGCCCGGGAACACCTCCGCGGTAATCAGGATTTTTTTTTTTTTTTTCCCCGTTTATTTGTCTTTTGGAGCAGGAGAGCCTTGCCAGAAAGTGGTCGATTCAGCAGTGTCCTGAAGCTTTTTTTTTTTTTCCGAGCCGGTTTTTACTAGGATGACACCACGTTGAGCGCGTCTGCAAACAACAACAACAAAAATATTTATTCTTTTTTCCCCCCTCCCCCGCCCAAAAAAAAAGCCACCTCGCAGTGTCGCCGGCTACAGTTATACTTTTTCCTTCTTTTTTTTTTTTTTTTTTTTTTTTTTTTTTTTAAACCACCAAACTGGAACGCCATCCAACTCGCCGCACAGAAGTACTCAGTAAATTGTTTATGTCGTGCCAATACAGGACAGATTGAAGAAGGAAGCAAGACTTGAACTGGGCTTTTCTCCTACTGATCACAGGGAGTAAAGTCATCTCTTATATTCCAGTCGCCAAGGAGAGAGAGAGAGAGAGAGAGAGAGCGAGCGAAAATCAAGCAACAACCAACCCACCCCGTATCTGACATTTCCCTCAATTTTAACCCCTTTTGGTTAGGAGCTGGTTTTGCCCAAATTTGTTTTAATGTTTGGGATTCAGGAAAATATACCAAGAGGTGGGACGACCATGAAAGAAGAACCGCTGGGCAGTGGGATGAACCCGGTCCGCTCATGGATGCATACTGCTGGGGTAGTGGATGCTAACACGGCCGCCCAAAGGTACGTCTGCCAAATCTTCTCCCGGCGGTTTTCTCGTCCTGTATTTCTC
>NW_021940541.1:1209605-1212105 GCF_001715985.3 Manacus vitellinus
CCGCAGCGGCGTGGGGCTGGCTCGGGCACATTTCGAGAAACAGCCGCCTTCCAATCTCAGAAAATCCAATTTTTTCCACTTCGTCTTAGCTCTGTACGACAGGCAGGGACAGCCGGTGGAGATTGAGAGAACAGCTTTTGTGGACTTTGTGGAGAAAGAGAAAGTAAGTCTGCCTGTTATCTTAATTTTTTTTTTTTAAATTTTTTAAGCGTGATTTCATTGATCCAAGCTCATTCCCAGCCTCGAAGCCCTCCCCGGCACTCCAGCGGCGCCCACGCCACGTGCGGGTCCCCCCGGTCTCACGGCCGCTCCGAATAGACCCCGGGGTTAGAAACTTATCGCCGCGTCCCCGACTTATATTAAACACCGGGAAAACGGCAAAACATGACATATTTGCACCGAGCTAATGACATCATCAGCGCTCCACCAAAAAAAAAAAGTGACCGTGGGCTGAATTTCTGCAAACTGTTAATTCTGAGCCGCTTCAGGGACGAGAAAAATGTGCGTCAGGAGGAGGGCGATATTTTTCATGCTAAATGTAATTATTTATCGTTACTTGCAGGAGCCAAACAATGAAAAAACTAACAATGGGATTCATTATAAACTTCAGTTATTGTATAGCAATGGTAAGTTGTCCTTCTCTCATTTTTGAGCGTCCGTGTGCCGCAGAAAAGTCTGATGTTCCTTTTCGAGGCCTTTTTTTGGGGGAGGAGGGAGCAGGATAAAGGATATAAAGATTTCGAGATTAAAATTACACGCGTGTAAACACGGCTCTTTCCTTGGCATATAAGGAAAACAAAACGTAAAGGATCGATAAGTCAATGGTACTTCACATGATTAACCGGTTGGGCTTGAAGTGGAAAGTAAAAAAGGGGATCGATGGCTGCTCGGGCACAGCGGCACTTTTAAGGGACTTCTTTTTTTTTTTTTCCCCTCCAGTTTTGGGAACTAATGGTAATCATTGGGATGGGGTGAGTGGGCAGAGCGGAGCCCCGGCCCGACGAAGCTGGTTCCTCGGGCGCGGGAAACCCCGCGGGGGGCCGGGGAGCGCCAGCGCGGGGGTCCCGCGTGTTCCCCGGGGCCGTGGGGCCGGCACAACCCGGCCTGATGGGGGGGCTGGCCCGGGCACGGCCCCCCAAGCACCGGGAACAGAAGGGGAGCATAACTCCGCCAGCAGCTGATCTCTGGATTTTTAAAATTATTATTATTATTTTTTAATTTTGAATTTTCTTTTTGAGCTGGCGCGGGGCCGATCCCTGCCCGCCGCGGTTAATTGCCTGACCTCATCCTTTCCTTGTGGAATTGGGGTGGTTCGCTACCTAAATCCTGACCGGAATTTGTCTCTGCTTTCCCTCCCAGGAGTTAGGACAGAGCAGGACCTGTATGTTCGTCTAATAGACTCAATGACCAAAACAGGTGAGAAAGTTTACACTTTTCTTACCCGCAGTTTACGAAGTTTGTATTTTGCCCTGCGGGGGGGTGGGGCTTGGGGGGGGAATAAACCGGTAGAGCGCATCTACTTCTAATTTACCTGAGCGAGTAAATCAGCTACCTGCTTATTGAGATCCCTATTACCGGAGGATATTTGGGAAAGAGAAAAAGGTGTGTTGTTGCTCTTCGAGGCAGCGTTGGAATCATTCAGTAGTGTGTGTGGCATTGAGTACAACGTCACAGGAACAGATGTTTGATATAATTAATTTAGCGAGGGAGAAAGGAAAGGGGAAAAAATCCCATCGAGTTGCCCAGATTTATTTTTCGATGCACTTTTTCCCATTTCTAACTTTTTTTTCTGACGATATTTTTCCTCGGTGAGGAGAGGGCAGCCCTCTTGCCAACACTCCGAAACTGGCCGGGATTAGTCCTTTTTCTTTTATAATGCGACGATCCAGTAACGCGAGACGTTTATTTGGATTTAAAAGTTAAATGTGCTGAGGTGAAAAGTCATCTTGTTCTCCTCTAGTCCATATTCACCTCTCAGCCCCCCATCTCCATAATTCAAACTCCATGCTCCAGGGGTCACCCAAACCCGTCCATTTCCCTGAGATCAGCTTCTGTTTCTTCCTCAAACCTCTGTCATACCTTGTAAATAACATAATTACAAGCAGTTCCTTATTAAATTATTTAACCTGTCTTGGTCAACTTTTCCGATGATAACTACGTGTTATCAGCATTGCACCGCAGCAATTACAGACAGAGCTTGGGATTTAATCAACTTTATTTCTTTTTTCTTTATTTTAATTTTTTCTCTCAGTGACATTTCATGATTTTTTAAAATTATTATTAATTCAAATTTTTTTTTGAGGGGGGGGTGTGAGGAGAAAGGTGAGAATGGGGAATAATTTACAGTGTTCTGGAAATCTGATCCCAGCGATGGAAATTAAAACCATTCCCCCAATCTGCCGGGTTGTAACACCCCTGCGTGCTCTGCACTCCCGGCCGAGGCCGGCCTGCCCACATCCATTATTTTTGGGAACTTTGCAGCCCCCGAGGCAGGGGCAGG
>NW_021940541.1:1217105-1224605 GCF_001715985.3 Manacus vitellinus
GTCTTTAGTGTTTTAGCTATGGAAATCATACCGCGCTGGGTTGTTGCCTTGCGAGCTGAATTTATTTCTGCTTTATTGGCTAAAAAATAGTTGGAAGTGGAGGAATCTTGGCGGCGTAGTAAATGCAAGGCAGCGTGTTACAGCTTTTATTATTGGATTACGGGCATGTTCATTGTGCAGAGTTTTTTTTGAGAGATGTGTGACTTTTGCAGATGTAAATGGTGAATTGCATTAAAGTGTGACTGCAGCAGAACGCGAGGAAAATTAACCAGGAATGAAAATTAGAATAATATTTTGCTATTCTGTGCTCGGTCGGACTCCAATTCAGAGCTCTGGTCAGAGGGATCCTTTCATGCCTCTTGAATGTCCACTGAAAAATGCACAAGGAGTTGATGTTTTCGGTCTATGTGCATGACAAAATGTGGCAAAACATAAGTTTTTGGAGATTATAATGATATGTACATAATAATGTCCTGGAATCGCTGTGAGATAATTTATATCGGTTGTGTGAAGGGTGGTCCTGGCGAAATTGGACCAAGCTCCACAACACCAGTGCTTTTATACCTCCCCCAAACTACCAGAACTATGTTATAATTTGATATTCCAGAAGCATGAGAAGAGATAAAAAAAAATCAGAAAACATTTGGTTAATGGGTTTATCATGTTTATTTGAATAAGGAAGATTGAAACTCCATTTATGCCCAGCATAAATGCTTTAGTGATCTTAATTATTGATGAAAAATCTGCTGTGCTTCTAAATTTAAAGACAGAACCATTTTATGGGAATTTTAATCACCTGCTACATTAGGAATTTTCAAGATTTGGGTTTTATGAGGATGGCATGTATTTTAGCCTTCTAAAGAGAGTTGTCACTTATCATGTGAAAACACTGGGAGAATTTGGTGGCGTGCTGCCCTGGGCTCGGCACAGAGGCTAGTGTGGAGCTCTTCCTCTCCAGACGTGCTTCTGAACGACTGTCGGATGTGATGTTTGCTATGAGCAAATTGCAGCAAATGTAGGAGGAAAGCATGGACATGAGAAAGCTCTGGAGGAGCAATAGCCCTCTGGAACCCCTGATGTGGATTTTAAATCCCCGGTATTTGTGCTGCCTCGACCCGTGTGCTCAGAGTTTGTTGCCTAAATTTGTTGTCGGCTTTGAATTTTGGGTTTGTGTTTCCCTCCTGAGCATCACAGGACAACCTTCCCCCATCAAATATGGGGCTCAATTTACAGTTTCCCATAAGAAGTGGAACCACTTGGTTAGTTGGCTTTAAAACAACAACAAAAAAAGAATTATATCCAATATGCTTCACTAGATCCTTTTGTCCTTTGGATACATTTAGCAGCTTTTGACCAGATAAGGCATATTTGTCCTCAGGATATGAACCAATAATTCAATCCTGAATTGAGATCTATGGCCACCCATTTGTTCCAGCCCACACTAGGAGACTCTGTGATAGTCTGAATTGTTTATCGTGCCGGGATTAAAAAAAAAAAAAAACAAACAGAAGGAAAATAAAAAAAAAAACCCTTATGCACCTCAGGAATAATAATTTGTTAGCAGTGGCGATATTTTAAATAAACTTGTGTAATTATACGCTTGAATCCTGCAGTGGGCTCAAAATGCAAAAGCAAAACCTGAGGCCTGGAAGCAGTTTTCGGTGTCGGGAGCCTCCGCGACCTTTTAATTCACTGGGAATTTTTATTTACGTCGCCTGGATGTTTCTCACGGAGCATGGCTGAGTGTGGAGGCTTTTATTACTGTACACATTTAAGGATCCTCTGGCATTTCGGGGCTGTTCCTCCAGCACAGTAACTCACATGTTAAAGAACAAACCCACCGTAAATTGCAGCGCAGTCAGTAAAAAGATGCCACAGAAAAAGTGTCCCTGGGAAATTAGATTGACCCAAAGAAAAGCAAATAAAAGAAAGGAAAAGGCCCATATTTTCTTTGCGGTGTTGCTGAAAAGGATGGGAGTATCATTTTCATAGTGGAATAATGTTTTCTGGGAAAACACAAAAGCAGATGTTCCTCATTAGGAACACCCATTGTCTACATATCACAACTATGAACAGATAAATCTCTCCTATTTCACCCATACATTCCAAGGGCTGTAAATGATTACAGGATGCCGCTGTAACTGCTAAACCAAAACCACACTCTGTGCTAAAATAATTCCTCCGTGCCACCATCCTATATTTCATTAGGAGGGATGGAAATTCCTGCTCAGATCCATCCCCTCGACTTCTCACTGCCTCCTTGGGCTCGGTGCACCCCAAAGCCGGGGGTCCAACTGTTGATGGTGGGTCGGCCGGGGCGGTGGGAGCGTGTCCCTGTCGGAACACGGAGTGTGGAGCAGTGGCAGGGCTGGTGGAGCTGGATGTGCTCACAGAGCGTCACCGAGCGCCTGCTCTGCAGCGGGTTTCCAGATGGTACCATCACAGTCCTACTGCTAGTTGGCATCTCCGTGGGTAGTAAATACCCCCCTCCCCAATAAATCTGGCATTATTCTATAGAGTTTAGGAGACTTATCATTCCAAGTGTGTCCTACTTTCCTGTATGGAAGCCAGACATCTGCTTATCCCATTTCTTTCATACAGAGTTTGGAATAGCTTTAGTTTGGGGGAATAAAAAGTTTTGTCATATTTAACAGCTGTTACAAAATTTCAGTCCCGTAGGCTCTTAAAATACCTTTCGAGTGACCTCAGATTTGGGAGATAATTGACATTGCTGGTAGCCACCCCCCCCTTAACCTTTCTCTGGCTGTAATTTCAGATTATTTTCCCTAAACGACTTGGCTGTTCACGCTGAGGGGTTTTTTTTTACTATTATTTTATTTTATTATTTTTTTTTTTTACGCCGGCTGGCCGGTGCAGCGCTTTAATTCCTCCCTACTCCAAGTTTACACCTTCGGCGGGGTGGCAACGCGGCGGCTGGAGGGCGAGGGGTTTTTTTTTTCGTCAGCAGCAGCGTTTCCTTTCACTTCCCGTCACAAAGGTGAGAGCCGCTGACCTTTGCTGGCAGTCCCGGCCGCTGAATTATTCATGTGATTGACTTTTTGTCAGTGCACACAGTTGTGCTCTGGGACATTTTATTCATTTACCTCATTTAAAGCGCCTTTCTGCACCTGTTCAAGTATTAATATCATGTAATTTGGGCCTAATGCCGATTTTGCTGAACACTCATTATATTTTTTATTAGCTATATTTCCAAACGATTATGTATGATTATTACCAAGCCTTACAAACAGCAATGGGTTATTCCCTAGACCTTTACATCTTCTTGTCAGGTTGTTTTCAGAAGCAAGGAGGATAAACATTTGACCAGTCCCAATGTTTTTATTCCTACTCCATATCCAACCAGAGAACTTAAAGCTTTTTCCCTTATGGCTTTGCGAAAGCATGATTAAATCCAACTCTGCAGAAGCTGTACAAATGCCAGCATTTATAAGGTCAACGCTTTTGTTAAAAATGCTATGTAAATGAGGATCTGCAAAAAGGGACATTAAATAAAATTAAATTCATTGTCTTCTTTAATGTCATTTACATTTTGGCTAAGCCCTGGCCTGTCAAGGAGGATTTTTTAAATAATTTTAATTACACATCATTTAGGGATCCAAGGTTTTCTATTCAGTAGCATTTGGATAACCTGCAAAATGGTGACTGTTTATTAACTTCTTAAATGACAACTTGTCATTTCATCTGCATAATGCAATGAAAACAGACCAGTTTGGTGTATTTTTTTTTTTTTTAATTCTTATTTTCCTTTAAGATGTGCACCAAACTACTGGAAGAACAGACCTGAAAATAGCTCAGCTGCTCTTTTGCTTTCATCGTCCTATTGGCGCTACCAAGTTCAGAGTATATTAAAAAATTACGACTTTCCTGGGTAACCAGAGCTTGAAAAAATTGCCATCAGGAACCTGACATTGATTTTCTTTTCCTCCTTAAGAACGTGTTTTATTGTAGATTAATGGGTGTAGCTGCGAGGGATCTGTTTGCAGACAGGGGTAGTTGGATTGGGGTTTGTAGCACACAGGTATCAACACTTCTCACCTGTTCAAAAGTCCTGTGCTGGGGAAGGTGAGGACACGGTGCATGCTGGGTCTTCAAATACACATATAAACAGGGAAAAAATTGGCAAATCAAAGTAATCTGTGTAATTCAGCAACGTCAAGCTCAGCAACACCCCAGAACCAGGACTTTTTACCTGCTTCCTTCTCCCTTTTGCTTTCTTTCACTCGGGTCATCTGAGTCACAGCGTTTACATCACTCCCTCTTAATCCCTGCTCCTAATCACTGCACAAACCGCAGCTAAGGAAACTGTGGAAATACCTGGGATGCTGGTGGAGCGATGCGCTCAGGGACGGCTCCAAGAGCGTTGTTCCCAAGTAAATCCCAAATGTGCTGGGTGAGACTCCTGCACTGCTTCCCTCCCCATCATAATACTCGATTATTTTCAAGCCCAAAGCATTGCATGGCTGTAGGAGGAGGGAATAATAAAATCCTGTGCTTTTGTGAGAGAGGAAAAGGGGGGGGAAGGGATTTAAGCAAAGCTGTCAAAAACTATACTCCAGGAGGGACCCTGATACAAACCATCCCGGGCTTCTGCTGCAGCCTTATCAGGTGAAAAGCAAAGATACTGCCAGAGCCTGTAATTTTGTTAGGATGCCTTTGATGAATTGGATTAGGTTATGGAAAAATCTTTCAAACTCAGAGTTCTGGTACGTGAGCTTCCAGGAAGTAAATAATTACTCTCAGACAGCAGATAATTAAAAAAAACAACCTGTGAAACACAAAGTGGTAGAAATGGGTTTAATAAGGCTCCGTTGCTAACGCAGAGAGATTCGGGGGGCCAGGGGTAGGAGCAGCCCCGGTGTTGGGTTACTCGCAGGGCTCAGGGAGTGCTTTGCCGGGCTGGAGGAGGTGGAAATTCCAGGCTGGGAGGATGGAAATTGTCACCGGGGATGCCAGGGGGTGATTGACACACGGGGCGAAGGGAAGGGGACGCGGGAGCTCAACCTGCGCTTGGCAGCCCCGCCGGAGCTCAGGAAAATGAGAGCCATTCACTCGGGTCCCGCTGCCAACCGAGCAGCTCCGCTGGGTTGTTTATCTTAACAGCAAATCTCGCAAAAACGGTTGTGGTCAAACCTGTATAATACAACCTTATACTGGCATTATTAATGCCCTGTTAAAATAAAGATGTAACTGAAAAAAAGAGCTGAAGCCGGGGAATTTTACAGGCTGAGGGGTACTCTGGGCTTTACGACATTTGAGTTTGCTGTTAACTGTTTTGGTTCTTTAATGTTTTGAGCTGAGGAAAACTCGCTGGTTCCTTGATACATCAGCTGCGTTCAAACAGAATAGAACTGACTTGGTTCTAGATTTTGTTTTGTTATTGAACAAACTCTCCTTATTCCTCCAACCTGGAAAAAAATCCAGAGTGTAAACAGCGTGTTTTCAGGAGAAAGGGAAGGTGTTTGTTCCTCAGGGTTTGGAGATTCCGGTGTGGCGAGGCCGGAGGCAAATTAAGAAGAAATAAATAAAAATGATTGTATTTTAAAAAATACAAATCTGTGATACTTTCCGCAACAAAAGTTTCCCAGCCAGAGAATTCCAGGGAGCCCATCGTAGTGTGGCGGCAGTGCCAGGGGCGCGGGGAGCAAACTGCAGCATCCGCGCACGGCGGCGAGGACAGCGCCGTGTTTTCCCAATAATTCACTAGGAAATGAGTTTAACATGTGTGGAAAGGAAGGGGCTTACATTTGTGTTGTTGTAAGACATGTAGCATAGGCCCAGCTAGCGGAAGGAGTCGGCTCCAGCTTGTCTCTTGTGAAAGACGAAACACGGTTACACATCTGGTGAGAAAGAGCAGTTCATTTGCCCAGACAGCTCGCTCTGCAGCCGCTGAAAGGAGCTATTTTGACAGAAACAAAGCCATGGGGGCTGGGGCAAGCGATTAGCAGGATTCTGCTCGCTAAAAACTCCTTGGCCTTAACGATAAAGAAATAGAAAAGGAAATAAAGAAACCTGGCCTAAGCCTCCAGCAGTGTTTAAGGAGGCTTTTGCAAAGTAGGAATACAAACAAGGGCTTCCATGTCAAACTCCCACTGCACTTTGTAAAAGTTTCTAAAAAAAAAAGAAAGAATATCAGAACAAAAATTAATGTGAAATCCGAAGGAGTTATTGAAAAGCAAAGGTCCTCCCTCGCTTTTGGGATAAACTCATTTTACTGTGACATGTGCATGAGAAGAAGTTAATTTGACAGTATGGAGAGTGTGGTGCTCTCATTTAAAAGGTGAATTCATGACTGCAAATCTGAAGCACACGCTTGGTTTGCTCCCTGGGCCCGTGGCTGTGCAGAGTCTTCAGTTTAGTTATAAAGCAAACAACAAGCCCTATCAAAAACCCCAATCTAGGGAAAAAAAAATCCCAATCCTCTAGTTGGAGTGAGGTTATTAATGCACAAAGGAGAGATGTGAGTGCCCTTTCTTTTGAATAACAACCAATAAAATTGAATTGGTCTTGGTATTGTGTGGATTGTCAGGAATGCTCTTTACCAATCCAAATTTGATTAGGATTTCCTCTTTATGTTTGTGCAGTTCTTCTGTGCTTCACGAGATGCTGGTGGGCAGCGAGCTGCCTCCAGCTAATCCAAACAGGCTTATTAAGCCATATACGGATCTGTCGGGGGGTCTGGAGCTGGTCTGTCCTGCTGGAAACAAACAATTGAGTAGCTGAAGGCACAAAGAGATTTGGGGAGCGATTCCACAGTCCTTCAACAGCCCCCCATTATTTCCTGGGGAAGCGATGGCTGGATGTCTGATGGTCATTGGGCTTCATGTGGACGAGGGAAAGTCAATGACAGGAAGAAGCACCACCAAAACTTTGTTTCTTTCCTTTGGAGGTTGATTTTAGACCTGGGAAGGTGCCCTGGCTTAGGTAGTGGCTGGTGCCTGTGAAAAATGCCATCAATAATTCTAGAGTTTATTTTTTTCTCTCTCTTTTTTCTTTTTTATTCTATAATCCTGAGTAACTGCAGGTTTGGTGTGGGAGTTTCCTGCTTCACGTACTTCCAGAAATCCAAGGGCAATTTTACCTTCTTTGATTTGTAGCTACCTTGAGTTTTTCTCCAGGTTTTGCTCATACACTTTCCTCCTCTGTATATCCAGGTACTGGAACAGATCCATCTTTTCTTTAGCAACATTAACTCTTGGAGTTTCCTTCAGCACCCTCCTTTTTAGTGACTGACTGCTGTAATTTTATCTGTGTCTGTTTTCCAAACCACATAACTTTGAAATAATGGAGTTTCAGATGTAAACCAGAATGATTATAAATAATTAGAAGTTAGATTGAGCTACAGTATAAAACAAAACTAATTGTGCTCTGTGTAGTTGTTTGGTTTGTTTTTTTTTTTTTTCCTTTTGGTTTAATAAATTAAACTACAAATTTTCTTAATTGCCAAACAAAATGTTAGGCCAGCTTTAACCAGTCCTGACA